>NC_089821.1:2461250-2806875 GCF_035046505.1 Tiliqua scincoides | reverse complement strand
CAAAGGGTTCTAAAGGAGAAAGAGCTGTTGGATTTAAAAGCATCACATAATCAAAATAATCTGTTTGTGCAGGAAGCTGCCTGAAATGGAGCACAGGCTGGCTGATTCTCAGCTATTTTCTATCTATGAAGTGAATGTCAACATACTTTACAACATACTTCAACTACGTAGAAGCAGAAACATGAAGGTGCAAGATTTGGGTCTGATTCTCAAAGTTCTGCCCAAGCTGCAACTTTGTCCGTTTGAATGGGCAACTTGCACAGTAATTCCCAAATCACGTTTCAATGCCTATCTTTGAATCTCTTCACCCTGTCTGATTCTGTATGTGGCATAAATCTCAAATATGGTGCTGGCACTGGGGAAGACCAATGCCAAACTTGGAATCTCACAGATGACCAACAGGCTCAGCAAAGGCACATTAGTTACAGTGACCTAAATCATACACAGAACTGACATGATTAACCTGCTTTTTGCACCCCAAAATTATACCAATTTGTAGTTAGGTAGAGCAAAACTGGACATCAGGTGTAACTGGCGATGTATTTAACTGGTATTGACTGCATGATTAATGCAGCTGCTAGATGGGCTCATCCTGTACTGTTGCTTTCCTTATGGCTGTTTAATAACAGAAAATTCAAACAAGCCACCTTGGGGTTTATTTTCAAACCTGATAGATATTTTTCTATCAACCTGGTTCAACATTTGGCTATCTGTGCATGCATAAAGAGGGGGCACAAAGCACTAAGTTTTGCAGGGAGCCTCACAGCAGCACGAAAGCAGCCCCTTCCCCTTGGAGCAATTCCAGTAATGGGAGCAAAATGGAGGCATTCAACTTGTCTGCCCATGTGGTCCATCCTGCACTTGCCTCCATTTTGCTTCCCCCTCCCAGAATGGATCTGAAGGGGAGGGGGAAGGACCACTTGCACGCTGCAGTGAGGCTCCCTGCAAAACTTAGCACTTTGCACCCCCCTAGCTATGCCACTGCACACATGTCAATACGACATGTGAACAGAATGGCCAGGTGTGTGAGTCATGGTTGTTGCTTTCACCACTCATCAGATCACCATTCAGCACTGATGAAATGGTGAAACAACTGCTTCAAGAATCACACAGCTGCAGCAAATACCCCCAGCCTCTCATGTGGTATATGAAAGGTCATTTATCATTCCTTGGCCCAATCCTACCCCAGTCACCAGCACCAATGCAGCCATGTCATGGAGGAATGCTATGCATCCAATGGTGGGGAGGGGTGCAAATAGAAGTAAGGGGACTTTTGTTCTCTCACACCCAGGTAAGCCCCTATTACCCTATGGGTCTACTTGGATATACGCCAGTCTTTGGTTGGCACAAGTGCAAATGGCTCCAAGGCGATGTGGCAAACCCAGGGTGACCAGATACAATGGAGGATGGAGTGCCTGTACCTTTAACCAACGTATAGAAGAGGGAATTTGGGCAGGTGCAGCTCAACATGGAAGGGTTTTAAAAACTGCAGCCACCCAAATTCCCTCTTCTATACAATGGGGCTAAAGGTACAGGCACTCCATCCTCCATTGTATCTGGTCACCCTGGGCAAGACTGGGGGAAGGCATAGCATATAGGCAGTGCCATTGCTGCAGGTAAACACACCCTCCCCTCCCCCACACACTTCCCTCTGGCCCCAATCCCTACCCCATTACACCCCCTTCTCACCTGATCCCGCCACAAAGCCCACACTTCACATCAATTTGCCTGCACCAGGGGATTCAGGAAGGCTGCTGCCATGTGCCCAGTGCCACTCAGTGGCTGGGCAGAATGCAATGGCAATGCGTGTTTCAATGTATCAATACGATGGGGCTGTTCATAAAAAATAGATTTTGCATAATTTAGGGTACTGCAGATTTAAAGCAAATCTCTCTCTCTCTCTCTCTCTCTCTCTCTCTCTCTCTCTCTCTCTCTAACACACACACACACACACACACACACACACACACAATCTTAGTCTAGGACCTCTGGGAATGATTTAATGTCACTTTGCAGTTATCCTTCAGGGATAACTCCCTGAGTTATCCCTGGAGCTGCCCCTCCAATATATAACAGACAAACACCTTGAGCAAAGCCACCGTTCAGAGGTAGACCTTCCAAGTATAAATTCCCAGATTGTCCTTGACACCTCCAGGGAGAAGATCTCAGCAGCACAGTCAGAACAGACAGCACTAGACAGGATGAACCAAGGGCATGCCTTAGTATAACGCAACTCCTTATATCTTTACTTCTGTTAACCAAACCTTTATGTTGACAAATAGCCTCCACATTGAAGATATACTATCCAGTGTCTGTTCAAGTGTAGAGACTTCATCTAATATGAAGTAACAATACTTCATGGCTGGTGTTCAGAATTTGTACTCCATATTGCTGACATAACTTCAATATTAGCACACCATGATTTATGGCCGTATCGCCTGAATAAAGATTCAGACAAAGCGGGGGGCTGCTCTGCATAAGAAAAACTGAACAGGTAAAGGATGGCACATCCACACTGAAGACGGACACCAGCATCTACTCGCGTTGAGGCAGCAATAGTAAGGTATGAACTGCTCGTATTTACCAGTAGATGCTTTAAACACATAAAAATAAAAACCATCATCAACCTGGTTATAAATGGAGCTCAGTCATGAAATATGTGCCAATTGATCTTAGGATGGATGCAGACAACTGAGGGCCCAATCCTATCCCCAGGTGATACAATGGCACTGAAACAGTGGCTGCTGCATCCTGCGGGGTCAGGGAAGCAACTGGAGGTCTCCTCAGGGAAAGGAACATCAGTTCCCTTAGTCCTTGTAGAGCCCCAGCAGCGGCAATGGGTCTGCTCAGAGCTGCAACAGCCGTTTAGCTGGCTCAGATCTGAGGAGACCCATGTCAGGCTCTGAGGTCTGGGAGGAGGCATAGAGTTTGGCGGCAGTCTTTGCTGCCTCCCCCAAACCCCTCCCAGGCCTGAACTGCCTCCCAAGCCACCCTCCCCCTGACCAGGTTTGCTTCCTCCCCAACTTCTCCCCTTTTCCCCAAGCCCAGGAATGTTTTTCTGCTGCCCAGCAGGGAACTTACTGACTGCAGCTCCTTCTTGGCATGTCACTCAGTGGCAGTTCTGGGCTTTTTCCTGTCTGGGGCTGCCACTTTGTTTGCCATCCCCCCAGCCCCTGACCCATGGCCTGACATTGTCACATCACCGCAATCACATCCAGAATTGCGCTGGGAGTTTCAGCCTCTCCTAGCATGATTCTGCGCCACTCTGGGGTAGTCTTTCATCTCCTCGGAGGAGACAAACGACACGCCCAGGCCTCAGTGGAGCGGAATTATGCCCGGAGTGGTTGCCATTCCGGGCGCGATGCCACTCGGGGCCACATCTTTTGGCTCCTCCAAGGAGATGAAAGATGTGACCCAGAATTACACCCAGAGCGCCTGCAAGTTGGGGCCACCCTGGCTGTGATTCAGCGCCATTCTGTGCTGCCCCCTCCTTTATAGGAGGAGAGGAAATAATAATAATACTGGTATTTCTATACCGCCTTTCTGGTCATCAGATTGCTCCTCTGACTTTATTCAAGGCGGTTGACATAGGCAGGCTCTCTCTAAACCCCGGAGGGGATTTTTGCAACAGAAAGGTTCTGTCTTTCAAGAACCGCACAACATTTCAGATGGATCTTTCACGGTCTGGTATCACTTCTGGCCCCCAGTTGCCTCCCACGCTGGCCGACAAGCAGCTCCTTCGTCTCCCACTTGAAGGGCAGCCAAGACGCTTCTTCGCTCACACCAAAGAGCAGGTGGAATAACTCAGCTCGGCTTGAGGTGGACTAGAGCAGCAGCGCACCAGGAATTGTAACTGCTGGTATGCTGCCACTCTAGGCCACCATGAGAGGAATCACGGCTGGAGTGGCTGCAACTTGCAGCCACCTCCACAGGCGCAGCACCCAGGGCATTTGCCTCCATTGCCCCCCCTAGGTATGCCACTCATCCCGCTGGTGCAGAGACCCAGCACCAACTGTTGCTGGCCTCTCCACCAGTACCTCTCCCCTCCTGGCCACCACAACATACCTGATAGCACATCTGCAGCAGCCATTGCTGTCCACCGGCACTGCCCAAGCATAGGATCAGGCTGTAGGGTCAGGATATCTCACCACAAAACTGCGTAGTGGAATCCCCATGAATTACTTCCTGGAATCCTTCAGATGACACAATTCCACAACAGCAAAAACATCTGGCCCTACACAGGGCCTCTCAACTCTGCGCCGGCAAAATAGCTAGTGCAGACTTGAGTAGCCCCATTGCGGGGCCTGCACCCATTGGATGCAACAGCAGCCATTTTGGCACAGCTGCTCTTCTGGGTGCTGAACAGCTCAGAACTGGTCTGCTAATGTCCCTTTGTTGCTCTTCCTGCACTTATTGGCATCCTGTCCTCAGAATTTGGGATCTTTTTAAAAAAAATCTAGATATACACAAAGATAGTTATGCACCTTAACACATTAAAAGAATACTCACAAAGCTTTTTTCTTTTTCTTTTTAATACCCAAACAACCACAAAGGCCTGGTAAAAGGGAACAGATAGAATTTTTGTGAGCCTATGGACAACACAATGCATTTTCCACACCAGAACCCTTTAGACACCCAGGAATCTTGGTGGTCTCACATCCAAACCCACTCTTCACTTCTGCAACACAACATCAACAGATACTCGTAATGACAGGTACAGAATGCTGAACTAGACCCAGGCACAAGATTAGACACTCCTGCGGAAGCTAAGAAGGGCTGTATTCAGTCACTTCCTGGACACAGGACTCCTGAAGAACATTACGTACACCACTTTCAGTGTGATTATTAAAGAAAGGTGGGAACAATGTAATAATAAAATAAATGCACTGCCTTCCCAAAGGAGCTATTCTAAAGAAGCATCTGTTGTTAGCAACTTCTTTACTGTCACTCAGAGAGGAACTTCAAGTGTTACAGACTGAAAATTCTTCTGCACTCCAAAGCTCCCTTTATTTCGTAAACTCTAAATCTAGATGCATCCAGGGAATAGAAATTGTTTGCCAAACTATTTCTAGCAGCATAAGACCAGCTGCATACATGCAAGGTCATTGCAGGCGGACATCTGCACTTTTCTGGGAAAACAGATTTAGCAAAGAGTTGGCTACAGGATTGCCCTCTTACTGTAATCAGAGTTCCAAAGGATGTGCGCTGGCCAGAGTAAACAAACAAACAAACAAATTTTTTTTTTAAATCCAGTTTCCATGAACTTGGTCCATTCTCCTTCAGTTAGCAGTGACACAAACACTCTGAGCTAACACTGCTGGTGGCACAGTCAGTTCACTTTGCCCTGCCTTATTGTCTGGTCCAACAAGAAGCTGATGGAACATACCAAGATCCAGGTCTACAGAGCTTGCATCCTGAGTACACTTCTGTACTGCAGCGAGTCATGGACTCTTCGCTCACAACAGGAGAGGAAACTGAGCGCTTTCCACATGCGCTGCCTCCGACGCATCCTCGGCATCACCTGGCAGGACAAAGTTCCAAACAACACAGTCCTGGAACGTGCTGGAATCCCTAGCATGTATTCACTGCTGAAACAGAGACGCCTGCGTTGGCTCGGTCATGTCATGAGAATGGATGATGGCCGGATTCCAAAGGATCTCCTCTATGGAGAACTCGTGCAAGGAAAGCGCCCTACAGGTAGACCACAGCTGCGATACAAGGACATCTGCAAGAGGGATCTGAAGGCCTTAGGAGTGGACCTCAACAAGTGGGAAACCCTGGCCTCTGAGCAGCCCGCTTGGAGGCAGGCTGTGCAACATGGCCTTTCCCAGTTTGAAGAGACACTTGGCCAACAGTCTGAGGCTAAGAGGCAAAGAAGGAAGGCCCATAGCCAGGGAGACAGACCAGGGACAGACTGCACTTGCTCCCGGTGTGGAAGGGATTGTCACTCCCGGATTGGCCTTTTCAGCCACACTAGACGCTGTTCCAGAACCACCTTTCAGAGCGCGATACCAAAGTCTTTCGAGACTGAAGGTTGCCAATACAAAAAATTTCATATTACCATGAAACAACCATGAATGCATATGGAGATAAGTTGATAAAGTAAAAACACCTTGTCATTTCTATTTGTCAGTTTTTCCAAGCCAACATTCCTAGAGTTATTTATGTCTGAAGATTGTAATATCAAATATCTCCCCTAGATGATACAGTCTGAGGGCAAGGGCTTTTCCTTATGAATTCCAGGAGTATCTGGGTGTATCTAATCTTGTCAATGATAACTTTCTTTTACAGTCTTTTTAATCACAATTAAATCTCAGAATCAAACACACTTATGAACCAAATTCACAAGACATAATACAATTATGACTGCCATCTTCTGACATACCTTTCAGCAGAGGGTGGAATCTCTCTGAATGAAGCTATTCCCCCCCCCCCCCCCAACATATTCATTGTCATTTAGCCAGGGAGGCTCTGTTAAAATCACCAAGATTGTTTTCAGGAGTCTTTTGGAAATTAGTGCTGATTCCTAAATACGCCAGGGCAATCCTGGAGAGTTGAAAATTCTAGTATCTCTTGTAGCCCCATGGATGGCTTTTTGTATGCTATATATATCTGTTTCACAGCCCAATCCTATACAAGATTGGGCTGTCACAGAGAAGGGTTTATGACAGTGGAATAGAGTTCTGTTCCATTCTACATACCTGCAACTACACACCTACTCCTTGACCAATATTTGGAGTGACCAGATACAATGGAGGACAGAGTGCCTGTATCTTTAACCATTGTACAGAAGAGGACGTTTTAGCAGGTGCAGCTCAACATGAAAGGGTTTAAAAAGCTATACATGCCAAAATTTCCTCTTCTATACAATGGATATAGGTGCTCTGTCTTCCATTGTATCTGGTCATACTGCCAATCATGTACTTTTTCTCCTGGGCATCTCCATATGAAGAGATTGTAGGTCTCCCCTCCATTCCCTTCCACAAAGGTCTTCTTGCAAAGCAACTGTTGAGTTGTTTCTAGCCCTTCCACCTTTTCCTGATTGCTACAAGCCTCAGCAGGATGGGGGTGACTGGATTTTCTCCTCCCCCTCCCCCCAGCCCTTGGATACTGCCTTCCAACCTGTCTCCACCCTCACCCCAAGGTCATGCCAGGTCTACTACTGCTGCCAGCCTCCAGTTCAGGGACTGCAACAGCTTCCTCACAAGACTTCATGTCCTCCATACTGTGACTGCTGCCTTTGAGCCAGCTTCTACACCTGCCTGATGCCCTCCCCAAGTCCCCTATTCTTTTGCTGAATTACACTAGCCTAACTCCCACATCTCTAAGGGCTGCAATCAAAGAATTTCCAGCCTCATCTTCTAGGGGGCTGGGTATGTGTTGAAAAGCAACATATATTAATAATTAAATTAGGAAAAACACCACAATTTTCTGGAGAGCCAGGTTTCCTTCAAGAGGACTTCAGAAGTACCCTGGATTTAAAGCCTCTTGATAACCCTCAAATTGCTCATTTCAGCTACGAGGGGTTTCCACCCTGATCATTATTGACAATTATTGGGATTGCATGTAAAACTGTGTTGGTATTGTGAAGCCCTTCTTCCAGGAGGAAGAAGGCTTCTTTGGAAGTCCTGAAGCCCTTTAGAGGACTGCAGAGACATCCTGGTCATAGCCTATTGATAAACCTGCAAATTATTGATTTCAGGGGATCACAATTTGCAAAAAAAAAAAACCCATGATCTCAACCCAGTCTGGAAGAGACTTTTTTTTAACCAGACAGAAGAACTGTGAGATCAGATTTGAGGGACATTTTTGGGACACTCTATGAATATGGAGCATTAAAAAAAAAAAAATTACCTTCTGCAGCAGTGATTATTTTTAAGAAAAGAGATACTAATTTGAAGTGTATCTGTGTAATCTGTTCATTATTATTGTCCTCATTTACTGTTTCAGTTGTGCAGAGAATCACAAGGTAGATCACACTGGCATTATGGCTGAACTCCATCCCCCTATTTAATGATGTCTTGTGGGAATCCCTACGTGACTCCACTTTTTATTGGTCTGTTTCCTCAATGGTCCCTTGACTCCTTTAAGCATCTTCATTTGCCAATCCTCCATCTCCCCAATTTGAGCACAAAGAGGGACCATCATCTCTCTGGGCATGTACCTCTTCACACCAGCACTGCAGTTGGTAAACCACTAGGCTGACAAATCAAGCACAGCACAAGTTTCCACAGACTATAGTTCATTATGATACCACATATTTTTTCAATGTGTTGCAAAATCTTTCCTGTTTTTGCTGCTACAGAGTAACACGGCTGCCCCTCAGGAAGTCACCACTAAAAACTAGTAATAACAGCAGAAGGTACTATTACACAGAAGCTAGGCCCGGTGAAGATCCCTGATTTCCCCCTTTTTTCACCTCTGGGACCTTTCAAGCATCACAGAAGCATCTGTACTGCCTTAAGGCACACTCCTATGCATGCTTAGAAATAAGTCCCATAGTAAGTTCAAGGGAACTAACTCCCAGGAAAGCATGCACAGGATTGCAGCCTTAATCTTCTGAGCGGCTGAGTCATCCAGAGGCAGGAACCATTATCCTTTGTAGTTTGTTACGGGACCATTTTCTTCTTCCCCATCAGCCTGGTAAACAAAGAACTTGAATTTAAGCCAGTCCATTGGGCCATGCAGCTCACCCAGCTTCCAAGAGGAGGAAATTCAGGAGCACAGAAGACACCCACACACACTTAACCCTGTTGGTGAAGCCTGGTTAATACCCACCAGTTATAAAAAGCTGTGTCACACACCCCCTGGTGTCTCTGCCCAGTCCATTGCTGGATGAATCTGCTGCTTCTTGAGGGCTTCCCCTCTCATGTTGCTGTAGGTGTGAGTGCTAAGAGCAGGCACCACAAGTAAGGAATGCACAAGAAGTCACATCAGGGTGTGTGTTTGCTTTCTACCTGCAAGGGAGCCTTGTTTACAGCCCTTTCTACTGCCCCTCATTTTCCTTCCGCTAATTGCTGTGCCTTGTTTTCATCCCATCCATTTTTTTCCTCCATTGTTGATTTTTCTGTACTTCAATAACATTTTTTTCCTGACTGCTTCAGTGCCTTATCTCAATTCACTCAAGAGGGAATGAATTATGCTGGCTACCAAATCATCCTGCTACTGGTTAGTTTTAAGGGGATCCCCTAAGAACATAAGAACAGCCCCACTGGGTCCGGCCATAGGCCCATCTAGTCCAGCTTCCTGGATCTCACAGCTGCCCACCAAATGCCCCAGGGAGCACACCAGATAACAAGAGACCTGCAAGGCTTCCTGGGAATTGTAGTTAAGAACATAAGAAGAGCCCTACTGGGTCAGGCCATAGGCCCATCTAGTCCAGCTTCCTGTATCTCACAGCGGCCCACCAAATGCCCCAGGGAGCACACCAGATAACAAGAGACCTGCAAGGCTTCCTGGGAATTGTAGTTAAGAAAATAAGAACAGCCCCACTGGGTCAGGCCATAGGCCCATCTAGTCCAGCTTCCTGTATCTCACAGCGGCCCACCAAATGCCCCAGGGAGCACACCTGATAACAAGAGACCTCATCCTGGTGCCCTCCCTTGCATCTGACATAGCCCATTTCTAAAATCAGGAGGTTGCGCATACACATCATGGCCTGTAACCCGTAATGGATTTTTCCTCCAGAAACTTGTCCAATCCCCTTTTAAAGGTGCCCAGGCCAGACACCATCACCACATCCTGTGGCAAGGAGTTCCACAGACCAACGGTTCCCTGGATTTGGAAACTCTTTTTGTTAACTGGGAGGGCATTTGTCCCAAGGTGACCTCCTTCTGTTTGAGCTTTCCGGTGTTGGAACAGCAAATCCCAGTTTTCCCAGTAAAGAGGGTAAAACAGAGCAGGGAGTGTGATGCCAGTTGCTAGCTGCTAGGCATGGCATCTAGTCTTGCTCTCTGCCCTTCTGTCACACCACTCTTCTGAGTTCACATTCACATCACCTTTCATATGTCTTTTCCCCTACCCAAGTTTGTATGTTTAGCAAAATGGTGGGTGAGTTTGATGCAGTCGTATTGGAGAAAATGGCGATAACAAAATAAAAACACATAACACCACTTTCTGCACTTTTCATTTTTGTAAAAAAAGAAACCCAAAATCTGCACCAAAAAAAGTTTTGGGTTTTTTTAATGCAGGAGCATGGATAATGACTGTGGCTGTACAGTACCACCCATATCACCTACCCAGTACACTTTTAAAGACATTATAATTTATAATTATATTGTAATATTTGAATAAAAATACATAAACACCACTTTCTATACTTTTAACTTTGGAAAACACTGAAGTCTTAAAAATAAAATAGGTTCCCCCCACCTCTACATATTGGCAATTAAAAGAAACCCCTTTTTCTCATGCACAACCAAATTCATAAGCTGAAGCTCAGAAGAGACAGAGCCCTGACCTGACCTGACCTCACCTCTATCCTCCTGCACCCCACCTGATGACTTGCTTGAAGCAGGAGGTGTTTATCAAGTCTCTCTAGTTCCTCCACACCCAGCCCCAAATCTCACTGGGGAAGCCAAGGGACTTACCCTTCTTCGTGCAGCCTTGTGAGTACGTGCCCTAATTCAGTCAAAAACAAATAACTTTCCCACACTTCCCTTAAATAATATTGAGTAATTGCAGCAATTAGTACAGGCTAAAAAAGGAATTTGCTGTTAAATGCCTAACTTATACGGGCGCCTACTAAGCCTGCACATGCAACCAAAATTAAGAGCATGACAATAGTAGTAATTATGGTTGAGTGGCAGTCACAGCACAAGCATAAGCATGTCTACTCAGGAGTAAGTGTCATTGTGTTCAGGGGGCCTTACTACCTGGATACTGTTATAGGACTGCAGCCTTAATACAGCTCCAACATAGGGGAACAAACACTGCCTTACTTTGAGAAACCCATTCCACACTCCCCATTGGCATGGCATTCACCATTGGAAAGTTGGATAGGATTGGGCCCTGAGACTAGGAACAAATGATTTTCTGTGAACTACAAAAAATGCTGAAAGTAGGTAGTTAAACATTTACAGGCTGACTTCTTTTGACAGAGTTGCCGCCAAATATAAGAATTCAGTGCAGAATCAAGAAATCTTGATTTACATGGTCTTGAATTTGTATTGGCAACCTTCAGTCTCGAAAGACTATGGTATCGCGCTCTGAAAGGTGGTTCTGGCACAGCGTCTAGTGTGGCTGAAAAGGCCAATCCGGGAGTGACAATCCCTTCCACACCGGGAGCAAGTGCAGTCTGTCCCTGGCCTGTCTCCCTGGCTATGGGCCTTCCTTCTTTGCCTCTTAGCCTCAGCCTGTTGGCCAAGTGTCTCTTCAAACTGGGAAAGGCCATGCTGCACAGCCTGCCTCCAAGCGGGCCGCTCAGAGGCCAGGGTTTCCCACTTGTTGAGGTCCATCCCTAAGGCCTTCAGATCCCTCTTGCAGATGTCCTTGTATCGCAGCTGTGGTCTACCTGTAGGGCACTTTCCTTGCATGAGTTCTCCATAGAGGAGATCCTTTGGGATCCGGCCATCTTCCATTCTCACAACATGACCAAGCCAACGCAGGCGTCTCTGTTTCAGCAGTGAATACATGCTAGGGATTCCAGCACGTTCCAGGACTGTGTTGTTTGGAACTTTGTCCTGCCAGGTGATGCCGAGGATGCGTCGGAGGCAGCGCATGTGGAAAGCGCTCAGTTTCCTCTCCTGTTGTGAGCGAAGAGTCCATGACTCGCTGCAGTACAGAAGTGTACTCAGGACGCAAGCTCTGTAGACCTGGATCTTGGTATGTTCCGTCAGCTTCTTGTTGGACCAGACTCTCTTTGTGAGTCTGGAAAACGTGGTAGCTGCTTTACCGATGCGCTTGTTTAGCTCGGTATCGAGAGAATGAGTGTCGGAGATCGTTGAGCCAAGGTACACAAAGTCATGGACAACCTCCAGTTCATGCTCAGAGATTGTAATGCAGGGAGGTGAGTCCACATCCTGAACCATGACCTGTGTTTTCTTCAGGCTGATTGTCAGTCCAAAATCTTGAATTACATGTTTTTGAAATAGCACGATCTGCAAATTAAAATTGGAAGTCTAATTTATGCGTGCAATTTTTGAAATAACTTGATAAATCATTTCCTTGCAGACACAAAAATGTTTTGTGAGATTTGCCAACTTTAAAATGCAATTAATTAGAAATAAAATTAGCTAAATTAGCTGCTAACAAGTAACCCCTGGTAAGATGCTGGTAGCTTCCTGTGGGGGGGCAGGTCTCCTCTAAAGCCAGAAAATAGAAATAGAAAATGCATTTTTTCCGCTGCCACTTTCTTCCTTGTCAGTTTCTTTCCTGGCATCTTGGTTTTCATTGCTTTCTCAGCCATCAACATTGGTAGCTATTCCCACTCCCAGTAGCCTCAACCCTCCCTATGCTATCTCAGGCAATCAGAAGTCACCACGTATCATTGAGACCTCCAGAAGCTGACACTTGAATGAGAGACAAGAAGTTGGCTGCAGCTTTTGTCAGCATGGGAAGCAATGCGGCCACTATGATTACCAGACTGAAAAGATCCATCTGAAATGCAGTTTGCTCTTGAAAGGTAGAACTGCTTTGTTTATTGGAAAAAACCCCTCAGGGGTTTAAAGAGAGCCTGCCTATGTGAACCGCCTTGGATTAAAGTCAAAGGAGCAATTCCAATGACCAGGAAATGTGGTACCAGTTAATAATAATGTGCAACCTTCTGATTTTAGAAGTTGGTGACCTCAGAATGCCAGATGCAAGGGAGGGCACCAGGACACAGGTCTCTTGTTGTCTTGTGTGCTCTCTGGAGCACTTGGTGGGCCACTGTGAGATCCAGGAAGCTGGACTAGATGGGCCTTTGGCCTGATCCAGCAGCGCTCTTCTGATGTTCTTATCTTTAATAGAAATTTGTTTCATTGGTAGATGGCTCTGCATTTGGTACTTTTATTTGGCAATTAACATGGAGTTGCAAATAGGAACTGAAGGGCTACTTATCTGCCATCACCATCAACTCTTCAGTGCTACACTCCCAATATGCCTAAACTGCCTTGGTCTTTATCTGTTTTGGGGCATTTATCCATCCATTGTTGCAGTGCTTCTTCCAGCCACAGGAAATAATGGCAAGGAAGAAAGTGGCCAAGATTTCCTTAAGCCATTTGATTTTTAAACTTTTCATGGCCCCTGTTCTCATGTTTCTTGCTAGTGGAGAACTGGGTTTACTTTTCAATAATTTTCTTTGTTGCAGATCTTGTTCCAAAGGAGAAACACTTTTACTCCATTTGGCTAGAAGAAAAGAAACTAATCAAGAGAAGGAATGCCTGCAGGATTCATTGAATATATGCTATCATTATATATTAATATAGTGTTGCTTGTATATTTAAAAAAAGAAACAACTTATTTTTACAAGGATAGAAAACTTACAGGAACAGAAACTTAAACGACAAAATAAAAAGTATGCTATTTCCTTCATTCGTACTATATCTTTTTAAACAAACTTGCTTGATTTTTATCCATGAGATATTTAAAATCAGGTATTATCACTGCTCACATGACTCTTCATCTTTAATTTAATAAATGATACTGCAGGGTGTGAATGGTTAACAGAGCATATAAATTAGCATTTATAAAAATCAATTACATTGTCTCATAAGACAGAGGAGAAGCCAAGACCTTCATCATGGGATCATTTGTATTTATCTGTTAATTATAAACCGTAATTGTCTCCTCTTATCATTTTAATTTGCATAAATTGCATAACTTTAGCATTTAACAGGTTTTGATACTTGGATACAATTATACTTTAAACCTTCTTTCTGGAAATGTTCGTTATTAATTACGGCATTAAAATTAGCAGTTCTGATAATTGTCCTTGGTTTTTCCTTGCTTCTTCCTCATCTGGCCGTCAAGGTCATTCATCTCATAATTATGCATGCTTTGTAACTTCTTATTGCTTGTGTGCAAAGTTTTAATTGTACTTTATTGCCTGTCAGTTTTTGCAGAGTTTTGACTGAGGGGGGAACATTCTTTTGGTCCTTCCAGGAGTCGCCTGCAATGGATCAAGGGCCAAACCCATTAAACACATCAGGAAAAGGGGGACTTAAAAAAAAATGGATCTTTTTTCATGAAACACAACCTTAAGGGAAGGGTGTACATTCAGATTCCAAACTGAATCCAAAGGAAAGATTAGCATGTTCCTTCTGCAGTTTTCTTATTGAAAGTTACCCCTGAAGATGCTATTTGCAAAATAGGTTTGGGGCAATTTCCAGTAGGTACACTGCAAAGGGGGGAATGTAAATACGCCTCCCTACATGCTGCAGTTCCTTCCACACTGGCTGCCCTCATTTGCAAAAAATAAAAATAAAGATAGAGACTCCTGGTTTAACCTCCTCTCTTAATGACATGCTTAACATAACCTGTAGTTCATATAGGGACAGGTTTGAATTCCCTGCACGTTGGAGCTGAGACAGGTCAAGGCTGACACTCCAGTTAGAAGGTGGAGCAAACAAGTCCAAAAGTGTCAGAGGGTCCTGAAATTCATGCCATCAACTTCTGAGTGCTGCATCTCCTCCTCAAGGCAGCAACGGAGTAGCTAGAGCTAGTAGCACTAAGTTTTGCAGGCGCCTGAATACACCATGCAAGGGGCCCCTCCCCTTGGAACCATTCCGGGTTGTGGGGGCAAAATGGAGGCATTCACCTCCGAAACTTACCGTAGTTGCTCGCCTATAAGGCAATCTCACTGATAAGGTGAAGGCAGGTTTTCAGCCAAAAATCATGGGATGTTCCGAGACCCTCAGATAAGTCAGGGTAAAACTTGGGGAATGGAGCTTGTGAGTTGGAGCTGCAGCTGGTCCTGGAGCCTGATTGAAAGAGGGGAAAGAATCTGAGCCATGCCACTGTTTTTAAAGGCATTAACAAGGTGCTTAGAACACAGCTCCTCTTATCATACAATTGCTAATGTTCTTAGAAGCCCATAAATAACTTTATCAAATTTTTATCTTTAGAAAATCTGCTTTAAAAAGTTGTGTTTTTTTTTTTAAAGTCTGCATAAAAAGTGTCTAACAAATCACCAGCATCAGCATTGGTGGGTCCTTTCTGGGGTTTTCTTTAGCAGCACAGAAGCTGGGGCAGAGTGTCTCCTTTACACCCCATTCCAACAATATCTGGCACGATGCCTTCCCACACCAGATTGCCCTTCCTGGAAACTTGGTGGTCAGATGAGTATGTGGGAGAAACACACACAGCAGTGGCTCCCATGCCCTAAAGGTAGTGTGAAAGTTGCCCTTCTAAGTTCCTGAAAGTTGATGAGGCAAGAATTATCTTTGCAAAGGCTATTCCTGACCAAGATTGGATTGATATTATAATAGCCACCAATCAAACCTTTTAAAAGGAGGGTAATTGTAACTTGTTACCTAACTGAACGTGTTGATTTGTTTCAAAAACCCTTCAACCCAGTGGCGTAGCTAGATGGGGTGCAAAGCACTAAGTTTTGCAGGGAACCTCACCATGGCCTCCAAGCAGCTTCTCACCCTCCCCTTTGGAGCAAAATGGAGGTATTCACCTCTGAAGGGCAGGGGCTGCTTGCATGCCATGCAAAACTTAGGCTCCCAGCAAAACTTAGTGCTTTGCACTCCCTCTAGCTATGCCACAGAATGGAAAAGATCAAGAATTTAGGCTTACTAGTCTTCGCCAAGTCACTCCATCTCTGTCTCAGCTCCCAGTCTACAATATGGGGTAATAATACTTACCTACCCTCCAGAGTTGTTTTAAGGGCAACATCAGGGTGATATACGTAAAGCACTTTGCACTCAGAAAGTGCCAGATAAATGTTTAGCATCATCCTTCTCAGTGTGGAAATAACACAAGAGAAATGAGTTAAGGCGGCCCTTTCCCCAGTTGCTACAGCCCCAAACTGGATCAGTCCCCCACACACCCTGTGGCTGCATTTTCTCAAAGATGACAAGGGCATTTGCTTCAACATGGGAAAGGCAGGATATAAATGTTCAAAAATAAAAAGTAGAAGTTTTTTTTTTTAATTTTCAAAAAGAGTATAGAAGTCTGTTGCCAAGATCCTAACCATGACATTTGCTCTGAGGGCTGTTTTGTTTTTCCTTCACTCAGCAGAAAGGTAGAATCTCAAATCACAGATGAACAAGCCTTGCTGAAAGAGAATCAGCATGGCTTCTGTAAGGGTAAGTCTTGCCTTATAGAACCTTATAGAATTCTTTGAAAAGGTCAACAGGCATGCGGATGTGGGAGAACCCGTGGACATTGTATATCTGGACTTTCAGAAGGCGTTCAACACCGTCCCTCACCAAAGGCTACTGAAAAAAACTCCACTAAAATTGAGTGTTGGGAGAGTTAGGACAGACACAAGAAAATATTTCTTTACTCAGCGTGTGGTCGGTCTGTGGAACTCCTTGCCACAGGATGTGGTGATGGCGTCTGGCCTGGACGCCTTTAAAAGGGAATTGGACAAGTTTCTGGAGGAAAAATCCATTACGGGTTACAAGCCATGATGTGTATGTGCAACCTCCTGATTTTAGAAATGGGCTATGCCAGAATTGTGTTGCAAAGGAGGACACCAGGATGAGGTCTCTTGTTATCTGGTGTGCTCCCTGGGGCATTTGGTGGGCCGCTGTGAGATACAGGAAGCTGGACTAGATCCAGTGGGGCTGTTCTTATGTTCTTAACTACAATTCCCAGGAAGCCTTGCATGTCTCTTGTTATCTGGTGTGCTCCCTGGGGCATTTGGTGGGCCGCTGTGAGATACAGGAAGCTGGACTAGATGGGCCTATGGCCTGATCCAGTGGGGCGGTTCTTATGTTCTTAACTACAATTCCCAGGAAGCCTTGCAGGTCTCGTTATCTGGTGTGCTCCCTGGGGCATTTGGTGGGCCGCTGTGAGATACAGGAAGCTGGACTAGATGGGCCTATGGCCTGATCCAGTGGGGCGGTTCTTATGTTCTTAACTACAATTCCCAGGAAGCCTTGCAGGTCTCTTGTTATCTGGTGTGCTCCCTGGGGCATTTGGTGGGCCGCTGTGAGATACAGGAAGCTGGACTAGATGGGCCTATGGCCTGATCCAGTGGGGCTGTTCTTATGTTCTTAACTACAATTCCCAGGAGGCCTTGCAGGTCTCTTGTTATCTGGTGTGCTCCCTGGGGCATTTGGTGGGCCGCCGTGAGATACAGGAAGCTGGACTAGATGGGCCTATGGCCTGATCCAGTGGGGCTGTTCTTATGTTCTTAACTACAATTCCCAGGAAGCCTTGCAGGTCCCTTGTTATCTGGTGTGCTCCCTGGGGCATTTGGTGGGCCGCTGTGAGACACAGGAAGCTGGACTAGATGGGCCTATGGCCTGATCCAGTGGGGCGGTTCTTATGTTCTTAACTACAATTCCCAGGAAGCCTTGCAGGTCTCTTGTTATCTGGTGTGCTCCCTGGGGCATTTGGTGGGCCGCTGTGAGATACAGGAAGCTGGACTAGATGGGCCTATGGCCTGATCCAGTGGGGCGGTTCTTATGTTCTTAACTACAATTCCCAGGAAGCCTTGCAGGTCTCTTGTTATCTGGTGTGCTCCCTGGGGCATTTGGTGGGCCGCTGTGAGATACAGGAAGCTGGACTAGATGGGCCTATGGCCTGATCCAGTGGGGCGGTTCTTATGTTCTTAACTACAATTCCCAGGAAGCCTTGCAGGTCTCTTGTTATCTGGTGTGCTCCCTGGGGCATTTGGTGGGCCGCTGTGAGATACAGGAAGCTGGACTAGATGGGCCTATGGCCTGATCCAGTGGGGCAGTTCTTATGTTCTTAACTACAATTCCCAGGAAGCCTTGCAGGTCCCTTGTTATCTGGTGTGCTCCCTGGGGCATTGGGTGGGCCGCTCTGAGGTACAGGAAGCTGGACTAGGTGGGCCAATGGCCTGACCCAGTGGGGCTGTTCTTCTGTTCTTAAGGTACACAACAAAAGCCTTTTTAAATGGAGAGGCACATGTAAAGGAGATGGCAATGTGGTATTGCAGCCAGCTGTTCAACACAAAGCAGAACAATGGTCTCCAGGCTGGCACACACCTCTTGCTGCAACCCAAATCCCACAGAACTCAGCTGGATTTTCTTCTGCCTAAACATGTGCTGCATGATTGTGCTGCATGAAGCACAAGAGCCCATAAATACATGGGTCACTCTACAGTCCTCAGACCCATCACATCATGTGTGTGAAGAAGGTAAGGGTGATATGAGAAGCAAGATTGGTTGGGCTGGGGGCACATCGTGCAGGACCAGATCAGAAGCTTTTTCCAAGCTGCTGCATGCAATTGCAAAAGGGGACCCTGGCAGAATTCCCAGGGATAAAAAAGACCACCTTTGTCTTGGTCCAGCAAGCTTCATCTTTGGGATATCAGTGGTTTAATTAGCCTCATTCTAGTGTTATTACTTATCTAAGTGCAGCATAATAAACCTCCCAGCTGCTTCCCTACAAAATCCTTTGGCTGCGAATGTCTGAAATCCTCTGGTGTAAATTTATGAATAGCCAAAATCCAGGGAGATGAATGCAAAGTAAAGCACAGGCAGACCTGTTTCCTAACACTTGTGTCAATTTGTCATAGAAGTTTAATTCCATCTCCTTTATGCATGGAAGCGGGTTTTGTGTTCACTGTGAATTATAATAAAAATAAATAAATTACTCCCCCCCCCCCGGCCGAGATGACTGGTGAGGGAACTGAGTTTGCCTTCCTGCTTTTATTTGTCAATGTAATTATTACAATTGCAGTGACATCTTGCAAATCAAAACTGTGAGTATTTGTGGATGGGGGGATCCATTCTATCTGCCTGAAGACCACTGAAAGCATATCCCTATGGTGGTGCAATGACAGCCCCACTGACACACAAGTCCAGCCACTTCAAGATTCTCCATGGACATGGAGAATCCATGGCGTTTTTTAATGGCGTTTTTATGCAACGCCATAAAAACACCACACCCACTTAGCTGGGATGGCACTTGGACCAGTGGCATAGCTAGATGGGGTGTAAAGCATTAAGTTTTGCAGGGAGCTTCAGTGTGGTGTGCAAGCTGCCACTCCCCCTCCCCTTCAAAGCCATTCTGGGTGGTGGAAATAAAAAGAGGCATTTGCCTTGACTGCCCAACCTGCCTTCACCTCTGTTTTTTCCCCCACTCCCAGAATGACTTCCGAAGAGGGGAGGGGGTGTTTACATGGCCCATTCAGGTGCCTGAAAACTTAGTGCTTTGCACCCCCTCTAGCTACGCCACTGACACCAGGCACTCAGACTGCCAGCACCTCCTGCCGCATGCTTAAGAATGCCCAGAAACAGGGCATTTCCATCCCTTGTCACATGACATGGTCCAGAGGCCTGAAGTTCACTCCCTTGCTCCCCACCCTGGAAAACCATCAACCCATTTCACAGCCAGGACTGGAGTAGGATCAGTTCTCCAGCTGTTCTCTCATCCAAAACAGACAAAACACTCAGAGAAGTGGGGCCGTGCTTATCAGTATCTTGGGCATCTTTGCTGCCACTCTCAGGGATTGTCACATCAATGAGTTAACAATTATTCCCCCTCCCTTGGTGTACATCCATTCAAGGACTGGCCCTCCCCCCTGGGGGTTCTATAGGCAATTTGGACAGGGCCCAAGTGGCAGCAGACTGACCCCCTCCTGGGTATGGTTGGCAACCTTCAGTCTGGAAAGACTATGGTAGAAGCCTACAGCACCTGGTATTCCCAGGCGGTCTCCCATCCAAGTACTAACCAGGCCTGACCCTGCTTAGCTTCCAAGATCAGGCATGTGCAGGGTAGCAGTTGCTGCTACCAGTACCACACTGAATGCTGATTATTTTTGAAGAGGCCATTTATTCGTGTCAGTCATTTAACATTCATCTGGCTCTCATTAACACAGGGAGCCAGGCTGGTCAGGGTTGTCTTTTCCCTCCAGATCAGGGCCCTGTTCTGCCTGATTCCCACTCCAAGCTCTGCCTGGAGAATTATGCCCACTTGAAGCAAATTAGCTCCCCTTCTTTCACCCAACAAATGACCCTGGTTCTGCCATGCAGTCCTGCTGGACCCCACCTCCAGGGTAGCTCGCCTGTTCAACCTGTAGAGGTCCTCTTTCCTGCCAGCAGCCTCCCACTGCTACAGCAGACCCTAGGTCATAAGCAGGTCTTGGGCACAGCAGCCACACTTCAAACTCCAGTGTCTCCAGCAGTCACAAAGTCAGTCGGAGTATCCAGGGCAAAGTCCAAAGTCAATAAGCCAAGTCACAGTCCGAGGTCAGATTCCGAAGTCAATAAGGCAGGTCAGTCTCCAACCTACACTCCTTCTACAACCCACAAACCCTTCCTGCCTCAGGTGCTCCTTATATCCCTGAGGGCCCTATTGCCTTCCAGTGGCTGCAGCTGTGCAGCACACTCTGCTGGATGCCCAGGCCTTATCCTTAAAGGGGCCACTTCCCAAAGAGGAAGTCACGCAGACATTTCAGCTGGACTTTGGATTTTGCTCTCAGTCTGGAGAGGTTGAAGAGCTTTCCATCTGATCTGGTCCGGAGATAGATGCCTTCTGTTGCAGTTCCAAAGGCATGCTTCAGCAGGACAGCGAAGAAAATCCCAAACAAGGTCGGCACGAGAACACAGCCCTGCTCCGGAGTGCATGGAACTGGCAGGGCTGCCGGCCGCTGCCCAATTGTCGTGCACAGGTGCTGTTGCCTGCAGGTTGTTGCCCCCTCAGCCACATTGCTGCCCCCACCCACCCTGTAGCCCGGTGCACTTGCTACCCCCTGCACCCCCTTAGCTACGCTACTGCCTAAGTAAACATGCAAAACATGGCGGGATCACTGCTTAATTCCCTGCACTTTTACTCTGCTCTTGTGAGTGCTGGGACATACTCCTCACATGTGGCTGTCTCCTAAGCTTGCAATCGTCTCTGTACCTTGAGCCTTTTCTGTGTGATTACTGAAAGCAGACCACAAGCTCATTTTTAACAAGCGTACTAAACGCAAGACTCCTGCAAGTAAAACTGATGATCGTATATGCTGGTTGGTCCAAGATATCCTGGCACTGGAGACAGCATGCCAAATGCCACCCTCTCTTACCTGGTGCTGTGCCCACCTCTACTCATCCCATTCTCTGCATTAAAAAAGGAGGAGGGGCAGAGAAAGCAAGGAGGAGAGATGTGTAGTGGGCTGCAGTGTTTCCCTTTCTTATCCTCCTCACTTCCTCTTCCACTCTGTTCCTTCTTCCTTTTCCAATCCAGGGAGGGGAGGAGCAGAATGGATGGGCAGAGGTAGGTGCCACTTGACAATCTGCTGCCATAAGAACATAAGAGCAGCCCCACTGGATCAGGCCAACAGCTCCACTGGATCCGGAGGCAACTGACTCAGCTGACTTCATGGGTGGGCTGGCCCTGCCGGTACATAATAAATATGAGCATTCCTTGAGCATTCATTGGACACAGAGCCCCGAAAGGGTGGTTGGAAAGGCATGGCAGGTAGGTAGTTGTCCTGCTAATAAATGCCAAGCAATATCCTGAAGGCACTTATGACACCTCTAAAACCACAGCCATACAGCAATCACAATAATGATACATACATCAGCTACAGAAATGATCAGACTTTCCAAGGCACAAAACATTGTGCTTTGAATGCTCAGAAAAAAAATGGTATTGTCCCTTGTCTGCCGCTGTTAAGTGAAGCTGAAGCAAGACCTCCCCTATTTCCAAGGCTGAGGAAAGTAGATGTAAAACATTAGTTTTACAGGAAGGAGGTGGGGGAATATTTTCTGTTACTCAAGCACCAGTGAAAACAAAGTCCTCCCCAGTATTATCTCAGTTATTAAATGATTAAGTTATTAAGTGACCTCAGTGATTAAGGTCCATGGAAAGCCACAGATCTACAAGGTCAACAGTGGTGGGTACTGACAGTTGTACCGAACTGGAGCAGACCCTGGGTAGGATTCCTGACAAACTCGCTAGCCCAGGATTGCAAGGAAAGGATAAAGACCTATTTTACAAGACTGCAGGTGGTCGTCCTCCTCTGGCCTGGATCTCCTATGGGCTGGCACAAACCTTGCCACTTTCTAGAGGATGAATTACACCAATGCAGGACTTGCTTCTCTAGAGCAGGGATCTTTAAACATTTAGGCCAGAGGGCCACATCAAATATCTGGCATGGTGTTGAGGGTTGGAAAAATAAATAAATTTTAAAAATAAAATTTAAATAAATACATTAGGAAGCTGAAGGCCTCCAGAAAACCAGGAAGTGATGTTTCAAGGTATTTTGAAGGCATTCTGAGTGGAGGCTCATGGCCTCCCTGGCCCTCAGAACACCCTCCAGATGCAACTGGGGCACAGCTCTGGTTGCATTTGGTTGAGTGGGCCAGATGTTTGCCGCCCTTGTTTTGCCCCCCTTCCATTCAGCCTGGTCTGAATGCCCAGTTCCATTCAGCCCAGTTCCATTCAGCCTGGTTGCCCAGTTCCATTCAGCCTGGTCTGAGACAGGCCAGGCTGAGGCAGACGTCGGTAGACCGCATTGCGGGCCCCCGACGTCACAGTCGGGTGCCTTTCCCAGCAAGCCATGCCTTGGCGGCTGGGGCGGGTGGACCTCTGTCTGAGTCGGGTGGTTGCCGGGAAGCAGCCAATTCGCCACCATGGGGTCCGTGCCCCCCCCAGGTTTCCTTTGCAATGGGGGCAGGCAGAGCCCCCACCATGGGGCGCCCTCCGCCGCCCCCAGCTGTCCGTCGCGGCAACCAGGAGCCATGAGCAGAAGGGCCCCGAGGCGTGCTGGCCCCCCCTCCTGTCCCTCGCTCTGCTGTCCATCCTGGAGCCCCCTCCTTCAGTAAGTCAGGGGCCCAGCCCAGGAAGGGGACCCTAACACAATGCATCAAGGAAAAAGCATTGTTGCATCCATGAATCATTTCCCTGCTATGTGTCCTTTCAAGAGCAACATGGCTGCTCCGTTGTCCTCTTACTGAGCAGCACATCAAGCATTTGTGCCTCTTAACAGCTTGCAGCTTAAAAAAGAAACTGTGCTAAGAGAAAACCATCTTACTAGTTAGCAGGTGAATGGTGTGACCTTGTTGTGTTTTGACTTCAGACTGTAGCTTCAAGACACTCTAATTCAACAAAAATTAATATTCAGCTTTTCCTTTTGCAGCACCAGAGTTTAACCCCAGGCTCAGGCTTTCTGCTAAGCAACTGAAATCTCATTCCTTTCCTTTGCTTTGGGGAGTTTTTCTAGGTGCAAGGTTGCTCTTTTGAGGTCAAAGTGATTAACTTTGCCAAGGGTGCCTCTTCTGGAATGAAGGGAAAACCAGTTACACGTTTATAGGTTTCAACAGGGGGTGTTAGGCTTGCCTGACATTTTGTGTCCTTTGTTATCTAACATGAAGTCTGAACAGAACTGATCTAATTAGTCAGAGGAAAAGTATCAAATGAGTGCTGGGTTACTGGCACAGCCCAGTATTTACTGTATTCTTAAATGGTTGGATCAAAAATAATTTTCCAACAGGAGATTTCCAAATGGTTGTAGTCACGAACAATTCTCATTTCCTTCCAGGAGTTTGTTTCAGGAAGGAATGAGTGAAATGTGAAGGGTTCTTCTCCGCCTTATGCTATACATCAGGGGTGTCCAAACTTTTTGGTAGGAGGGCCACATCATTTCTCTGACACTGTGTCAGGGGCCAGGAAAAAAAATGAATTAATTTACATTTCAAATTTGAATAAATTTAGATAAATGACTATATTAGAGATGGAACTTTCATAAATGAATGAAGGTCTTGCAATAGCTCAAGGTCTATAAAGGGCCTTGCACAAAGCAAGGCCAGCCTTTCCTTTGCTGCCAGTGCTGCATCACAGATGTGAAACAGCAAGCAGTGGAGGGAGCCCTCGTCCCACAGCTCAAGCAAGAGGTCAAGCAGTTGGCTGTCACGCTGAGAGCAGTTGCTTCAGGCCACTGCAGGCTCCAGCAAGTCTCAAGGAGGACCAGAGGCTCATTGGAGACTGGGGGCTTCCTGAGGGCCAGATTGGGAGTCCTCGAGGGCCGCAAGTGGCCCCAGGGCTGGGGTTTGGGCAACCCTGCTATACGTGAACAGCACATAAAATGCCAACCGCCTTATCTGGAGACACACCTGTAGCCTGCTACCACACCTCCTCCTCCTCCTCCCTGGATCTGAAAAGGAAGAAGAGAATGGAGTGGAAGAGATGCTGTATCCCATTTTTCTCATCTTCTCCAGATTTCCATGCTTTTCCCCTTTTCCTTTTTCAAGTCCAGGGAATGGGAGGAGAAGGAGAAATGGAGTAGGGCAGGCATCCTGCAGCGTTTGCTCCTACCAATCTGCATACTAAGCAAGCACTTCAGGTGGTCTTATGGAAGGGCCACCTGGTGCCCATGGTGAGTTAAATCCACGAAGGCTAGATACACGAAGGCTAGATACACGGAGGCTAGATACACAGATACTGGGGATACACAGTATATGCTCATTGCAGACATCTCAAATATTTACTTATTTATTTATTAACAAATACACATTTATTGCAAATGCACATTCATTACAAAAATGATTTGCACTGCAAAATCCATTAGTTAAAACTGTGGTTATAAAAAGGTAGTTCTCCAATAATTGTTTATTTTATACGCATGAAAAGCCCAAATCCTGTTTCTATAATTTCTATTTCAGAAGATTTGAATCCACAGTTCTGTATAGTTATGAACTGTACTTTTTAAAATCACATTCTGTGAAGTTTGCAATGATCCACTGGCACCTTATAAATTTGAGAAGATACTTTTTTTAGATTGGCTCTTCTTTAAGTTCATCCTTTGCTCTACCTTTACATGTATATTGGTGTATATTTCTCATTTAAACTATTGAAAATATGTTACACAATGAAGGTTCTTTTTCCACAGTCAGATGTGTTTCCTGTGCTACTAATATATTGTTTTTGTTTCAGGGAGATCCCCTCTCATTGGACAAAAGAAGGGCAATGAAGTTCATGGAGAGCCCAGATTCTCAGGAAACGTTGGCTGGGAGCCTGAACAGCAGAATGGCAGCCAACACCACTGACACCCAGGACTTCTTTGGCTACAGTAAATCAGAGCATCATTACACAACTTCAGAACAACTCGGGAAAGTCCATTTCAATTTGCTTTCCTTTATGAGTTCACTGGAGAAATGTCAAAACACTGATTTTTTTTTTTAATTGCTCAGTTTCTGGAGGACACTGTGCTTTCCCCATGCTCTGTTACCCTGCACATGCATGATCTCGTCTGATCTTGGAAGCTAAGCAGGGTCAGGCCTGGTTAGTGCTTGGATGGGAGACTGCTTGGGAATACCGGGTGCTGTAGGCTTATACCATAGTCTTTCGAGACTGAAGGTCCATTTTTGTCACCAAATGCATTTTGTCCACAAAGTATGTGAAACTGAGTGATGGTGTCACTAAGTGATGGTAAGTTGACACAGGTGGGCATGTTTTGAAATATAAATGTCAGAATCTTTCCCTCCCATGTAGCACAAACCTAGGCACGTCTATATGGAAGTGAGCCCCACTGTGTTCAATGGAATCTACTCCTATTTAAGTGTGTAGTTGAAATGTTTTTTATTGCATAATTTTCTGTTATTTATGATTGTTGCACTTGATATTTTGTTCCTAGTTTTTTGCATTTTACTCCCCCCCCCCCCATTTTGTTCACCACCTGGAGAGCTCCATTTATTTGAAGGGAAATGTGGATAAACATCATTTAAATAAATAAAAATAAATAAATAAATAAATGTGCAGAAAGCTTCCTAAACTTGCTTGATAATCAGTCGTATTACATATTAATGATGTCATTTCATCAAGAAAATGGCTAGCATTTTCCCATATGAAATCCTATAGTTTAGAAGAAGTGAAATAAAATACAAAAGGTTAAGGTCAGCTGTTCTTGGCAGAAACATTCTGGAAAAGATTGCCCCATAAAGGACTTCTTTTCCTCATTCTCTACGATAATGAAATCCCTGCCTTCCTTCTTCATAGGCACGTAGCTACATATGATTCATTGGGCAGTAATGCAGCGAAGGTGTTTGCAGGGGTAGAACAAGCATGTGGATCTCTACAGTTGGATGAGGTGACATTAGTCATGGTGGGAAAACGTAGACTCACATATTCTCATGTTATAGGCAGAAAACAGGGCGTAATCTAAGGGCAATGAAGCACCACATCATTGCTATTTTCTCTTACCAGTGGTGTAGCTAGAGGGGGTACAAAGCATTAAGTTTTGCAGGTGCCTGAACATGCAGTGCAAGTGGCCCCTCCCCTTCCCCTTTGGAGACATTCTGGGCAGTGGGAACAAATTTGTGCTTTGCACCCCCTCTAGCTATGCCATTGTTTCTTACCATCCTCACAACTCAGATTTTGCTCTCCATAAACTACAAACAACAAGTGTACCATGAATGTTCAGACTGACAAAGAAAGAAAAAAACAGGTTGAAATGCCTGGAACACAAATTCAGGATTTCCTCATGGCTTCAACATTTTTTTAAAATAAAAAAAAAATAAAAAATAAATTTCCCTCAGAGTAAGTCCCATTGAAATGAGTGGGACTTACTTCTGAATAGACACACATAGGATTGTTGCCCAGAATGGCTCCAAAAGTGAGTTGCAGGCATTGCTTACATGGTGTGTTGCGGTGCCTACAATATTTATGCACTGCCGCCCCCCTATAGCTATGCCACTGACAGAAGTCCCCTACTTAAGAACAGATCCCATTCCATAAGAACATAAGAACATAAGAACAGCCCCACTGGATCAGGCCATAGGCCCATCTAGTCCAGCTTCCTGTATCTCACAGCGGCCCACCAAATGCCCCAGGGAGCACACCAGATAACAAGAGACCTCATCCTGGTGCTCTCCCCTACATCTGGCATTCTGACTTAACCCATTCCTAAAATCAGGAGGTTGTGCATACACATCATGGCTTGTACCCCATAATGGATTTTTCCTCCAGAAACTCGTCCAATCCCCTTTTAAAGGCGTCTAGGCTAGACGCCAGCACCACATCCTGTGGCAAGGAGTTCCACAGACCGACCACGCGCTGAGTAAAGAAATATTTTCTTTTGTCTGTCCTAACCCGCCCAACACTCAATTTTAGTGGATGTCCCCTGGTTCTGGTATTATGTGAGAGTGTAAAGAGCATCTCCCTATCCACACTCCCTATCCACATCTCCCTATCCATTCCAGATCTCTGATCTTGTCATTTTGTACTTAAATCCAACTTAACTATTATTAACCCTCCCCTGAGCTCCATCTCCCTCCCTTGCATCCCCAGGAACCCCCTGATTCAGCATTCTTGTTGGCAATGGGTCCATAACTCTCACTAAGGGCACAATCCTAACCTGGTCTACTCAGGAGTAAGTCCTATTTTGTTCAGTGGGGCTTACTGTCAGGAAAGTGTGGTTAGGATTGCAGCCTAATATTGACAGTGGTTGCCCTGAACAGCTTCTGTTCTCCATTTTGCCAGCTCAGATGCTCCAGTGCCTGGGATCGAAGGCAGCTCAATCAGCATTTGTATCTCAGATATTCATAATTTGAAAGCCCATAAGTAGGGGGAGTGTCTGTTAAGTTACTATTTATTGGCAAATTCAAATATGGACATAATCAGATTGATGGCTGGCTTTGCATTCGTTGCAGGCAAAAGCCACCAAAGTATATGGAGTGAAGATTGGATGTGCATTGATCGTTCATTTCCTGCTGACCTTTATGATAATAATGATAATTTTATTTTTGCACTATTGCTGTTATCCTTTATAATGTGAAATATGTATATCTGTACCATTTTATTTATTTGCCTAACTACCCACTGGATGTGCTTAAGAAGGCAACTAATATCACTACAATTGCCAGTACAACTGTTTTTGCTGACTAACAGGCAGTGATGGACCTCGGGAGCCCCACACCCCAGGGCAAAGGTCTGCAATGGTGCCCCCTCACAGGCTGTCTTCACCACTGTCCCTCACGGAAATCTGGTCACAGAACCTTGTGCAACCCATGCCTGCATTGGGGAAGCCTCTTGAAGATTCCCAACACTATAAACTGCTTCCGGGAAACTGGCAACGCAGTTTCTGACCCCGTCGGACGCCTCAGAGGGGCTTCCTTGGGGTCCTAGACCCTCGTGCCCAGGGCATTTGCCCCATATACTGAACGGGAGGTCTGCAACTGCTAACAAGACCCTAGCAAGACTGCAAACGGACAGCAATAATAATAATAATAACTTTATTTCTACCCCGCCTTTCTCCCCGAAGGGACTCAAGGCATTCTCTATCACAACTTTGGCTGATGACCGCAAGTCCCTGGGAACTTGCTAACTGATGCAATGTTGTATTAGTATTTCAACAGGACTAACAGTGGCCCGGCCAAGATGGTGGGGTAGAGGAACAGTTGATGGAGGGCATATGCAAATGCCAAGCACACCTTGGGATAGTTGGGCACGCTTTCCCCACTCAAGTCTTTTGGTCCGTTGCCACCAAGTTTCTTCATTGCTGCCTCATCTCAGCCAAGTCATGTCAGTGAATGATGGGGTCAGAGTAGAGGAGGCCCAGAGTATGCCCAAGAGTGTGCACCTGAAAGTTTCCTGGCTCGACCCTCCCTCCCATGTTCCATCCTCCCACCACCACCACCCTGTTCCTACACCACTTGGTGGAGTACTGCCCTCTGCTGGCAGTGGGGGTGCAGTGCTGAAGGGACAACACAAGTCTTTCCACTGGTGCTGCTGGCTCTCAAGTAGTCACAAGCATGGACAAATTTGTGACACTCTAGGCTGGCACAGCAGCTGCTGCACAAGCGTAGCCACAGATTAGGGTTGTGCTCTGAATTGTTTTTTAAATCAAGAAAAATAACAGATAATCCTACCCATGTTTACTTAGAAATGAGCCACACTGTGCTCAGTGGGGCTTAAGCTCCTTGCTTGCCAAGTGTTCATGTGACTGCAGGCTGCAGCTTCCTTCTGCAATGTTGAGAGACAAAACAACAAGAACAAAACCACAAACAACAAAAGCCATTTAGACATGTATATCTGTGCATGTGCCTGCATGAGCGTTCCCCCCTCTGCCGCTCCTTAGTTTTGGCACCTAATTCTCTGAATAAATGCCATGCGTTTGCAACCCATAATTCCCAATCGCCTTCAGTCTCACTGTAACTCTCTAAACACACAGGAGGAGTTTATTAGCTCGGCGATATTTCCCTTTACCAAATGTTCATTTGCTACAAAACACCAATATTTTCAAATTATGTTTAAGATTAAGAAAAATAACCTGCCAGGGCCATCCTAAAACAGAGGAACACCTACATTAATATTAGTTATTAACTTTCATTCAGTATAAAAGCTGGTACATTTTAATGACTCATTTTCATCTCGCCTCAAAGCACATTCATATGGGTTTTCATTTGCTCCAAACCTATAAACCCATCAGTCCTAGGAACAAATCTCAGTTCCTTTTCTTTAACTATGGGCGCAATCCTAACCCCCTGTGGGCCAAATCCTATCCAATTTTCCAGTGCTGGTGCAGCTGTGCCAATAGGGCATACGCTGCATCCTGTGGTGGTGGAGGGGAATCATGGAGGCCTCCTCCAAGTTAGGGAATGTTTGTTCTGCACTCAAAAGTTGGATAGGATCGGGCCCTATGTCAGTGCTTTCTAGCACTGGCATAGTGGTGCCAATGGGACATGTGCTGCATTCTGCACTTGCGTGGTATTCATGGAGGCCTCCTCAAAGTAAGGGAATGTTTGTTCCCTTACCTCGGAGCTGCATTGCCCTTATGTCAGTGCTGGAAAGCACTGACATAAGGGGTTAGCATTGCACCCTATGTGCCCAATAAAGGGGCAAACTGTGTGTTACAGATGACTCCAAGTCATGTAATGACCTATGGCAGTGATTCCCAAACATTTTAGCACTGGGACGCACTTTTTAAAACAACACTCTGTCGGGACCCATCTAGCTTTAAGAGACTTTAAAGAGTTTCATTTTACCAGCCTCTCAAGCCTCTGTTTTTATCCTTTTTACTATGGGGGATGCCTTCTGGAGTGTTTGTTGAGCTCCGCGTTCATGGAATCAGGACAATTCTGGTGGTGTTGGAACAACAAGTGGAACAAGGCACAGTTGTCTACTCGAAAGTCAACATGCATGTAAGAACATAAGAACAGCCCCACTGGATCAGGCCATAGGCCCATCTAGTCCAGCTTCCTGTATCTCACAACAGCCCACCAAATGCCCCAAGGAGCACACCAGATAACAAGAGACCTCATCCTGGTGCCCTCTCTTGCATCTGGCCTTCTGACATAGCCCATTTCTAAAATCAGGAGGTTGCGCATGCACATCATGGCTTGTAAATATGATATGATATATTTTGAGATATGTGCTGCTCTGTTTAGGTTTCTATAAGGCTCAATACGTTTGCCTTGTCAGCTATCAGCTTGTCAGTTTCATGACCCACCAAAAATCAGGTTGCAATCCACTGGTGGGTCTAATTGGCTTAAAGTGGGCCTAGGTTCTCCAAGCAAAGTTTGGACTTAGGGTCTGGCAAAACACTCATGTTCCAGCAGTGCAGTGTGCAAATGGCAGTGCGGTATTCAGTGCAGCCAGGCTGCTGCTGCAAGTGACAAGCAGCTCCAGCTGTGCACTAATAGCCTGCTAAGGCGTACCATTGCCTCTAAGTGAGCATGGGAGGTATGTGGGGAGTGGCTGGAACAGGGAGGAATGAACCAGAGACGGGGATGGGAGAGTGTCAAGTCTGGGAAGGTGGCACTATTGGTGGCATTGCTGCTTCCCATTTCCTATCCCCTTCTTCCAGGCCTCAGTCTGCTGGCACTGGTCTGAGTAGACCTACTTGGGCAGTGGAGGCTTACCACAGTCAGGGGAATAAATGTTCTCTTCCCTGGAGGAGATCTCTGGAACTGCCCTCCCTCCCACAGGATGTGACAGGTGCTCCAGAGGCATGGCTGCGTTGGTGGGGGGGGGGTGTTTAGATTGGGCTGCCCAACTTTCATACTATGGAGACCAGTAGGCTGAGCAGATGCAAAAGAGAACCAGGCCCCCATGCATTGAATAATTGTACTGGAAAAGGCATTTTGGCTGGTGCAGCTCAACACAGAAGGGTGCAAAAAGCGGCACCTGCCGATGTTCCCTCTAAAGGCTATAGGCACTTTCTCTTCCTTTGTATGTGGTCATCTTCATTCTGGACACATTCCTTGGAATTTCCAAGTATTGTATATATTTGTATTGGCAACCTTCAGTCTCGAAAGACTATGGTATCGCGCTCTGAAATTTCCAAGTAGGCCCATTTAATTCAGAACTTCCTCTGGAGCTCTTGGTATTTCTGACAAATCTGTGGTATAGAAATATTCCTAATAATAATCATTATTATAATGAAAGCAGACATGCATCAGCAGGCATGCAATTTCCACCTGTGTCTGTTATACTTTGGGTTCGGGCCAATTTCTTTATTCTGGGTCTTTCTACCTAAAACATTCATGTGCATTTCTTGAGAAAATACTTAACAAAGTATCCTTGTGACTTTCAGGCAAATGTCCTTAATAAGAATTTAACTCTCCTGGAGATATCCAGTGTAACTCCTTAACCTGAAAGGGATACGCTTGACAATTCCTGTATAAGAGCAGCTAATATCACATCCCTAGCATGTATTCACTGCTGAAACAGAGACGCCTGCGTTGGCTTGGTCATGTCGTGAGAATGGATGATGGCCGGATCTCAAAGGATCTCCTCTATGGAGAACTCGTGCAAGGAAAGCGCCCTACAGGCAGACCACAGCTGCGATACAAGGACATCTGCAAGAGGGATCTGAAGGCCTTAGGAGTGGACCTCAACAAGTGGGAAACCCTGGCCTCTGAGTGGCCCGCTTGGAGGCAGGCTGTGCAGCATGGCCTTTCCCAGTTTGAAGAGACACTTGGCCAACAGTCTGAGGCTAAGAGGCAAAGAAGGAAGGCCCATAGCCAGGGAGACAGACCAGGGACAGACTGCACTTGCTCCCGGTGTGGAAGGGATTGTCACTCCCGAATCGGCCTTTTCAGCCACACTAGACGCTGTGCCAGAACCACCTTTCAGAGCACGATACCATAGTCTTTTGAGACTGAAGGTTGCCAATATATATACTAATATCACAAATGTTTTACTATCTTCTTACACACCTGTTTCAATTCACTACTTTCCCTTGACCTGAAATTCTTGCCCTTACTTCCATTTTCCTCTCTACTCTTTTTTTTACAAACAGTCCACTCCCTCTTGTCCCTAGGGAATAAATTATCCATTATACAGTCACTTTTTTAAAAAACCAAAACCTCCCTTCCTTCCAGCCAGGCAACAATCAGAAAAGACTCTGATGATGGACCCACCCATATGCTTCCTTTGTCCATGGTTCTTTCACATGCAACTAGTCCTGTTAACAAACACAGCATCACAGTGCAAAATGGTGGTCCATTAACTCACAGTGCACTTTTAATGTGCACATTTTGATTGCTTTCTATTCTACCATAGATATATAAAGCCTATAATAACTTTTATTTCTATCTCTAAGATTTTGCAGACCTTGGCTGTGAACCTGGGACTGGGGTCCGGCAAAAATGTTCCCAATCGGACCTCACAGCTCCTAAGGCCAGCCCTGCATTCACCAGCTCTCTGTTCCTTCACTGTCCAGAGAACGGAGCAACCGCAGACCCAGTCCCTTATCTGAACTTAGCTTTCTCTCCGTTCACGTTTCATAGGGAAGGAGCAGACAGCCAGACAGGGTGCATGCAGTCAGGTTGTCCAGCATTGCATTGACAGAGGGCTCCCTTTTTTTATACATGGTTTTCCTGCAAAGCAATTAAGACAGTAAGAGTACAAGAACAAGAAGACAAAAATCCTACGGAAAAAGTCAAATGTAATTTTACAGTTGTTGACAAAACTTGCTACATGTGTTTCCTACCAGAATAAATGAGATCCTAGTCATCTGATTTCTCAAATTACTACATCTATTGTTTCTGAAATACAGGGTGTAAATAATTGCAAGACAGCCCCCTGTGCCTAGACACCTCTCATCTGGAACTGTTATCAGGATTAGCATAAATTACAGTGCCATCTCGTAATGAAATCACTGAGCACTGATTGTGCCAACTATTTAAACCTCTAATTATTGCACATTAGAAACGTGTTACGTGTTATTTGCCCCTTACAGACCCAAATTTGTTCTCAAAGGGAAAACCAGCCAGGAATTAATCAAACAGAAGTCATGAGCGAAGCAACACTGTGGAGCTTGCAGGATATAAAACACTCATAATTGGGAACTGATAAAAAGAAACATTTAAACCAAAGCTGTCAGTAAACAACCTTATGCAAGCATTTCTTTCTGTTCTCTGCAATAAATACAAGATCAGAATGCTCTGAGTACACAATGATGGGAAGCTTTGTGTGACATTTGTAGGGGTATTGATTGTATCTCAAAAAAAGGTTAAATGTGGTCCATGAAACCTCTAGAGGGGTCAACAGAGCTGTTTACCTGTTGGCTAACAGCCCTGGCATGTTTGATGGGGAAAACACAGAAATAAAGCTGCAGTGGCCTAAGGAGGAGAAAGTTTCCTACAATTCCAACTGTGAGACTTGGTTTTAACTCAGCACAACATAGTTTTTCTCCCCAGCCTGACCACGCACATTCCCCAGCACAAGGTTAATAACAACTGGGAGAAACCTTGCATAACCAGGAAGGAAGCTTCACTGACAATAGTGGCACGCCTGAATTTACCAGCATCCTGTGCGCGACTTGATAGTGGTCCTAACACAGAATGCCAGCTGCATGGCTACAGTACCCATTTCAGATACAATTAAACGCAAATACCAGATGACTTTTATTTCCAGTTGCTCTGAATGTAGTGCAACACTTTCAAAAATAAAAATTGTATTGGAATGCCTGGCGGGTGATTGGACAGTACACAGGGAGAAAGTAAAATATTTTTTATTTACCTCCGGGTAGAGTGCCCAGTCACCTATGGGTTTCTTTGAACCTATGCTATCTACATAGCTGGTTCCAATTCAAGGAGAGCCAGGGGATGAGGGAGGGTAGGCAGAAAAAAGGGGGTAAGATCCAGCATGCGCAACAGCCACCAGAACCATCCCTCTCTCCCCCGATACACCCCCTTGTTCCTCCTCCAAATGTCCCATTACTGCCCCTTCCCACCCACGGCCCACTCCCAGCACCAATTTACTGGCACCTGTGCAGTCTCCCATACCCAGCACCTCTCACCATTTAAGGCAGGGGCCCATCAGTGCGCAGCAGCGGCCTGGCATTCATACCACCGTATAGGACCTTGCACTGCCGGAACTCTGGTTCACTAGGATTGGGGCCTGATTCTTGTACACTGGGGAAAAGTAAGAGCCCATTCCTAAGCATGTCTACTCAGCAGCAAGTCCCATTAGAGTCAATGGGGCTTACTCCCAGGAAAGGGTGGATAGGATTGGTCTGTCAGAGAGGAGACCTGCTGCCTATGTGCCTTGCCAGTAAGTGGCTCTGATACCTGAGGCTGGCTTGTCGTTGGGAACAGAACGCGAGATTAAACCGGCCTTGTGTTTTTATTTCCCCCGATTAAAATAAATCAGTTTTCTATCACAATGTAAGTTATATTTTGAGGTTATTGAAGAGTTCCTCTCAGCCAATTAAGACAGACAAACGGTTCCTTGTTGGGGAAATCACCTTAATTAACACCACTAGTCAGAGGAAATCTACAGAGTGTTGTTTACAACATTGCCATCAACCCTGAACACCTTTTCATGAGGGAATATTTCAATTAAAGTATGAGCAAGAGTCCATTAGTTTATTAATGAAGCAGTTTCTTAATCTAAATATTATTCCAAGTCATGTTTTCATTTCTGTCCCCTCCCTTGCTCTGGAAAAAGAATGTGGGCGGCATAAAATGCTGTTTCTCAGGCTGACTCCCACGGAACTGTTCTGAAAGGCATCTGACGGCATGGCTGCAAACATTATGCTGAACAGGGTCGGTGCCAGCACACCCCCTTGTTTAACGCTGTTTGTCACGGGAAAGGCCTCTGAAGCTTCTCCGTTGTCCAGAACCCGAGCCATCATGCCGTCGTGGAATTGACGTACCAGCAGGATAAATCTGTCAGGGCACCCAAACTTCATCATGATGCGACACAGATCTTCACGACTGACAGTGTCAAAAGCCTTGGTGAGATCCACAAAGGTGGTGTACAATTCACGATTCTGCTCTTGACATTTCTCTTGATGCTGTCGGGCTGCGAAGATCATGTCCACAGTGCCACACTCTTTGCGGAAACCGCACTGTGTCTTGGGTAATAGACCCTGTTCCAGGTGGTTAATCAGGTGATTCAGCAACACTCGTGCAAGACTCTTGCCTGCGGTGGAATGCAGTGATATTCCTCTATGATTATCGCAGACTTGTCGATTTCCTTTCCTCTTATATAGGTGTACAATATAGGCGTCTTTCAGTTCCTGAGGAATGGAACCTTGATTCCAGAAGGACTGAAGCAGCTGAGTAAGTTTGTCGACAAACACTGCACCACCCTCTTTATAGACTTTCAGATCCTGGGGCCTTGCCACAGGACAGCTCGCTGATGGCCTGTAAGGTTTCAGTCTCTGATGGTGGGACATCCAGGCTGTGACTGATATCCACCTGGGGCAGTCAATCGCCACATTGTTGATAGAAGATGGGCAGTTCAGTACGGATTGAAAGTACTCAGCCCAGCGTTGTAGAACCAGAGTCTTCTCCGTAATGAGAGTTACACCATCTGAGTCCAGTAAAGGGGAGCTCCCTGAGGGCTGAGGTCCATACAAGGATCTGAGGGCTTCGTAGAACCGTTTAGCACAGGGGTGCTCACACTTTTTTGGCTCGAGAGCTACTTTGAAACCCAGCAAGGCCCGGAGATCTACCAGGGGGGAAGGAAGCATCTGACAGACACCTCCTTCCCACGGCTGCCCACTTTAGCTCCTGCTCTTCCGGCATGCAGTGCCACAAAACTGATGAAACTGACTAGAGTCTAGTCAGTTTTGTCAGTTTTGTTGCTGCATGCCTGAAGAGCAGCTAAAGTGTCAGTTTCAGTGTCAGTTTAGTGTCAGCTAAATATGTCAGTTTCGTCTAATCACTAGACGAAACTGACATATTAACAGTTTGGAGAGACAGGGCTCCGCGATCTACTCATTTTGCCTCGCGATCTACTGGTAGATCGCGATCCACCTATTGAGCACCCCTGGTTTAGCATCATTTCTGTCAGCAAACTTCTGGATTTCATCTGCTTTGGCACTCAACCATGAGTCCTGCATCTTGTAGAGCTTGCTCTGTATGGTCCTGTGAGTGTTGTTGAAGCTATTTTTCTTAGCTGTTGATGACGGGTCATTCTGGTAGGTGAAGGTGGTGCTTTTCAGCAGGTAGGGCCTTGATCTCTTCATCATTTTCGTCAAACCAGTCCTGCTGTTTCCTGTGTGAGGATCCAAGAACCTTTAGTGCAGAAGAGTGCACAGTGACCCGGAAACATTCCCAGTCCTTCTCAGCATTTTCCTCTAATTGCAGCCCCAAGAGTTGGTTGTCAAGATCTTCTACTAGTGAAGCTGCTGTGTTAGGATTCCTCCGTTTACTGAAGTTGATCTTTTTCGTCTCAGCTTCGTTTCCCTGCAGGCGTCTCTTCGGCTTGATGTGAAGGCTTAGTTTGGAGATGATGAGTCTATGGTCAGTCCAACAGTCAGCACTCAGCATGGCCTTGGTCACCCTTACATCCTGTCTCTCTTTCCTCCACACTATGACATAATCAATGAAATGCCAGTGTTTGGACCGTGGGTGCATCCAGGACATCTTTTTGCAAGTGGGCAGGCGGAAGATAGTATTGGTAATGATCAGATCATGAGCCGCACATGTCTTAAGTAGTAGTAAGCCATTGCTGTTACATTTGCCGATTCCATTTTTTCCACTGACGCCATCCCAGCCAGAGTGATCGGATCCTACTCTCATGTTGTAATTGCCAAGTAGAATCAGCCTGTTAGTGCGCTTCATGGATGAGAGTAGGGCATCTTCATAAAACTCATCCTTTACTTCATCTGGATTCATGATTGTGGGTGCATAGGCGCTGATCAGTGTGGCTTGCTTTTCTCTCGGTAGTGAGAAATGCAATGTCATGAGTCGGTCATTCACGTCCTTGGGAAGACTGGCAAATTTGCAGAAGATGATTCTTAACCACAAAGCCAACTCCAGATTCATGACATTCATCACTGCTACGTCCACACCAGAAGAATGTATAACCGCCTCCTGTTTCTGTGAGTTGACCTTCATTGGCTAGATGAGTTTCACACAGGGCCGCAATATAGATACTAAATCTTGCAAGCTCTCTGGCGATCAGGGCTGTTCTTTTTTCTGGTCACTCTGCTGAGGGGTTATCTTGAAGCATGCGAATGTTCCATGTGCCAATAGTGAGTGGTGTCACCTTGCTTTTTACTTGAAGTTTTAAGAACATAAGAACAGCCCCACTGGATTAGGCCATAGGCCCATCTAGTCCAGCTTCCTGTATCTCTCAGCGGCCCACCAAATGCCCCATGGAGCACACCAGATAAGAAGAGACCTCATCCTGGTGCCCTCCCTTGCATCTGGCATTTTGACATAGCCCATTTCTAAAATCAGGAGGTTGCGCATACACATCATGGCTTGTACCCCGGAATGGATTTTTCCTCCAGAAACTTGTCCAATCCCCTTTTAAAGGCATCCAGGCCAGTTGCCATCACCACATCCTGTGGCAAGGAGTTCCACAGACCGACCACACGCTGAGTAAAGAAATATTTTCTTTTGTCTGTCCTAACCCTCCCAACATTCAATTTTAGTGGATGTCCCCTGGTTCTGGTGTTATGTGAGAGTGTAAAGAGCATCTCTTTATCCACTCTGTCCATCCCCTGCATAATTTTGTATGTCTCAATCATGTCCCCCCTCAGGTATCTCTTTTCTAGGCTGAAGAGGCCCAAACACCGTAGCCTTTCCTCATAAGGAAGGTGCCCCAGCCCTGTAATCATCTTAGTTGCTCTCTTTTGCACCTTTTCCATTTCCACTATGTCTTTTTTGAGATGCGGCGACCAGAACTGGACACAATACTCCAGGTGTGGCCTTACCATCGATTTGTACAATGGCATTATAATACTAGCCGTTTTGTTCTCAATACCCTTCCTAATGATCCCAAGCATAGAATTGGCCTTCTTCACTGCCGCCACACATTGGGTCGACACTTTCATCGACCTGTCCACCACCACCCCAAGATCTCTCTCCTGATCTGTCACACACAGCTCAGAACCCATCAACCCATTTTGATGTTTGACCAACCCACCACCACCAACCCGTTTTGATGTTAGACTGCATGAGATGGGATCCCCTCCAGCCATGGTAAGCTGGCCAGGGTTCTATGAAGCAAACAATGTTTAGGTAACCTTTTCCAGCCCCTTCCTCTTACTACAGACGTTAGCAGTGTGGTTCTAAAGAGGGCTACTCAGTCACTCAGGTAGATGCCAAATGCAGCTGTTGCTTCAATCAGCAAGAAGACAACCATTAGACCCGAAATGCCTGTGTGCAGGTCCACGGCTACAGCTCCCAGTTGGGGGGGATGAACTTCCATGTCCATCACTTGCTATATTATTATTATTATTATTATTATTATTATTATTATTATTATTATTATTATTATTAACAGTATTTATATACCGCTTTTCAACTAAAAGTTCACAAAGCGGTTTACAGAGAAAAATCAAATAACTAAATGGCTCCCTGTCCCAAAAGGGCTCACAATCTAAAAAGATGCAAAAGAATACCAGCAGGCAGCCACTAGACAGACAGTGCTGGGGTGAGGTGGGCCAGTTACTCTCCCCCTGCTAAAAAAGGAGCACCCACTTGAAAAAGTGTCTCTTACCCAATTAGCAGGGGTAATGCTATACCCCTTACTTTTGCTATAGTAAAAAGAAGCCTGTGGCTGCAATCCTAACCACACTTTCCTGAGAATAAGCCCCATTGAACAAAATAGGACTTAAGAACATAAGAACAGCCCGCTGGATCAGGCCATAGGCCCATCTAGTCCAACTTCCTGTATCTCACAGCAGTCCACCAAATGCCCCAGGGAGCACACCAGATAACAAGAGACCTGCATCCTGGTGCCCTCCCTTGCATCTGGCATTCTGACATAGCCTATTTCTAAAATCAGGAGGTTGCTTACTTCTGAGTAGACCTGGTTAGGCTTGTGCTCTGTGTATATTTCACTATTTGTTGTTAAATGATGTCTTTCTTTGGTTGTCATTTCCCCAGGATATTCTTTTGTCGGGCAGTTCTTGCTCCCAACTGCACTCAAGAATGAAAGAACAATATACTTTTCACAAGGAATTTGCTTCTAACTTGGTTGCAAATGCAGAATCCTTTAAACATCTTCCAACTTATGAAAGAAATTGGTTTCCTTTAACAGCTAACAAGATAAACTGAGATTCCATTCAAGGCATTGTTAGGTCTTTCTTCCCCAGCAGTGGAAACCAGGATTTTCCTTTCCAATTGACTGCAAGATCATATTTAGTATTTTTATGTTGTTTTCTACAAATAGAAACGGTGACTTGTTATGACAAGAAAAAGGCTTCATATTTATACATTGCAGAAGAAAGGATAGTGCATGAATCTAGTTTACAGCTCCTAACACAGATAAAAGGGGGAAAGATCAAAAACTTTCTCAATTATCTACCCTCTGCCTATTTGTTTACTCAAATGAATAGGTGGGAAGCAAAACAACTGCAGATGGGAGATCAAGGACAATGAGAGAATTTCAAGTAGCTTCGGTTTGTAAAATTATGTTTTTGAGAGGGTTGCCAAAGGTACAAATAAAAAATTGTAGACAAGGCAATTTTAAAAGAAACAGATTGCGACAAGGTGCGCCACAGTATGCATGCAGCTGGAATACGGTCTCAACCGTTGCCTAGCAGTCTGGTTGCCAGTTTTCCAAAATGACCCTGTTCCCCCCCCCCCCAAGCTTTTTTCTTTGCTCTCAGACATATGGGCAACAAAGGTTACGGACAGCCCAATCCTCACCAGCTTTGGTGCAGCAGGGCCACACAGCCCAAGTTGTATCCTACTCTGGCTAGGAGCAGACTGGAGGTCTCTTCGAGGTAAGGGGACATTCGTCCCCTGGGTAAAGCTTCAGTCTGTGTAATGGGGTCACTCAGATCTAGGCAGCAAAATCACTGGCACAAGTCAGAGAAGTCCCATATCGGGCTTTCAGGCCTGAGAGGGGGAATAAGATTCGGTGCACACCATGCCCCCCTTCCAGGGCTTGTCCACCCCCTCTCCATCCTCCCCTATCCCTTTAAGCCCCCTCCACAGTCTCCCTCACCCTGTGGGAGCTTACTTGCTTCATCAAGCCTGGATTTAGTGCCAACAAGATGGTGCAGAACGTCTTGGTAAAGGTGCTTTACAGCACGTTTGTGACACCCTAGGCCAGCGTAGCAGTCACTGCATAGGCGCTAGGAGAGATTAGGATTTTGCCATTAGCCATTCTGGGATTTCTGTTTCAGAAATCTCAGGGTTTGATTGCAATTAACCTGGCAACCCTGAGAATTTGGTAGGTTCATACAGTACATACAACAAGGAGGACAGGAGATAAAATAGAGCATTACAGGTCTGGCCTATTTATGCACGGATTTTTTATACACGGATTTGACTCAACACGAATGGCCCCTGCAAATGAGAAGGAATGTGCTGATCTCTGGAGAAGGGAAAAAATGCAGCCCTTTAAAATCAGTTTAAAAAACTGAACAGTCCTTTAACAACAGCCTCCTTAATGAGAGGGGGGGGGCAGCTGGCTCACAATCCATTAATCCTTCTCTCTCCTTCGGACCCCTCCCTTCCCCCAGCAGAAACTGTGATCATTTTGCATTGGTGAAGGGAGGGGCTGAGTGAAGTGCTGATGGATTGTCTTCTTAATGACTCATATCTTAGACTCAAAAGGTCACCAAGGCTGTTTTTCAATCACTGGAGCAAAGAAACTTTGTTTTTTAAATTGATTTGCTACAGTGTAGTGTTTTTTTTATCCACCTGAGTGCTTGGAACCCACATGCATAATTAGTCTCAACCTATATTGTGGAATAGGATCCCACTGGAAAGTTCCCAATGAGATGATTGAGCAATCAGTCATTACTTCACTACTGTCTGAGCTCCTGGCCATACATGAGTGGAATTACACAAGAGTAATCTGCATTGCTTGGCTTTAAAATAAAATGTTTATCTCATGCTTTGCATGGCTTTATACAGTGATCTCCGCTGATAAAGGCCTCCTTTCATTGTCAACATATTTAGCAATTTTCATTATCTTTGTTCAACATCTGTTTTCCATGTCTTCATTCTGCTGAGCTATTTCACTTATCCAGAATGAGGGGAAATTAAATATATCATCCCACATATTAATATCAATATATACCTATTTATCTATACATATGCTCTGCAGACCCCATAGAAAATGCAAACTGTTTTAATAAAAGTATAATAAATGGAGCTAATAACAACATGCCTTCGGTCTGCATTAGGGCAAAATGTAGCTGTGGAAAATGGAAATTCAACTGAGCTAGGCAGATGAAAGCAATTCCTAACATGGCTTAAAACTGCCAGAATAAATCAAAGCGAAAAAGCTATACATGTCTGAGAGTCGTACACATTAGCTTACTCTTTACATTGCTCTGTACATGTTATTTTTGGTTTGTTCTGGGCTGTCACACATTCACAGTTTTCAAAATGGGACTGAGTTGGAAATCTTATATCTTTATTTATAAAATCAGTACATATTGGTTATCTAAAACACCACGGCATTACTTCTTTATTTGTTGATCACATCTTTATCACATCCTTTACCCAGGGAGCATTTTGGATGATGTATACTATTAAAAAGGAGAGAGAGAGAGAGAGAGAGAGAGAGAGAGAGAGAGAGAGAGAATTACCCTTATAACACTCCTGTGATGTTTGTTGGGCTACAGCATAATCAGTGTGATGAAATGGCTTGGAGAACTATAAATTAATTACTAATTACTATGACAGGTTACTTTAAAAAAATCAATTATGCAAAAATAAAGCCAAGGATAGGCTGGATACAGAGAATTTGCTTCCCATCTCACCAGAGCGGAAACATCTCTCCAGCATTTCAGCATGTATACATGGCGTCTTATCCTCACCAGAGGAGATAAATGTGGTATCAGACACTAGAGCATTGCATATTCTTTCAGTCTTTGTTCCTCTTGCTCTGTATATATTAATTTTATAGATCTTTTTATTGTCTGAGCTATACTGGTTGCGTGAGAAGCAGAACAATAGGCCAAGTGCTTCCATTCCACGCACGCCACCTCCATAATTCAACAAAGAGTAGTAAAAAAAGATCTATAAACTTGTGATAAATCAGCCCTCTAAACTAAATTAACCATTGAAATAGATTATCATAAAAATAATGCCATAAAAAAGATTCTTCACCTTTGCAGCTCAGGTGAGAGTGTGTATGCTCATATGCAGTGACATAGCTATAAGGGGATGGTAAGTACTGCAGGTGCCGCAACACATTGTGTAAGTGGCCCCTCCCACTCACTGTCGGAGCCATTCTGGGCAGCAAGGGCAATGCGCAGGAGTGCAGCGCGCTCCCGAAATACTTACCGTAGCCCCCTGTAGCTACGTCACTGCCTGTATGGTGTTCATGTGGACTCAAATTGCAATGGCAATTCTAAGGACGTGTCACTTGTATAGTATTACAGGGAGAGAGAAGATGAATGAGGAGCGGGAGACTGCACGAGTGCAGTGGTGTCGCTAGGGAGGTGCAGGGGGTATGGGCCGCACCGGGTGACGTGCAGAGGGGGTGACACGCACTGGGGGGATGACACACTAAAATCACAATTTTTAGGAGCAACCCTGTCATGCCATATACCATTGGATGTGGAATTTCCAGCAGAATGCAATGCACAAATCCAGAGTGAAATAGCTCCTTTCCTTCAAAAGTTATGGCCAAAAAACCAAAAAGAAAAAATGCATGGAGCCCTATGGAAAGTGATACCATGCCATATCTCGCATTTACTCGTGAGTAGGTGTACTTGCCTTAGTCCATCCAAAAGGGCAGGCTGAGAAGAATTCAATGACACCAGAATAGTCCCTAGCCAATGAATGCAACCCCAAAAAAACACCCAAGAAGGAAGTCCCTCCCTCCCAGCTATGAGTGTATTGAGCCCTATGGAAAGCAAAACTAAACCACGTGGCTGCGTTTACTCGCGAGTAGGCAAACTTGCCTTAGTCCGTTGGAAAGATTAGGCTGAGAATAATCCAACAACGTCATAATGGTCCTGATCCAATGAATGCAGCCCCCAAAAACACCCAAGAAGGAGATCCCTCCCTCCTAGCTGTGAATGTATTGAACCCTATGGAAAGCGAAACTAAGCCGCGCTGTCGCGTTTACTCGCAAGTAGGCAGACGTGCCTTGGCTTGTGATCTGGCTAGGCAAAGTGGAATGTGAGGACACCAGAATGGTCCCAATCCGATGGAACTGGAGCACAACAAATGCTCCAGAAGGTAGCCTCCCCCCCCCCACTAAAAAGGACCAAAAAAAGAGGCTTGAACTGGTAAGGGGAATGTTTTCTATTTGGCACTTGTAAAGCTAGGTGGGTCTTTATCTTCCTATGCTTGATATAGAAGAACTTTAAACTGGGCACTGGGGAGGGCTGGAAATCTCATTTATTCTTTGGGGGGGTGTTATTGCAGGCAGACTACAAATTCACTTGGTGGAACAGGACCAGCTCCCCCTTATTTAATTATTTATTTTATTTTAATTATTTATTTTAATTTGCTTGATGATGTCACTTCTGGCCATGACATCACTTCCAATGGGTCCTGGACAGGTTGTCATTCTAAAAAGTGGGTCCTAGTGCTAAAAGTTTGAGAACTGCTGCAATAAGTTGTTAGTAAGTTGACACGGGTGTGTGTGTGTGTGTGTGTGTGTGTGTGAGAGACTCTACAAGTTTTCAAAATCATTAAAATCAGAATTTGGAGGAATAAGACCGTCATGTTATATATCAATCAATGCGTAATTTCATGCCGAATGCAATGAAACAATCCACATTGAAATATCTGTGCTCTATTAAAAGGTACAGCCAAAAAACCAGTGGGGGTGGGGTGATGGTATATCACCACGCCCACCACCTGGGGTGTTGCCCCTCCCACTGCATGGGGTGACACGCAGGCCTCCCGCACTGGGTGATGCAAATCCTAGTGACGCCACTGCACGAGTGTCAATGTGTAATACACAGAGTGACAGAGATGCAGGGCTGTGGGAATGAGCTTTAATACCTCTCTGTCTGGGAAAGTAACTCATAAACAGATCCACTAAAATATAATTACTCCCCATAACTCACCTTTAGTAGAAGCGAGTCTTTTCTTATTAACAGTGAAGTCTCTTACTTGCATTTCTGGGCCTTGGATGAGGAAATGAAATAGCAGGCATATCAGGATTCTCCCCCAAAAGGCAGCAATTAAATATATGTCTCATGCATACCTAGGCCCTCTCGGAGCATATATCTACTCATCCTTACAGGATAATGTATACAAAATATTTTGGATTCTCACCCGAAGAACCATTCTCAGCAGTTACAAGAGTTATGCCACCACAAAATGTTGCAGTATGCACACTTCCCTGTAAGACCCATAGGACCCAATAGGGTTTACTTCAGAGTATGAATACCCTGGATTACAATATTAGGTTGCACCGTCGGGTACTGAACAGACAGCCTTCCTTTCTTCTCCTTCAGTCTCGGTCTTGTTCTCTGCTTCAAGTCTGCTTTCCACGTTTTCTGCCTCTTCATACCTCTCGGCCCCCAGTCGATTCTCCCTGTTCTTTCACAAAGTCAGCTACCAAGCAAACTTTCAAATTTTGCAGTAATAACACTGAACATAAAAATGAAAGTCCTTTCCTGTCCACCTGGAAGGAAGTCTGAAGTCAGAGAGATGTCTCTCTAGGAATTTGGATGGTCTCTCCTAGCCAAGTTTAGTTTTTGGGTTTTTTTTACTTCATGTAATCTCTTTTTCAAAAAGTTTCACATCTCTGCAAATCTCTGGAGTTCAGCGAATACTCAGAAGCCTCCATATTCTTTATGGGTGACCCTGTTTTGGATACATTCCTACTGGCACAGAGGTGAGGACTTGAATAGAGAGGAAGGAGATATGGTGCTTTAGAGCAATGAAAGCACTTCATGGGTTATCGTGTTGCAATCCCTGCAACACTTGAGAATATATGAAGCCAATATGGAATCAGATCATTAGTCTATATCCCAATTTTTTCTACTCTGACTGAGACTGGACAAACTGTGGGAAAACACATCAGTGATTCATATCCACGGCTTACTACTCACAAGGGACTTGTGGTCACATGTGGTTCATGTGCAATCCAGGGTCATCTTTGTGGCAAAAGCCACACTAGTCTCTCGGCCTGTGAATCATTCTTCAGCCTTCCCGCGTCGACGTGTAACCCAGCAGCACTTGCCTGCTGAAAGCAGTGGGAGCTTTCCCAAGAAGGTTTGCCCTTTTGAGAACAGTAGTCTTGCCAGTGGAACAGCAGGATTCATCTGTCATTTATTATCTGCGCTTATTTCTGAACATGCACACTGTACAATTGATTGCATCATGAAGATCCTTTCTCACCCAGTGGAGAAAAAAATGCTGTGCCTCTTTCTTGCACTGTGAATTGGTTGGAATCACAAGGAGGGGCAAGGAAGTCTCCTCTTCGGGACACTGGGAGCAAAAAGACGTTGCAGCAGCACTTTACGCGCTTAGCTGCATGTCTACCTGGCAGGGATGTGTGGTGTGGGGGCCGCAGGTGAGGCAGAACTGCCCAAGCACTGTCCATGTAAAAATACCACAGCTGCCCCACCTGCTTACACCTGAGGAGGCTCTCCTGACACCAGCTTTCTCAAGTATAAGTGGGCAGGAAAGCTGCGGTGCTTTTCCATGGACTACAATAGTGTGATTATGCCTTACCTGCCACCACTGCACCGCACGTCCCTGCCCTCTAGCTGCCCTCATCATTCCACAGCCCACCAAAAATGTGTGTGTGTGTTTTCCCATCTGTGCATCCGTGAAACAGGCTTCCTTTTGGCTGCTGCTTGAATCGAAATGTAATGTAAAATCCTGAAATGTGATTGAAATCCTATCCATGCACCCAAGTTCATGGCATGCGAAAGAGAGAGGGGTGGATCTCTTGGAAGGAGAAACCAAACCGGAGTGCCAATCAAGGGAGTAAAGCCAAACTCAGCACCCTCACTCCCTACGGCCTTTACCCGTATTTTGGGAAATGGTCTCTTTGTGAAGGGAACCCAGGCTGGAGAGAAAAACACATTGCTCAGTGCAAGGCCTGTGTTCAATGCAGGCACGTTCAGTGAGGAGACCAGTGCAAGTGGGCAAGCAGTAGTTTGCAAGTCAAATTGCAATGACTTGGGCTGCAATTCTATAACACTTTCCTGGGGGTAAGCCCCACTGAACACAATGGAACTTGCTTCTGATTAGGCATACATACAAACTGATGGAAGCTTCATCCCCAGCAGGGAGAGGATTGAAGCGCTAATGGCTTCTCCCTCCATCTCCTTCTCCCCCCCCTTCCCAAGTAGACAGAGCAAAATATCAAGCAAAAGCTGCGTTCGCTGCTGTCTCTCCTACTTACTACTAGCAGGGTCTTCTATACTCTAACACAGGCAAGCTTCAAACTTAGGGCTTCCTTATTTTAACTCAGTTCTGTATTGGTGGCCAAATCACACATTTTGCTTATTGCATCATTGCCCGTGACATATTTGTTTTTTGTTTGGTAAACAGTAGTGAGGGGATCAGAATTGGGACTCTAGTATAGAAGAGGGGGCTTTGAATCTTTGCCCCTTCTGTGGTTCCCAGCTGGACTGCACCCCACACATACAGTTACTGTTTGCTCTGGCACTAGCTTGCAAAATCTCATAAAAATATCAGCATAATAAAACATAAAACAGCAGATTAAATCAAAGTGCATGCTATTATATGTAAAAACAGCTATAAAAGCTCCAGTGAGTCAGCAGCTCTCAGACCAAACCAAGGTTAAAAAAAAAATCCAGCAAATGCAATCACAAGGAGGCAGAAAACAGAAAAACATATTTTGATGGGAGCCGAAAGGATTATAATGAAGGTACTAAGTGACTCTCCGTTAAGAGGGTGGTCCATCTTCAAGGGAAAACCACAGAAAAGACTCAGGATTAGGCTCTGAAAACATGGTTGAGAACATCAAGCATTTCAGAAAGTTTACTTTGTCAGATCTTCAGCTGTGAAACCGACGACATCCCAGGAGGAGACAACCACCAACTACTAAGAAAGAAGTACCAAATGCTCAACCTGTCCCTATTAACATGCATTCTGGATAAGTTTCCATCTCGTATCACTTTCAGGAAGATCAGAAAGATACTTTAAGATTAACTTGTCAAATAGATGACTAGTGCTTCCCAAAGCAAGGTGACATAACAGTTGTGCTTGGAATTGATGTGTGATTAACTGTTGCAGACTTCTACACCCAGAGCTAGTGCCAGGTTTCTGAAAGGTCTGGGTCAAAGCCCTGAGTGTGCTCCCCACCTGCTTCTTGCTGGCATATTGGGCACTGCCACTGGTGCTGAGGGTTCAAGGGGAGGTCTGCCCAGGCAGGCCCTAGGATGGGCTCTCGGCTAGGTCCAACCTCTGATGCCACCTCTCTGTACCCCAGAAATAGAGAATCTCTGGGTACTGAACTGTAATAAGTGCAGTTTCCAGATTAATTATTAGATCACTTGATGTCCACTGATTCTTCATGTTTGTGTAATCTATGTCAATGTCCTTTTGAAATAACTATGATTGGATACTGAATTTTGAATCTATTTTCATTCTCTAGCCACTTTCCCACGTGGACTAGAAAGCCCCCAAGCTGGTATCCTCCCTACTGGTTCTTCCACTTCCTCAGTCTTTGCAATAACAGCATTTGCACACAGGGTGGGAGTAAGGTTGGGAGAACGTTTCGTACTATATTCACCAGTAACTGTAAATTGCAAGTCGAGAATCCTTTTGTGCTTTTGGGGTAGCAGGGCCTGTCGTGGCCTTAGTTTTACTGCTTAGTGAAATCTCATTTCTTTTTTTAAAATTAAAACCTGGCATTGATGAATACTCCAGCACTATTGTAGTGCGCAAGGACGTATCATTAAAAAAAGAGTTCATAAAATTAAAAGTGCATGGGAGGCAGAGTTGTGTGACTCAATGATATAGTCACTGTCCAAGAATAGGTAGTTGCAACTGCATTCAGTACTGCATTCCTGATAGTGACAGGCATGCATTGGGGGGGGGGGGAGAGAGCTCTATTTTGCCGGCATCAAAACACTGCAAGCTGGAAAAATTGTGTTACCCACTGAAGTGCTACCACGAGGGAAGATGACTGGATCCTGAGCAATAAATACATAATAAATCTGCAACAACTGCACATTATTACAAATTGATTGAAACTCGTGACCGTTTTCCTTGCTGTGTGTGCCATCAGTGCAGAAGCCAGAGATGATGTGTGCATTGAGCTCATACTGTGGAGGCATTTAATTAACATTTCCTTTTATTGGAGAAGTCCATAGTAGGCTGATATCAATCATTGCTATAGGTCTGAGACAGGATTTTAGAATGGAAAATTAAACTGCTCAGCTGATTAATAATTGGCCAAAGCAATGCAATGATGAGATATTGTACAGGGGAGCTGCATCGCAGCTACATCAGGGGTATTTTCTGCAGTTCAGCACAGAGAAACAAGATCCTAAGAGGTATCCCTGATTGGGGCTGGCAAACCAGTTCAGCAAGAATATTTGCACCAAAGCCAGTTTGGTTAACACTAAATCCAAGTCCCCAAAGTAACAGGCCTGTGATGAAGTACCTGCTATAGCACAATCCTATGTACGTCTCCTCAGAAGACCGAAGCCTTAGATGGCTAATTTTATTTATTGAATTTTAAAACATTTCTGTCCTTTCCAACCTAGTGGGAAGCTCAAAGTGGCTTTCAAAATTCATATAAAGCAGCAAAGTAACACAGTACCAAAAGGACAAGTTCATTCCAAAAACAGAGGTAGCAACAGATAACAGAAGTAAAATAAAAATTAATTTAACAAAACCGCTAGGGCAAAAGAGACAATCCATCAATCAAAGGCTAGGTAGAATAAACCTGTCTTAATTCCCCTTCAGAATACCCACACAGAAGGGGCAGTTCTACCCTCCAATGGGAGTGAATTCCACAGGCATTCGCAATCAAGAAGGTCCTGTCACAAATCACCACCAGCTGGAGTTCCAGGAGAGAAGGCAGGTTCAACAGGGCCTTCCTAGATGTCCTCATGTGACAGGAAAGCTCAAACCATAAAAGACTTTTTAGGTCACCACCAGTACTTTGAACTGTACCCAGAAATGTACAGGCAGTCAGTGCAAATGGTATAGCAGGGGCATTAGAACTGCAGTGAGAGAGCGTGTGAAAAGGGCAGTCGGCAGAGAACTGAGAATGGTCTTGATGAACTTCGGGCGCAATCCTATCCTGTGCTGGAACAGGCAAGCCAGGAGACTTGCACTGTGTCCAGCGCAAGATAAGGGCCAAAAGCAGTTCCGCCAGAGGCAAGGGGAAACTTTTCCCCTTACCTCTGGGAAAGGCAACCTTTCCCCTATGGGTCTCCTTGGACTTGCACCGTCTCTTGAGGTGGCACAAGTCTGAGGTGAGTGGAGCAGCTTGAAGCCACTCCATTCTCCCCCTGGAATGGGGGTTGGGATCCAGCATAACTGCCAGATCCCAGCCCTGCCTCCTGCTCCTCACCCGCCCACCCCCAGGGCCACCCACCGCCCACCCTCCCCCCACACAGGAATGCCTCCCTCCTACCTCCTCCCCACCCACCACCACCTACCTCAGAGCCTTGTGTTGGCCCAGCCAAGCCAATACAAGGCACGCAGAGAAAACATCAGAGGTGCGTCTCTGAGCACCAGCCTGGCTTCCTCCCGAGGAGGTGCAAATGTGCCTTATGGCACGTTTGTGAGCCTCCTGGGTTTAATAAACTGTTGCCTGCGGACGATCAATGGTGCGCAGTCGGATGAGATAATGAGATAGCCAGACGAGGAGTCATCTAGGATTGGGCTGTTAGTCTCAATCATGTCTCCCCCTTAAAGCCCCAAACATTCTCATTCTTGAACCCTTTCCAAATGACGCTTAGAATGGAAGCTGCCTTCTTCACAGCTTCCACACATAAGGTCAACATTTCTACTGAACTAACATGACTGAGATGTACAAAAGTACGGCATGCTCCACAACATGCCATGTAAGTGCCCCTTCCCTTCACGTTGGAGCCATTCAGGTCAGCAATGGTACTTTGCTGTGGCTGCCCTGAATCGCTCTGATGCCAAGGAGGAGGGGCGCTTACATGGCGCATTGTGGAGTGTGCTGTCCACAGGGCAGGAGGTCTGGTCTAGAGGGTAGAGCCTCCATTTGCCTGAAGATTAACATCCACAAGGTCGCCAGTTCAAGGCCACCGGCACCGTGCGACCTTGAAGCAGCCGGCAAGCTGCAGCTGAGCTGTTCCATCTGCTCGGAGCGTGGGAGGATGGAGGCCAGAATGTTAAAACCAGATCGGAGTGTAACATCTTGAATGTGGTGGTTCTTGAAAGAGAGAACCTTCTTTCAATTTGTAAAAATCCCTGCGTGGATTTAATAAGCCTGCCTGTGTAAACCGCCTTGAATAAAGTCTTGAATAAAGACCAAGAAAGGCGGTATATAAATACTGTATATTATTATTATTATTATTACTTACCACTCTGTGTCCCTCCCCCCGACCCCACTTCTGAATAGAGAGAAGTTCTTGTCCCTCTCACACTAGAACCAGGGCACAGCCACTAAAATGGAGTGTCAGGAGAGTTAGAACAGACAAAAGGGTATTTATTTACCCAGTGTGTAATTAATCAGTGGAACTCAATGCCACAGGATGCGGTGATGGCAACTGGCCTAGATGTCTTGAAAAGTGGATCGGATAGATTGATGGAGGAAAAGTCCTTCACAGGTTACAAGCCATGATGGGTATGTGCAATCTCCTGGTTTTAGAAGTAGGCTATCTGTGACATGCCAGATACAAGGGTGTGGCAACAGGATGCAGGTCTCTTGTTGTCTTGTGTGCACCCTGAAACATCTGGTAGGCCACTATGAGGTACAGGAAGCTGGACTAGATGGACCTTTGATCTGATCCAGCAGGGCTCTTCTAATGTTCTTATCCATCATATTCCCTAGATCTTTTTCCGGGTTTTTCATTGACAGTTCAGACTCCATCAGTGTGTATGTGAAGTTGGGATCTTTTGCCAACATTTGTATACCGTGACCAAGACCTGCCTTACACCTTCGAAGAGCCGTTGGTGGATCAAAGTTTCAGCTTGAACGTGATGTGTGGAGGAAGAGTGGACCTTCCCACATGCACTGGTCTCAACCGGGACTGCTGCTGCTGCTCCCAGATGAATTTTACAAATAGAAATTGCTTCTAGTTGGAAGCATGCCTCTATCACAGGTGTCTCCAAACCCCAGCCCAGGGGCCAGATGTGGCCTGCAGTGAGCCTCTATCCAACCCGCGGCCAGCCTCTTGTTCCCTGAATGAGGACTGAATGAGGACTAAAAGGGGATTGGACGAGTTTCTGGAGGAAAAATCCATTATGGGGTACAAGCCATGATGTGTACGCGCAACCTCCTGATTTTAGGAATGGGTTAAGTCAGAATGCCAGATGTAGGGGAGAGCACCAGGATGAGGTCTCTTGTTATCTGGTGTGCTCCCTGGGGCATTTGGTGGGCCGCTGTGAGATACAGGAAGCTGGACTAGATGGGCCTATGGCCTGATCCAGTGGGGCTGTTCTTATGTTCTTATGTTCTTATGTTCTTAACACTCCACTGAACATGACCAGAGCTGTGCTCTTATTGCATCTGGAGGGTGTTCTGAGGGCCGGAGAGGCTGAGTGAATGAGCCCACTCATTCATTTATTCGTTCATCTAAGTTCCATCTCTTATTTATTTATTTCAATTTTATATTTCAATTTTTTTCTGGCCCTCAGCACTGCGCCAGATATTTCATGCGGCCCTCTGGCCAAAACGTTTGGAGACTGCTGCTCTATCACATGCATTTACATGCATGTCTCGTTTGGCCACTGCTTACTCTTCAGAATTAAGAGATGTTTCCCATTAGATCTATTGATTTTAAATGCCACCAGATTCCAAGCACCCTGTCAGCCCGAGCTGTGTTGCACCTCACTTCAGATGAAAACGGAGCAATTTAGATATCAGCCATTTTAATCAGGATTTAAGCCAACAGTAAAACGAAGAACTTGCCAAAGATTTGTGCTTTGGTTTGTTTCTCCGAACCAGAAAACCCCAGGAGACTAATCAGGTTTTATAGGAGTTGCAGCAAATAAAACACATACCTTGTTGAAACAGCCATCTAGGTTTCTCATCTTTGCAATGGGTTTCTAAATGCGACTAATTGTTAGGTTTCCGATAAGTCCAGTTCCCACCTTCTTCTCCAGATACCGTCGCATTCACGCAGTGTTCTGAAAAACGTTCCTGCATAAGAGACTGCAGTTGCCTCAAGCAGGGCTCATGAAGACTGAACCTGCTTCTGACATCCTACAAAGAGTTACAGCAGATCTCCATGAGTCAAATCTCATTTTTGAAAATGATTGAAGAAATATTTGAATTCCTACAGATTTTTACATTTGTATTCCTTCTCATTCCCATAGTCTAACCAAATATTTTTACAGCCCCATCATTTGCAGAACTGGGCTGCTGGCCATAGCTCTTTGCCAAAGCAGAAGACACTTCCACTACTGCAAAACGGCCGTTGCACAGAGCGCTCTGTTGGCAGCCATTTTGGGAACGCTGCCTCAAAAGGCGGCATCCCATTCATCACCGGACCAGTCCACAGCCTCTGGAGCAGGTAAGGCTATGGAGGGGGAGGGGAGAGTTTGAAACAGGACCTGGAGGGGGAGGAAAGCAGTGCTCATTTGAGTCACTCCTTTACGCATTTCCAAATTTGCATGCAAGCACTCTTTTTCTACAGATAAAGCAGCATAAAATTGGAGGACTTCCTAATCAATGTGTTTCATTTCAGTTGGCATCCTTCAGTCTCAGAAGACTATGGTATCGTGCTCTGAATGGTGGTTCTGGAACAGAGTGTCCTCTCCAGTGCGTGAAGCCTGAGTAAAGTAGATATGGAGGATAGGCTGTTACCCATGCAGCAAATCCCCCTGTTACCCATGCAGCAAATCCCCCCTCTCCACGTCGCTGAAATGGTCCAATGGAAAGGCAGAGGCCAATACGGTTGGTTCCAGCGGCGTCGCAGGAGTTGCCAGAACATGACTGTGTTCAGCCACGAACTGCCTCAGGGACTCCGGCTCCGGATTTGGCCTCGAGGTTGACTCCTGAAGCCTTTTCCATAACTGGATGTAGCCACAAGGCAGTGGAGGTTTGGGGGTCAGAGTTTTCCTTCTCTCAGATGAGCTGCCTTCCCAGGCTGATGAGTCCCATCTACCCAGTGGCTGTTTAGTCGCCTCTTACGACAAGTACAGCCAAACTGAGGGCCTATTCTTAGCCCCCAGCCCCCAGGGGTTTCATTTCGACTCTGAAATAAATCGCTTGAAGAATTGTCCTCCTTATGCAGAAGTTTGGTATCGCAACTGTACTCTTCACGCCTGGCCGATAGGTTGTCTACCTCCTGTGCCTCTATAGCACTTCCTTGAATGTTAATAGTTTTCCCCTCCTCCAATTGGTTTATTTATTTATTTGTTTGTTTGTTTTTATTTATTTATTTATTTTGATGCTTATTCATTGTTTTTATAAATTGCATTTTCCCCTATAAATTGTAATATTTTGGGCATTAATATTGGGCATTAATTAATACAATTAATATTATAATATGCAAATTGGGCATTTGCTCAGGCAGAGGAAAGGCAGAATAAAAATATTTTAAATAAATAAATAAATAAGGCGGTCCACTCATAGTGCCACTTTTGAACCATCTCAATTACATGACAAAAATGACAGCCAAAGTATCATAATCTGCAAAATTTATTCAGCCAAAGTGTCTACAGCAAGTCCTCGATTAAAGTAGTTTTGATCAAAGCTGTTTTGTTATAAACAGTGGCGCAGCCTGAGGGGGTGCAAAGCACTAAGTTTTGCAGGGAACCTCACCTCAGCTTGCAAGCGGCCCCTCCCTCTCCCATTCGGAGTCATTCTGGAGGGGGGGGGAGCAAAACAGAGGCATAACCTAACTCCAAAGAGGCCCAGAAAGCACTGCTTGCACACCACAGTGAGGTTCCCTGCAAAACTTAGTGCTTTGCACCACCTCTGGCTATGCCACTGTTATAAAGTTGATGAGAAAATAAAATTGATTTCTGATCAGGGCCTCTGTCTGTATGAAGCCTGCACATTCTCCCCAGGTCTGTGTAGGTTTTCTCTGGCCCAGAAAGCTCACATTTATTTAATACTAGATGTGCTTTGGGTCTTTATTTAGAAGTTTGGTGATGTTTCTGTGACCATGAATATGCTGAAGGAACATAACTCTGGTTGAGGTTTAAATTAGCCTATGATAAATTTCTTTTGTTATGTTGTTTCGCTTAAAGGTGCAGTTTCCAAGAACCTCTTGATAAGTTTAAATGAGGACTTGCTGTCCTTTCCATGAAACAATCAAATGCTCACCACAAAAGAGAGGAAAAAATACAGTGTCTGTAAATACTGTAAAATACTGTACTGTAAATACTGTAAAAAATACAGTAAAAAAAATTACTTTCAATGTCAGTAAGTGTAAAGTCATGCACATTGGGGCAAAAAATCAAAACTTCACATATAGGCTGATGGGTTCTGAGCTGTCTGTGACAGATCAGGAGAGAGATCTTGGGGTGGTGGTGGACAGGTCGATGAAAGTGTCAACCCATTGTGCAGCGGCAGTGAAGAAGGCCAATTCTATGCTTGGGATCATTAGGAAGGGTATTGAGAACAAAACTGTTAATATAATAATGCTGTTGTACAAATCGATGGTAAAGCCACAGCTGGAGTATTGTGTCCAGTTCTGGTCGCCACATCTCAAAAAGGACATAATGGAAATGGAAAAGGTGCAAAAGAGAGCGACTAAGAAGATTAATGGGCTGGGGCACCTTCCTTATGAGGAAAGGCTTTGGCGTTTGGGCCTCTTCAGCCTAGAAAAGAGATACCTGAGGGGGGACATGATTGAGACATACAAAATTATGCATGGGAAGGATAAAGTGGATAGAGAGATGCTCTTTACACTCTCACATAACACCAGGACCAGGGGACATCCACTAAAACTGAGTGTTGGGAAGGTTAGGACAGACAAAAGAAAATATTTCTTTACTCAGCGTGTGGTCGGTCTGTGGAACTCCTTGCCACAGGATGTGGTGATGGCATCTGGCCTGGATGACTTTAAAAGGGGATTGGACAAGTTTCTGGAGGAAAAATTCATTATGTGTATGGAATTGTGTATGGATGAAACAAGCCATGATGTGTATGCGCAACCTCCTGATTTTAGAAATGGGTTTTGTCAGAATGCCAGATGCAAGGGAGGGCACCAGGATGAGGTCTCTTGTTATCTGGTGTGCTCCCTGGGGCATTTGGTGGGCTGCTGTGAGATACAGGAAGCTGGACTAGATGGGCCTATGGCCTGATCCAGTGGGGCTGTTCTTATGTTCTTAACTACAATTCCCAGGAGGCCTTGCAGGTCTCTTGTTATCTGGTGTGCTCCCTGGGGCATTTGGTGGGCCACTGTGAGATACAGGAAGCTGGACTAGATGGGCCTATGGCCTGGTCCAGTGGGGCTGTTCTTATGTTTCTTATGTTTAGTGTTATTGTTGGGTAGCACAAACCTTCCATAATCACAGGTGTTCTTTTGTTGTCTTAACATGTTCATATTTTGGGTATGCATTAGGCAGTGTATTTAAATGTTATGCTGGCATCCCCCATGAAACCCCTGACTGCTATATCATGGGACACAGATATTGTGGGTAGCCAGGCATTTGTTGATGGCCCTCACCAGATTGTATCATTGTGTTCACTATTTGACTTATGACTTTCTTTCTTCCTCCAGGCTGGAGTGGTATACGTGGTGCTATTTTAAACATTCTGACACACCTGTGTAGAGGTAATCAGAAGTCCCTGCACATATGTGAGCAGCAAACACTGGCCAGGGGTCCACACTCACCAGAAGGCCCACCTAGCCAGGCTGATCTCTGAACCCTCACCGAAGACTGTGGCTGTGGAGGGGTTGCTTTTGGCCAAGTTCCTTCCAGCCTCCCACCAGACTGTCTGCTTTCTCTGCCACAGCACTCCCTGCGTTCCCCGTTCTTCAGTCTGTATCATTTTGCGCTGTCTGTGCTTCTGTTATGAGGATATTGCATTTTTTAGTCAAATGTGTTTTTTGAAAGGTATGCTTGTTAAGTACACTTTGAATTGTGGTTGGGTGAATATCTGGGGCTTCAGGATATTCCAGGGTTTCATTATGGGGGCATGCTCTCTCCTCCCTCCCCCACAACCTTGCAGCACATTTTGGGGGGATTTTTAAAAGGAATCGCAAACTGCAACAACATTATTCTCCTCCTGCCCATCTATTACACTCCCACCTGTTATTTTAGTACTGTTGCTTAAATGCTGCTTGCCTGGTGATATAAGATGGATTAATTTGTGGTGTGAGAACAAATTGATTGATGAGGCAAAATCTCCTGGGAAATTGACGAGCATTCTGTAGTGGGCAAACGAACAGCCCCGATTCCTATTTAAACTGTGTGTACTTTTCATACTTTCAGATCTCTTCTTTCACTTGGATTCTACCATTATGAGGGCAAATGAGTTGTAAATTGTGTCACTCAAATAATGGCACATGGCAAAAACCTGTGAGGCTGAATCTTGCATATTCTTCTGCTCTCTGGGCTAATGTAAAAGCAGTGGCATAGCTAGAGGGGGTCAAAGCACTAAGTTTTGCAGGGAGCCTCACTGCAGTGTGCAAGTGGCCCCTCTTCTGGGGACTTTGCCTCTACTGGGCAGTGTAGCAAAACAGAGGCATATGCCTGGAATGGCTCTGAAGGGGAGTGGGAGGGGACCCCTTGCAGGGAGCTGCAGTGAAACTTAGCATTTTGCACCCCCTCTAGCTACACCACTGTGTAAAAGCAACACAGAGTTAAAGAGGGGGTGATATACCAGGAAGGAGAAGCCAACAGAAGTCCAGATGGCTCAGGCCACTTCTCTGTGAGCTGTCAGTTGCTGAACTTTAAGCATGGATTAACAGCCACAGGCTATATAACTCTGGGATGGATCATTATAGCACCTGCACACTTCAACACAGCAGTGTAATCAAGGTCACGTCCTTCTTTGGAGATAGGAGAGTGCAATCATATGGATTGCATAAAGATGTCGAGATTCAAATCTGAGCCTGAAGGTTTCGTGACTCAGCTCCAAGCGAGCAAAATCACATTTCCTGATGGGTGGAAAACCTGGAGCAGTCTGAGCATGGGAGGAGGCCCCTGACTTTAATGTCTGTGGACAGTGGGCTTTTGAAATCAAACATGCCTAGACACATATCTTGCCCCCTAAAGTAGTACTGTCTGGAGAAAAATTGAACACCTTATTCTGCTGGTTGCATAAACAGGCCCTCAGGGCCCAATCACTTATACTGCATTCAAATGAGAGGCATGAGATAGCATGCCACAATGTTGTGTAGCTCACCCTAGGGAGGTGCCTCTCCCAGCCTTAGTGGCATTTGTGAATGGGGACTTTGACTGGCAGCATCAACTGGAAAGCAGCTTGTCAAAATGCAATCAAAGTTTTAAGTATACTTTTAGAGGAATTTAGAGCACAACAAGAGCCATGACCTGCTGAAGGAAAGACAAGAAGGCCCCAAATGGAGAAGAGTTAGCAGAATTTTGAATGCACAGTTATGATTGAAAGTGACCAGATCTGGACAAGACCTATGCAGAATTCTGACTCATACTGGCAGAAGGCACCATGCTGGTGAGGTGGAGAGACAATGTCCACACCCTTGATACGAAAGATTAGGTTTTGCATGCCATTTCTTTATAACACAAATATGCCTATAAAGGAAAATAAAAATAATCCATGTGTTAAGTTCCAGAAGATGCAATAACTTTGTTGCAGACCTGGTTTTTTCCTGCTAGTTCACAGCACCACCTGCAGGTCTTTACATCTACAAAGTCACATTTTTCAGTGTACTCTTTAGTGTGGTCCATTATACATGCAGTGATGCTAATTGTATTCAGGAGTGATGATGAGATACCTTTAGGTTTGAGCAATAAAACCATTGCAAAATATTGGCCAGCTTGAAAACGTTGAGATGATAGAGAAGTATGTATGTTCCACTGGTTGCATTATGGGGTTTTTTTCTACATTTCCATTATTGGGGTTTTTTCCATTATTGTACAATGTATGTGGAATGGTGAAAATTCAAAACATTTCTGTCCCATCTGGCATTTGGGTGATGGGTTGACGATTCCCCTCTGTGTCTCTGCAGTAGTGTTTTGGTTCTGCTGCTTCTTTCTGGTCCAAATAGCTGCCTCCCCCAAGGGTTTTATCATTTTCATTAATGATTTTATTTAATGCTTTTCTACATTGTACATTTTATGTGGAACTTTGAAAGCCACCTTGGACATTTGTTTGGCATGGGAAAGGCAGGATATTGATTTTTTAAAATACAAACTAATGGAATGATGTGATCCACACTTACATAAATAAATAGAGAGTGGCAGCAAGATGTAAGTATTTTATGGTCTTGTGTGCTCCTGGAGGCATCTGGTGGGCCACTGTGAGATACAGGAAGCTGGACTAGAGGGGCCTTTGTCCTGATCCTGTGGGGCTCTTCTTATGTTCTTAACACTGTTCCACTGTTGTATACAGCCTTTGTCGCAATCCGGTACACACTTTCCTGGGAGGAAGTACCGTTGAACACAGTGGGACTTATTTCGGAGTAAACTTTCACAAGCTTGCACTGTAATTTAAAAAAATAGATGCATAAATCCTATTATTTATAGACAAAGGGTTCAGTGCATTTTTGTATATATTTTTGTTGTTATTTTGGTTTTATTATCTTCCTATGTGAGTCAAGATTCACAGCCAGGGTCCAAGTTCCACTGTTGGTGCTGCAGAATAGCAAAAAGCAGTGTCATTTAAGAGTGCTTGTCAGGTTACTGTTAACCGTAGAAAGAAACTCCTGTGGAATAACCACATTTTATTTTATTATTTATTAGATTTGTGTTCCGCCTTTCTCCCTGAAGGGCACCCAAGGCGGCCATGAAGTCAGAGCTGCAGCAGATAACATCTGAATAGATGAAGCACCTGAAGAGTAGGGGTTTCATGGGTGCTGCCTGGTCCCTTGACAAAGCAAGGTATCCCATCATCAGAGCAAAGAGGCCTGTCTTGTATAATTGCTGTGTACTGCTGGGCTCTTGTCGAGTGGAATAAAAACAGGTGTCAAAGGGCTGAAGTCATCAAGCTGCCAGGGTGCAGATGTGCAGGAGCAGATTGTGTACACAGACCGCTTCCAAATAATTGCGCCTAGAAAAAGCAGACTTCTCTGGGAAAAGTCTTGCGTGCGGAGAAGAATCATTAATTTCACTCGAAATGATTCCCACACAGGATATGGAGCCTCTAACAAGCTCTTTGGCCTCTGCCAATTGTTGAGTGCAGGTGTTTCATCCAAGTGCTCAGTGGCACGTAGGGAGAAGTCGTTCTGCAAAGGAGGAGTCCCAGCCAAGTGTTGCAGAGCTGCAAGGGGTTGATTCCTCCAAATCAGCAGCAGCCTCGGGAAGTGGCTCATTCTTCTCAACGAGCGCCCGGGTTTTACGGAGCAAAACCAAGCAGAACACACTGACTGAGGCACCCGAGAATCAAGCTCCTTCTGCCAGAGCCACTTTTATTACAGCACTGAAACACTAAACTTGCCATAAACAAGCTGATTGCTGACTGCCACTGCTCTCCACGCCTGCAACCAGGAAAAGAAGCTGCAACTGCCTCCTTAAGTGGAGCTTGCTGGGATAGGAAATCTCCTCTGAAGGTCATGCTCAGTTTTCTCTTTAGTTTTGTTTGCATAAAAGAAAACAATGCGTATTTAGGATGAAAGCTGTCACGGAGGAACCAGAACTGGAAGCACACAGTACACAGTCTGGACAAATTCTTCCTAGGTTTTATAAGGCAGTTCTTCACACAGAGCTGCTGCATTTGGAACAGAAATGCCACTAACTTTCAGCAGTGGGGTAGCTACGGGGGGGTACTGCAGGTGCCACAATGCGCCAAGTAAGCAGCCCCTCCCACTTGCCATTGGAGCCATTCGGGCAGCAACAGCAATGTGCAGGAATAGCTCCAACGGCAAGTGGGAGGGGGCGTTTACATGGTGCATTGTGGAGCCTGCAGTACTTATGCTGCCACCCCTGTAGCTATGCCACTGATGTTCAGGTTTAAAAACCCCATCCTCAAAATGGCCCTGCCCACTTAGACCCTCCCCCACCCTCAAAATGCTCCCACTGCCATCTTACTTGGAGCTGTGCGGTGTCAAGCAGTTGTTGCTGTGCAGGGCTTCCAGATGTTCTAAATGAGAACATGAAAGGATCTCCGGGAGGTATAAGATGGAATTACATGTCCAACTGCATGGCCTGTGACCAAGGAATGAAACCCTTGAAAAAGACATTTGACATACAGGAAGTATGTAGACATACAGGAAGTGTAGCTAGAGGGGGTGCAAAGCTCTAAGTTTTGCAGCGGGCCTCACCACAGTGTGCAAGCTGCCCCTCCTCAAAGCCATTCTGTGGTTGCAAAGCACTAAGTTTTGCAGGAAACTTCACTGCTGCATGCAAGCAGCCCCGCTTCAGAGCCATTCGGGGTGTTGGGTGCAAAACAGATGCATACACCTCCGTTTTGAACCCAACACCCAGAATGGCTTTGAAGGGGGGACACTTTGCACCCGCTCTAGCTATGCTACTGCATATGGGTCAAACCATTAAGATGCGGTCAGCTTGGTAAAGACTACCAAGTCTAGGCCTGGCCAGCGCTTGGCTGGGTGACAGTCCTGGAGCCCCACACATGCCATCACGGTGGAAAAAATTGCATGCACGTAATAAATAAAATGAAATTTTAAAAACTGACTCAAAGACTCACATCCCATTTACACATAGCAAAGGAAAACCGACAAAGAAGATTAGTACTTTATTCACGTACAACAGGAAAAAATAAATGGTGAGGAATCTAATATCAATCTTATCCAGCCTTAAAAAAAAAAAAAAGACAGAAAGAAATCTTGCTCAAGGGAGCATAATTCAAATGCTTCTGCACAGAGTCATTACATACAAAGCCAAGCTGAGCTACCACTTATTAAGGAATATTTAGGACCCCTTACACAGAAACACTTGGATCAATGGAGTCTCCCATTCTTCATCTCACATTGCTCTTCCTAATAATGTTGTTACTATAAGGCTGGTCCTAATCCTCAAAGAAGAGAGGATATTGGAATGGAAACCCATGGCTACTAATGAAATTTGAAGTAATAAATTTCAGTTTACAGCAAAGTTTTTATGTGCTGCTATCAAATTCAAGCCTCCAAATGTGATTCCTAAAATAAATGGTGATAATTCAAAAGTCACAACTTGGAACTAGATGGCAAGAAGACCAAAACCACACTTACATAAGCAACATACACAGCCCAAGCCTAGTCAGGTCTACTCAGAAGTAAACACCATTGTGTTCAATTGGGCCTACTGATAGAGAGATTTCTGGGACTTGGTCTCTGGGTCAAAATGCTAAGCAGACATAGACTCCTTTAAAAGCATATAGAAAATTTATTTTCATGCTATTTACAGATTAAGAATAGATTAGGATGGATACAGGTTCGAAGTTACCCCATGGTGGATCTTTGATTTCTCTCCGAACCACACCCAAAACTCCTTTACTTATACTCTGTCACAAACAACTGACCCATGTGATATACATGTCATTTCCCTCTCCTTATTTGGCATACTGGTGCATGGTTCCAGCCCTAACTGGGAAGTCTGTTAACCATGTATGGAGAAGTTCTGGCCTGCAACTTTGATTTCACAAGACCCTGGAATGTTCCTTTTGGGAAAGCTATGACGCATATGCTTTTCTCTCTCTGCAGGTCATCTTGACATAATGACTTTCCTATCCTGGTTTTAACAGAAAACCAGTCACAATTTTGGCTCCTAATTTTCAAGTGTTTTTCTTATCTGAAGAAAAGTTAGGTTAACCCTTAAAATCTATATCACTACTCCCAAGTGTGAACCAGGGGAAATCCACTAAAACTAAGTGCCTTTGAAAGACAAAAGAAGCTGTTCCTTTACCCTGTCTGTCATTAGTCTCTGGATCTCCTTGCCACAGGATGTGGTGATGGCAACTAGCCTAGATTGCTTGAAAAGGAAATTGGACAGATTTCTGGAGTAAAGGTCCATCACAGGTTACAAGCCACTATGGGTATGTGCAACCTCCTGGTTTTAGAAGTAGGCTACCTCAGAATGCCAGATGCAAGGGAGGACAACAAGATGCACATCTCTTGTTACCTTGTGTGCTCCCTGATGCATCTGGTGGGCTACTGTGAGATACAGGAACCTGGACTAGATGGGCTTTTGACCTGATTCAGCAAGGCTCTTCATATGTTCTTAAACATAATTTTTTAAAGGGGCTTCTCTGTTCTTTGCCTTCAGAATAATTCATTTCTGCTTCCACGTAAACTCCTTCCTTTCAGACTTTAGAGCAGCGATTTTCAACCTTTTTCATCTCATGGCGCACTGACAAGGCACTAAAATTGTCAAGGCACACCATCAGGTTTTTGATAATCGCCAAGGCACACCATGCTGCCAGTCGGGGGCTCACATCCCATTGGCCCTACTAATAAATGACCTTCCTCCAAATTCCTGTGGTACACCTGTGGACCACTTGTGGCACACCAATGTGCCATGGCACAGTGGTTGAAAATGGTTGCTTTAGAGCGTAACTTGATGTGAGTTTAGTCATTTCATTGGCCTTGCAGACTTTTCTTATGCAAGTACAGTGTACCAGGTAGTCAGTCTAGACTGGGACCACAGCAGGGAGAGATGCTTTCAGTCTATACTGCAGTCTCAATCTGGATCAGATCCCTGTGTACATGTTAGTTGCCATCAGGGGAAAAAGCTTCCAGTGGTGCCAAGCAGGCTTAAAATTCCCCTACCCCTGCCCCCTGTCTGATTCAGATTGCCCCCCTGTGCTGCTTGCATTAAAAAAGCAAACATATCAGGGTCAGTTATGAGGAGTCATGTCCATGCACAGGGGCACATACTTCTCAACCTTTTAGTTAACATGAGATAAATAATAGTACTGCACTGTATACCAGCTCTTCCTCCCTTGCAGCAACCTGTCCCTCCCAAATTCACTGCAGCTGGATGGAATATGGTGCTTTGGAGTATAGACTTTTGGGACTCTTCTTTCAAAGCTAAAATGCGTGTTCGGGTGTGGGAGGGTGCTTTGAACTGCTCTTCTCAATAAGCAAAATAATGAAACCATTTCCCCTCTTGTGACAAAGCCAGAAAGTTCTCAGGTGATAGAAGGGAGTCATTAGTATGATTGAAACAAAAGGAAGCACTTTTTGATTGCTTTGTCTTTGATGAGGGTTAAGGGCTGTCTATATGAGAAGAGTAAACTGATTAAATCATCATTTTAATCAGGTTCACTCAGCTCTTACAGACCTATCCTAAGAGTTCTGGTATCAGCACATAAGGGCTTAGGATGGGACAGAGGAACAGTTATATCAGGAAAGCATTACAAAACTGGATGCTGTGCGAACACTAAAGTCATGCCGGCAGAAACGTGAGTGAGAAACTGGAGGGTGGGGTTCCAGGCATTTAAGAGCCAATGCGATTTAATTATTCCCAGAATAGGCAGGCACATTACACATATTTCTGTTTACAAAACTGCCACTAGAACCTTCATTCTCTTCATCGTATGTGATGCTGAGAGTTCAGAAGCAAGCATTTTAAACTTTGTGTTCCGTTTTCTCTTACAATTCAGTCTGCTGCTTTCAGGGATCTTTTTATACCAGTGTGTGTACACATTTGTGTACATGGGGGGGAGCAACCCAAGTTGTCTTATTACACAAAACAGGGACTGGTTTGCTGCCCACCCTCAAATTCCACTGTCCACGCACTGGGCAGGAGGTCTGGTCTAGAGGGTTGAGCCTCCATTTGCCTGAAGATAACATCCGAAGGTCACCAGTTCGAGGCCACCGGTACCGTGCGACCTTGAAGCAGCTGACAAGCTGAGCCGAGCTATTCCATCCGCTCTGAGCGTGGGAGGATGGAGGCCAGAATGTGCGACCAGATCAAGAAAGAAACATCTGAATGTTGTGGTTTCTTGAAAGATAGAACCTTCTTTTAAATTGTAAAAATCCCTACGGGGATTTAAATTGCCTGCCTATGTAAACCGCCTTGAATAAAGTCTAAGGAGAAATCTGAGGACCAAGAAAGGCGGTATAGAAATACCTGTATTATTATTATTATTATTATTATTATTATTATTATTATTATTATTATTATTTATGAGTGTGGGTCCCAACATTCACCCACCCCATACACCAACATCCTGCACCAGCCAACACGCACACGCACCTCCATCCTGCACCTCATTGTCCTCCTCTTCCACCAACTCTATCATGGCTTCTTGTGAAGTTCCAGGTCAGGAGGATATTGGGACTGGCAACAGAATCTCTCTACTCCCTGCATTCTCCCCACCTGCACATTTTGCCAGAAGCAGAAGAGGAGGAACGGCAGCAGCCATTTCCCCAAATGCTTGGTAGAGCACTTGGGAAAAGCATCCCAGTCACAGCAGCATCGGCAGAGCTGGAAAATAAGGGAAGCCTCCCCAACCTGTTCTGATGCATTCTTTGAGCAGGTGAGAAGAGGATAGATGGGCTAGCTGTCAGATGGAACAGGCAGGAAGGCAGCTTGCCAGGAACACGGCAAGCAAAGCAAGTTGCAGGACACGCCTTGCTTGTTTGTCAGTGCTCAAGGAGGCCATTTCAGTTGATCTCATGGATAGGCCAGTCCTAGTTCAGCCCACTGAGGATTTCACTCCAGGCATGTGTTGAAATAGACTGCAGTCCATGAAAGCTTATGATACAATGATGTGTTAGACTTTATGGAGCCACTCGATTCTTTGTTGTGTCTGCTGCTGCAAATGAATATGGCTACCCCCTAAAGACCGGTACTCCAAAGTCAATTACGGTAAACAATCTTCAAAACTAAAACAAATGCAATCATTTAGATTTTTTTTTAACACGGGAGGGTGTTGAAACTTGCAACCCCCCATTTACACGGTGAAGTGGTATAGTTCAGGCCGGACTCTACTACATTACATGCTGTTTTCACACATTTGAACTCTGAATTGACTCTATAACACAAGATGGGAGGTGGTTTAGCCTGCGGCATTTCTGATACTTCTCTAAACAAGTGAGACAAAAAAGAAAAAAACCTCGTCAAAGTACAATCTGCTCTGGCAACGAATGTGCCAAATGAAAATAGCTGTGGAATTTTGGACATTATAGGAATTACAGGCATTGCTTAGAACCAAATTAAATTCCAGCAGAGGGGGGGGGGAACCTTAAATACATCCTAAATAAGGAGTTGCCATCTACAGTTGAATGAGAAGATATTTAATCCAGTGGTGTAGCTAGAAGAGGCGCACAGCACTAAATGTTGCAAGGGGTCCCTCCCTCCACCCTTCAGAACCAGACGTATGCCTCCATTTTGCTCCCACTGCTGAGAATATCTCCAAAGGGGGGGGGCCTCTTGCATACTGCGTTGGAGTTCCCTGCAAAACTTAGTGCTTGCACCCCCTCTAACTACACCACTGATTGAATCACTTCTGTTTCTTATAAATGCTTAATGCAGTTGACTGCATGACTTGGGTGTGTGTGACTGCAGTTCTTTTGGTTTTTAACGAGTGGCTGTTTTTGGACAAAGTGGTGTGCCTGTAGGAAACCTTCCCTTTGCACTGCTTTTTCCTACAGCACAACCGGGTCCATAAAGGCTCTCATAATCCGTTGCAATGGATCTGATCCTTAAAAATAGCACTGAGCAAGCAGGTGCCTTCCAGAGAAACGAGCATTCCACAGATGGGAGCAACGATTAAGCCGAACAGGAAGTGCGATCTTGCCCTGCGACAAATGTAGTGACAGATTGATAATGGTGCGATTCTCATGAGGAAAGCGAGGTCTTTATTAAATGGATGGAAACTGTTGTTCATAAAAGGCGTTTGTACAAACACTTTTTCTTACAGCCACGTTAAATTTATCACAAAACAAAGAGCGGTTTGCTCTTCTCTTTTCCTCCCCCTTAGTGTATGCACTTTTTAACAGACGATATTAACTGTGAAAGAGTCAATTGATAACTACTTAGACAGAAGCAGCCACCATCACATGCACTGCTATCCAGAGGCAGTTCAAGGGATCCCAGACCAGGCTGGGAATACCCAAAATTAAGCACTGCTGAGTAACAGGGGCCCAGCCACAATCTGACCACGAAGGAATCTCTGAGGGGCCCCATGACTTGAAAAAATAAGACCAGCACCCAGGACTGCAGCTGCCAGGGTAGGTCCGCAAACTGGTCTTTGGAGAGTCTCCCCTGGATGCAGCCCTTCCTGGGCCCCCCAGAAGGGCAGATTGACAACGAGCCCTTCCAGGCACACCAAGAGGAGGAAACAGGCCACTTCTCCCTGGAGCCAGGATGCAACCCACACACGGACACCACCTGTTGGTCTTTTACTTCCAGCCAGGCCAAGGCCAAACCAGGCCCAAGAACAGCCCAGCAGACCGACTCCCAGCCCCCCCCCCCCCCCGCTGAATCACCCGGATGTTCCCCAGGTTCCCCCAGGTTCCATGGATTCTCAAAGGAAGTCCAAAACACTTGTGACTGCGGAACTGAATAATGCCTGCTTCCTTCAAATCCCTTCCAGACCCACCACTTCTGCCACACCTGCAGCACTACACTTTAGTCCTGTTCTCTTTTGTAATTAAGCAAACAGCATTTCAAAGAAACCAACTGTAGGATGAACTTCTGTTAGCCTCCATCCTTTTCCCCTTACTCTATGCTTTCCCATGTATCAATGTCTAGAGTGTAAGTCATTTAAGAACATAAGAACAGCCCCACTGGATCAGGCCACAGGCCCATCTAGTCCAGCTTCCTATAGCTCACAGCGGCCCACCAAATGCCCCAAGGAGCACACCAGATAACAAGTGACCTCATCCTGGTGCCCTCCCTTGCATTGGCATTCTGACATAACCCATTTCTAAAATCAGGAGGTTGCGCATACACGTCATGGCTTGTACCCCGTAATGGATTTTTCCTCCAGAAACCTGTCCAATCCCCTTTTAAAGGCCAGGTCTTGTGTCCCTTGCACTTCAGCCGTCTTATCAGTAAACTATAAGGGCACAGTTGTACAAGGCTTCGCAAAGACCAATAGCTGGTCCATCAAGCACAGGAAAATGCTAGGAAATGCCCTGCAGGAATAAGAACATAAGAACAGCCCCACTGGATCAGGCCATAGGCCCATCTAGTCCAGCTTCCTGTATCTCACAGCGGCCCACCAAATGCCCCAGGGAGCACACCAGATAACAAGAGACCTTATCCTGGTGCCCTCCCCTACATCTGGCATTCTGACTTAACCCATTTCTAAAATCAGGAGGTTGCGCATACACATCATGGCTTGTACCCCATAATGGATTTTTCCTCCAGAAACTTGTCCAATCCCCTTTTAAAGGCGTCTAGGCTAGACACCATCACCACATCCTGTGGCAAGGAGTTCCACAGACCTACCACACGCTGAGTAAAGAAATATTTTCTTTTGCCTGTCCTAACCTGCCCAACACTCAATTTTAGTGGATGTCCCCTGGTTCTGGTATTATGTGAGAGTGAAAAGAGCATCTCCCTATCCACTCTGTCCATCCCCTGCATAATTTTGTATGTCTCAATCATGTCCTCCCTCAGGCGTCCCTCATGTCCTCCCTCAGGCGTCTCTTCCTAGGCTGAAGAGGCCCAAACGCCGTAGCCTTTCCTCATAAGGAAGGTGCCCCAGCCCCGTAATCATCTTAGTCGCTCTCTTTTGCACCTTTTCCATTTCCACTATGTCTTTTTTGAGATGCGGCGACCAGAACTGGACACAATACTCCAGGTGTGGCCTTACCATCGATTTGTACAACGGCATTATAATACTAGCCGTTTTGTTCTCAATACCCTTCCTAATGATCCCAAGCATAGAATTGGCCTTCTTCACTGCCGCCGCACATTTGGGGTGGGGACCTGAGTTTTTCTCTCTGTGTACGGCTGATACTTTGTTAATTAATCAATTACTAATTATTACATTGTGTATTTAGTGAATAGCATCCAGAGGCATACCTGTGTTCGTTTTTTGCAGCAAAATACAACAAAGAATCTGGTGGCACCCTGGCATTATCACATTTGTTGTAGCAGAAGCTTCCATGGGCCTCAGTTCACTTCATCAGATGCATGATATCTTATCCTCAACTGGAAGGGTACAGAGGAAAAGCAAACAAATGAAAGCAAACAAATGCAAACAGTGGGGTCAAACGTCATGAAATGGAAGAGACATCATTTGTGAGTAGAGTGACAATTCACAACAGCAGTACAGTAGCTGGTAATAATAAAGTCTGCCTAACCTTGCGCAGTTACTTAACACCGGAATGTGACAGGAAGCCCTTGTTCTGATTCAAGCCTGAGGAAACAAAATCAAACCTCCTGACAACTTCTAACTGAGCAATTCCATGCTGGGTCCTGAAACTGACAAGCCGATAGCTGAGAGGAAAAGGTATTATTGAGCCCTATGGAAAGTGAAACTGATCCACATGAGTGAGTTTACATGCGAGTAGGCTACTGTGCCTCAGTCCACTTCAAAGGGCAGGCCAAGAAGAATGCAACGTCACTAGAATGGCTACAATGCAATGAACTCAGGGCCCCCCAAAAACTCTAGAGAAGGATGTCCCCTCTGACAAAGAAAATTCATGGAGCCCTATGGAAAGTGAAACTGAGTCACATGCACAAGTTTACTCAAAAGCAGGCAAATGTGCCTCAGCTCTTATCAAAGGCCAGGCAAAGGGAAATACAAAACCACTAGAATAGTCCCAATCCAATGAATGTCCCAATCTCAACAAATGCTCCAGTAGACGGCCCCTCACCAAAGTAAAAAGGATAAAAACCAAGGTTTGAGTGGCCGGTAAAGCAAAATTTATTTATTTTAGTTTTGTAAAGCTAGGTAGGTCCTGATAGAGTGTAATTTTAAAAAGTGGGTCTGGTGTTAAAAAGTTCGAGAACCGCTATCATAAATTATTCTTGGGTACCAGTCTGACCTTGTTAATCTTTTTTCACTTCATTGGGTGGATTTTGCACTGTTAGACATGCCTGTTGTATAAGGCTGCTGTCTCAGTTCCTATCCCACACCTACCTCAAGAATCTCCAGGTTCTCAGGACCAACTTTCAGAGGGTCTACAGTGGAAAGGAGATGGAAAGAAAGATCCTATGCATGAGCTTTGTTCCAGTTGAGCAGGTCTGGATGCAACTCATTCTAGTTTCACCATTATGGATTGAACTTTAATGGGCAAATTTAGGAAGGATGAAGGATCCTGTCTTAGGGCAGAGGGTTCAACCTGACAGCCTTTGGGCTTCTATAGTCTTTTAGCTATGTTCTCTACTTACCTGTTGAAAGAGATGCTTAAGGGACCGATCCTATGTGCTGTGGTGCCAGGTCTCTGCCGACTGTCTCAAAAAGTGCAGGAAGGCACTTTTGCACCAGCAGTACTGGTGCACCACCGGCACTGGGCCTAGCATCAGCCAGCATGGGGCCACAGCACTGGAGGAAGGCCACTGAGAGCTCCCAACGGTAAGTACTGCCACCGGACAGCAGCAGGTCTGTTCAAGGTGGGGGGGGGAGGAGTGGATTTGGGAAGGAGCAGAGATGGCAGCAGATTCTGCCACCATATCCTAGCTCCCCTCCCAGGCTGGAAAACCTGATATGTGTTTCCTCAATTCTGCACCCGCTCAAAAGTGGGTGCAGATCCAAGGAGACCCATTGGGTACACAGGGTAAGGGAACATTTGTACCCTTACCCCAAGGTGACCTGGCGCTGCTTCCCTGCCCCATTGTATACAGCTGTTGCCATTTTAGCAGCACTGTAGGCCTGGGTACTAGGGAAGCAAAGGATTGGGTTGACTGGCAGTTTCGTCACCTGAACCCAAATGTATATCAATTTACAATGGACTTTTAAGAAGTACGGGAGAAGTAAGATGTCTCGAGTTGTCAAAAATGCTTTTCATTTTATCTGCAGGCTCGCAAAAATCTGTTTTAAGGTCAGTCACAAATTCATTTTAAAGTCATGGGTGCCTCAATCCCATTGACTTACTACTACATAAATATGCAGAGGTGCAAGTCGGGCTAGAGCCAATATGGAAAAAATGGGAATTTGTGTGTGTTTAAATAGATACTCATTGGCAGACAGCCTTTCATTAAAAACAGATATGATTACTATGGAAATGAACCTGGCATTCGTTGGATTGTACAAATATTTTTCAAAGCAAACATGGCCATTTTCCCAAAATTAGTTCACCAGCAAAAAGGTAAGCAAAAATAGCTGACCTTGGATTGTTAAGGTATGATTCGGTTCCAGACATCCAGTAAAAATCAAATTATGTTATAGATTCCTAGGTAATTTTGTCAACAAAATTAAATTCTCATTAATCTCCATGCATCAAACAAGGCCAGTTCAACACCTTCACTCGAAACTGCATTCCCCTTCTTTCATCACATAGTACTTGCCAGAGTACAAGTTTACACACTGCTTTTTGGTTTACTTCTCTTTGTTTAAATGTCCAAATCACCCATTTCAATGCACCACAAACAGGCTGTACTGCAGCTTTGCTCAGCTGAAGCCAGTAGTGCAGCCAGAGGAGGGGCAGGCAGCACAGTGAACATAAGAACAGCCCCACTGGATCAGGCCACAGACCCACCTAGTCCAGCTTCCTGTATCTCACAGCGGCCCACCAAACGCCCCAGGGAGCACACCAGATAACAAGAGACCTGCAAGGCATTCTGGGAATTGTAGTTAAGAACATAAGAACAGCCCCACTGGATCAGGCCATAGGCCCATCTAGTACAGCTTCCTGTATCTCACAGCGGCCCACCAAATGCCCCAGGGAGCACACCAGATAACAAGAGACCTGCAAGGCTTCCTGGGAATTGTAGTTAAGAACCTAAGAACAGCCCCACTGGATCAGGCCATAGGCCCATCTAGTCCAGCTTCCTGTATCTCACAGCGGCCCACCAAATGCCCCAGGGAGCACACCAGATAACAAGAGACCTGCAAGGCATTCTGGGAATTGTAGTTAAGAACATAAGAACAGCCCCACTGGATCAGGCCACAGGCCCATCTAGTCCAGCTTCCTGTATCTCACAGTGGCCCACCAAATGCCCCAGGGAGCACACCAGATAACAAGAGACCTGCAAGGCTTCCTGGGAATTGTAGTTAAGAACATAAGAACAGCCCCACTGGATCAGGCCATAGGCCCATCTAGCCCAGCTTCCTGTATCTCATAGCGGCCCACCAAATGCCCCCGGGAGCACACCAGATAAAAAGAGACCTGCAAGGCTTCCTGGGAATTGTAGTTAAGAACATAAGAACAGCCCCACTGGATCAGGCCATAGGCCCATCTAGTCCAGCTTCCTGTATCTCATAGCGGCCCACCAAATGCCCCAGGGAGCACACCAGGTAACAAGAGACCTGCAAGGCTTCCTGGGAATTGTAGTTAAGAACATAAGAACAGCCCCACTGGATCAGGCCATAGGCCCATCTAGCCCAGCTTCCTGTATCTCACAGCGGCTCACCAAATGCCCCCGGGAGCACACCAGATAAAAAGAGACCTGCAAGGCTTCCTGGGAATTGTAGTTAAGAACATAAGAACAGCCCCACTGGATCAGGCCATAGGCCCATCTAGTCCAGCTTCCTGTATCTCATAGCGGCCCACCAAATGCCCCAGGGAGCACACCAGGTAACAAGAGACCTGCAAGGCTTCCTGGGAATTGTAGTTAAGAACATAAGAACAGCCCCACTGGATCAGGCCATAGGCCCATCTAGTCCAGCTTCCTGTATCTCACAGCGGCCCACCAAATGCCCCAGGGAGCACACCAGGTAACAAGAGACCTGCAAGGCTTCCTGGGAATTGTAGTTAAGAACATAAGAACAGCCCCACTGGATCAGGCCATAGGCCCATCTAGTCCAGCTTCCTGTATCTCATAGCGGCCCACCAAATGCCCCAGGGAGCACACCAGGTAACAAGAGACCTGCAAGGCTTCCTGGGAATTGTAGTTAAGAACATAAGAACAGCCCCACTGGATCAGGCCATAGGCCCATCTAGTCCAGCTTCCTGTATCTCACAGCGGCCCACCAAATGCCCCAAGGAGCACACAAGAGACCTCATCCTGGTGCCCTCCCTTGCATCTGGCATTCTGACATAGCCCATTTCTAAAATCAGGAGGTTGCACATACACATCATGGCTTGTCACCTATGGTGGACTTTTCTCCAGAAATTTGTCCACTTCCCTTTTAAAGGCAGCCAGGTAAGTAATGCAGGTGCCACAACGTGCCATGTAAGTTGCCATTGGAGCCATTCCAGGCTGTGATGGCAATGCACAGAAATGGATCTAACAGCAAGTGGGAGGGGCCACTTACATGGCACATTGCGGCCCCAGCAGTACTTACTATGCTGCCCCTTCCCCTGTGGTTACACTACTAGTTGAGGCTTGGGCTGCGGGTAACCTGTCAAGATTCTCTGGTGGCCACCAAGCCTTTGCTCCATACCTTCCCCCAAAGCTAGTTTTATAACCATGTCTGCTATTCCCAGTGATCCGTATGTTTACATTGCGCATACATACTTAGTGCAGCACAGAATCCAAGACTGAACTGAGGGCAATCACTAAGAGTAGTAAGGTGATTGAACATAAGAACAGCCCTACTGGATCAGCCACAGGCCCATCTAGTCCAGCTTCCTGTATCTCACAGTGGCCCACCAAATGCCCCAAGGAGCACACCTGATAACAAGAGACCTCATCCTGGTGCCCTCCCTTGCATCTGGCATTCTGACATAGCCCATTTCTAAAACCAGGAGGTTGCACATACACATCATGGCTTGTAACCTGTCATGGATTTTTCCTCCAGAAACTTGTCCAATCCCCTTTTAAAGGCGTCCAGGCCAGATGCCGTCACCACATCCTGTGGCAAGGAGTTCCACAGACCAACCACACGCTAAGTAAAGAAATATTTTCTCTTGTCTGTTCTAACTCTCCCAACACTCAATTTGAGTGGATGTCCCCTGGTTCTGGTATTATGTGAGAGTGTAAAGAGCATCTCCCTATCCACTCTGTCCATCCCCTGCATAATTTTGTATGTCTCAATCATGTCCCCTCCTCTGGTGTCTCTTTTCTAGGCTGAAGAGGCCCAAACGCCGTAGCCTTTCCTCATAAGGAAGGTGCCCCAGCCCAGTAATCATCTTAGTCGCTCTTTTTTGCACTTTTCCATTTCCACTATGTCCTTATTGAGATGTGGTGACCAGAACTGGACACAATACTCCAGGTGTGGCCTTACCATCGATTTGTACAACGGCATTATAATACTAGCTGTTTTGTTCTCAATACCTTTCCTAATGATCCCAAGCATAGAATTGGCCTTCTTCACTGCCGCCACACATTGGGTCGACACTTTCAATGTGTCGAATTGGGTGACACTTTCAATTGCATTCTCGCATAACACCAGAACCAGGGGGAATCCACGAAAGTTGAGTGTTGGGAGAGTTAGGACAGACAGAAGAAAATATTTTCTTTACCCAGCGTGTAATTAGTTTGTGGAACTCTTTGCCACAAAAAGTAGTGATGGCATCTTGCCTGGATGCCATTAAGAGGGATTGGACAAATTTCTGGAGGAGAAGTTTACGGGTTACAAGTCCTAGTAGGTATGTGCAAGCTCTTGATTTTAGAGGCAGGCTGCCTTTGATTGCCAGATGCAGGGGAGGGCACCAGGATGCAGGTTGTGCTTGTGCTCCCTGGGGCATTTGGTGGGCCACTGTGAGATACAGGAAGCTGGACTAGACGGGCCTTTGGCCTGATCCAGCAGGGCTCTTCTTAAGTTCTTATGCATGCCTACCGAGAAGTGAGCTCCTTTAAGTTTAATGAGACTTAATCCCATATAAATGTGCATAGGGTTGAAGCCTTAGAGCCCAATCCTATCCTTCCCCTCCCCCCCTGGTATATCTGTACCAAAAAGGAGCATGCAATATTCAGTTGGGGGGCATCAGGAGGCTTTGGAGGGGAAAGGAAATTTAAATTCCCTTACCCTCCCCCTGCTCCACAATGAATCTCCTCAGACCTGTGCCAGCTCCGTAGCTGGTGCAGCTCTGAGGAGAAAAAAGGGTTTGGGAAGCTGTTGATGGGGATAGGATCTGGTGCATGCCATCACCACCAGATCCACCCCCTCCTGCAGCCTCTTCACCCCCCTCCCTGCTGCCACTGCTGCCTTACTTGCTATGGCGGCCGAAGCGGGGTCCAGCAACAGACAGGGAGCAGTGCCACCTCTCGAGGCACGACTCATAAGAACATAAGAACAGCCCCACTGGCTCAGGCCACAGGCCCATCTAGTCCAGCTTCCTGTATCTCACAGCGGACCACCAAATGCCCCAGGGAGCACACCAGATGACAAGAGACCTGCAAGGCATTCTGGGAATTGTAGTTAAGAACATAAGAACAGCCCCGCTGGATCAGGCCATAGGCCCATCTAGTCCAGCTTCCTGTATCTCACAGCGGCCCACCAAATGCCCCAGGGAGCACACCTGATAACAAGAGACCTCATCCTGGTGCCCTCCCTTGCATCTGGCATTCTGACATAGCCCATTTCTAAAGTCAGGAGGTTGCACATTCACATCATGGCCTGTACCCCATAATGGATTTTTCCTCCAGAAACTTGTCCAATTCCCTTTTAAAGGCGTCTAGGCTAGACGCCAGCACCACATCCTGTGACAAGGAGTTCCACAGACCGACCACACGCTGAGTAAAGAAATATTTTCTTTTGTCTGTCCTAACTCTCCCAACACTCAATTTTAGTGGATGTCCCCTGGTTCTGGTGTTGTGTGAGAGTGTAAAGAGCATCTCTCTATCCACTCTGTCCATCCCCTGCATAATTTTGTATGTCTCAATCATGTCCCCCCCTCAGGTGTCTCTTTTCTAGGCTGAAGAGGCCCAAACGCCGTAGCCTTTCCTCATAAGGAAGGACTCCCCAAACGGCTGCTGACTGAGTGCTCCTCATGCTGTTGGCAGCTATTTTGCGACAGTGGGTTCCACTACTGCAAAATGCTCCAGCCAGCAGTCCTATTCTGCATAGGATCAGGCTGTTGGACAGGCACAGTCAAAGTCAGTAGATCAGGAATTAGGTCTGGCCTGCTTGACCATTTAGCATCCCACTAATCTGTCATACTGGAGTATATACTTTTTATTCTCAGTTTAGCCCTAGCCTTGAGTGCTCCTGAGAGCTATAAGAGAGGAGGAACTGCAATTAAATATATAGCCGCAGGATAAGGAGCAATACTCCCAAAATAATATTTCAGCCATCTTTTTTCAGATGAATGGATCCTCTTTCAAGATCAGTCATACCTTATTGGGTATAATTGCATAGTGTCGGGCACTATAATCTCTAGAAATGTGAATTGCTAAGTGAAGGGTAGGGGAAATGGGAGAGTTTTCTCCAGCAGTCAGGAGATCCAGTCTGGATTCTCTTTTTTATTAACATACTCCAATCTGGAGTATTGGGGGGGGGGGGACCTCTGTTATATGCTCACAGCCTTTTTATAAATGAATTCCTTCAATTATTCACTTATAAAAATACATATCTATTGACATGTATGAAAACAAATCCACATTGGCTCTTCTGCATTCTTGGAAGAATACAAACCACAAGAAAGACTGTTAAAATTCAAAGGCACAAAATGCACATGTTTACAACTCTCCATCACACACACACACACAGAGAGAGAAAGAGAGTCAATGGAAATTTTGCCCTTGAGTGTAATGGGAACAGTATCAGATCCATCAGCTGGGAGAGTGTATCAGCTTGTATTACAGCTTATGCTACATTGTGCATTCCCCAGGCTGGCAGTCCTGCCTCTTTGTCCCTTTATAGCTGCAATAGGAAGTGGAGTGACACCAGTTTAAACCTTCTTCAGCATGAGTGATTCATTTGTACGGCAACAAGACTCTGGCAGCCGAGAAGGCGTTTTCCTGCTTGTAAGTGTCTGGGCAATAGTTCCTTGACTAGCACATCGAGTTCTTGTCAGCTCTGTTCATTTATGCATTTCGTCTTGACTTTCACTATTTTGTGGGAATAAGAACATAAGAACATAAGAACATAAGAACAGCCCCACTGGATCAGGCCATAGGCCCATCTAGTCCAGCTTCCTGTATCTCACAGCGGCCCACCAAATGCCCCAGGGAGCACACCAGATAACAAGAGACCTGCATCCTGGTGCCCTCCCTTGCATCTGGCATTCTGACATAACCCATTTCTAAAATCAGGAGGTTGCGCATACACATCATGGCTTATACCCCGTAATGGATTTTTCCTCCAGAAACTTGTCCAATCCCCTTTTAAAGGCGTCTAGGCTAGACGCCAGCACCACATCCTGTGGCAAGGAGTTCCACAGACCGACCACACGCTGAGTAAAGAAATATTTTCTTTTGTCTGTCCTAACCCGCCCAACACTCAATTTTAGTGGATGTCCCCTGGTTCTGGTATTATGTGAGAGTGTAAAGAGCATCTCCCTATCCACTCTGTCCATCCCCTGCATAATTTTGTATGTCTCAATCATGTCCCCCCTCAGGCGTCTCTTTTCTAGGCTGAAGAGGCCCAAACGTCGTAGCCTTTCCTCATAAGGAAGGTGCCCCAGCCCCGTAATCATCTTAGTCGCTCTCTTTTGCACCTTTTCCATTTCCACTATGTCTTTTTTGAGATGCGGCGACCAGAACTGGACACAATACTCCAGGTGTGGCCTTACCATAGATTTGTACAACGGCATTATAATACTAGCCGTTTTGTTCTCAATACCCTTCCTAATGATCCCAAGCATAGAATTGGCCTTCTTCACTGCTGCCGCACATTGGGTCGACACTTTCATCGACCTGTCCACCACCACCCCAAGATCTCTCTCCTGATCTGTCACAGACAGCTCAGAACCCATCAGCCTATATGTGAAGTTTTGATTTTTTGCCCCAATGTGCATGACTTTACACTTACTGACATTGAAGCGCATCTGCCATTTTGCTGCCCATTCTGCCAGTCTGGAGAGATCCTTCTGGAGCTCCTCACAATCACTTCTGGTCTTCACCACTCAGAAAAGTTTGGTGTCGTCTGCAAACTTAGCCACTTCACTGCTCAACCCTGTCTCCAGGTCATTTATGAAGAGGTTGAAAAGCACCGGTCCCAGGACAGATCCTTGGGGCACACCGCTTTTCACCTCTCTCCATTGTGAAAATTGCCCATTGACACCCATTCTCTGCTTCCTGGCCTCCAACCAGTTCTCAATCCATGAGAGGACCTGTCCTCTAATTCCCTGACTGTGGAGTTTTTTTCAGTAGCCTTTGGTGAGGGACCGTGTCAAACGCCTTCTGAAAGTCCAGATATATAATGTCCACAGGTTCTCCCAAATCAACATGCCTATTGACCTTTTCAAAGAATTCTATAAGGTTCGTGAGGCAAGACTTACCCTTACAGAAGCCATGCTGACTCTCCCTCAGCAAGGCCTGTTCATCCACATGGGGCCGCAGTTAATGGGGCCACAGTTAATGAGCTTCCAAGGGGTTGTTGGAAATTGGGCAGCTGGTAGTTGGATACTTCTGTGATGCCTCACTCCCAACTCTACTGGGTTGCCTTTGGAATGAACCTCTGCTGGCTGAAGCAGTCCTCATTATGCTCCAGCCTCCTCCTAGCAGCCCATGGAAAAGATTATCCTGGTCAACTATCTGTTCACTGACATTGGCTTCACAAGGAGAACATCATCTTACCTGCCCCAATTCTTTATATCAACTGGCCAGCAGATCCTTCTCCATTCCTTTTCTGTTTTGACAACCCAAATTCTGCCTCCTGTCCTGTCTGGTCATTATTCCAGTTATTCCAGTTCTGATTCTTCAGCGATAAATAAGAACATAAGTCCTGCTGGTTCAGGCCAAAGCCCATCTAGTCCAGCTTCCTGTATCTCACAGTCATCCACCAAATGCCTCAGGGAGTACATAAGACAACAAGAGACCTGCTTCCTGGTGCCCATTCCATAGGCTAGCTCCCAGGTGTCACAGGACAACGTAGCCTTGCAGGGCCTGTCGCTGATAATATCTTGGTCTCCGTTTGCTTCAGAAAGGAAAGAAAAAAAAAAACAAATCCTGCTACTGCAAGAGCAAATTAGCCTGCTGGTTAGCTTGCACACCACAGGATCAATGATTTCCTTTGGCACAGACTCTGCAGTTATGTCTCATTTTCTCGAACACAGACAATCATTATCTGCATGCGGGGGCAGAGGGGTACAAGGTGGGCACTTGGAATTCAAGGTCAAAGAAAAAAGAGAAACTAACTAATTTGTCCTGTAGAGCAGTGATTTTATTCTGCAATAAGTTGGGGTAACAAATAATGTAATAAAGATTGGCATGCTGCCAGGATGGCGGAATTGATTCCGAGGCTGCACAGCACAAATCTCTTGATCTCAACATAAAGAATGGGAAATTATAGCCAGAGAGGATACCTCACAGGAAAAGCAAATAAAAATGAAATGAACATTTCTAGCTGTTTTGACCTTGCTTTGGGGAACACTGCTTTAAATTTGATTGCCCTGCCCACTTCTTATTTCACTAGAAGACCTCATCAAGTCACCAAGCCCCCGCTTTTTAGTATTTTCTTACAAAAGCAAGATATATTCTACACTTCTCAGTCTTTTCCTTCTTTGTGTGTGTGTGAAATGTGAAGACTCAACAGAGAGGATCTTATTCAGGCTTTGATTTGAGTTCCATGATTTCTGGTGAGAAAATCCTTCCAGCCGATCCTTTGGTTTCCAATGGGGTTTACAGCACAAGCCTGTCTAATTATTTTTGGTGCTTTGCCCATCAAATTGTGAGTTCGTTCAATGAAAACGAAAGGCAGGAGGCCTCTTTTCAAGCAATCAATGGTTAGTGTTTGAGTTTTGTTGTCTTGGAAACAAGCTGGTTTTTGTCATTGAATCATAGTTTTGTCATAAAACTAATGGCGGGGGGGGGGGAGAGAAACACCAGAGAAAATCGTGCAATTGCTTGTCTTGTCTAAAAAAGTGGTATTTGAGGGACTTTCCATCAAGAGACACTGTTGAAGTTTCAGCACTACTGAAGTCAGCTTGGACTTTCTGGTGGGAGGTTGGCCAACATAAGGAGCACCTGAAATGTTCTTGGGAGCCCTCCATGTCAGGATTTGACCCAGGATCTGGTTTGTGATGGTCCCAAGGATGAGGGCAAGTCTGTGCAGCAACTTCTTCAACAGCCAGCTTAGCAGTTTTGGCCTAGTATTTATTTATATTAGACGTGTGTGACATCTGGTGGTGATGGTCTGCTCCTCCTCGTGGTGCCACTGGAAACTCCCCGTCTTCGGCGGGGCAAGCTGAACATGGTGTACCATCCCATACCAACCTGAAACATTGTGGACAGGACTCTGGAAGGACAAGTAACCTGATCCACCTAACCCCACCCTTTCCCTCATATCACCTCTTCCCCACCTCCCTCCTGCTCTCCTGCCACCCCCTCAGGTGTCTCCCATCATCTTACCTGCTCCGGCAAGCAGGGGAACTTTCAACGATGGTAGTAGAAAAGCACAGGATAAATTGTGTGCTGTCAGAGCGCTTTTTCTGACATGTACTGACTGCTTTATGGCAGTCAGTGCCATTGCAAAGTGGGAATTGGCATCCACAGGGTCTCCACAGTAAGTATAAGATTGGACTGAAAGTCACTCAAAAGTATTACATTGGCATCCTGTAGAATTTTATATTTAACTCGTGGCTTTTTCTTCAGCATCCTGTAGAATTTTATATTGGAAAAGCCACGAGTTAAATATAAAATTCTACAGGGTACTAAAGAGAGAGGAGGGTTGGAATTACCTGATTTAAAATTATATTTTGCTGCTTGTTGTCTAACTTGGATGAAGGAATGGGTAACATTGAGAAACAGAAAATTACTTGAATTAGAAGGAGATGGTTTGAGGTTTGGCTGGCTTGGGTATATATGATATGACAAAGCTAAGATTAATGCAGAGTTTAATAACCACTCTGTTAGGTGTGCCATTTTGAGAATTTGGAATAAATATAAAGTTACATTTTGCCCAAAAACTCCATTGTGGTTATCACCACAAGAAGCTTTGCACAGAAAAGGAATGATAACTACACATAATTGGTTGACTTATTGGGATGTGTTAAAATTTTCTCAGGGAGAAAGTATGTCAAAATCAAGAGAGGAAACATTAGATGCAGGATATGTGTGTCAGTGGTTTCATTACTTGCAAATTCAGGAAAGGTTTAGAATAGACAAAAGAACTTTTGGCATTGAACAACACAAATCAGAATTTAAAAGGGAATTATGTCTAAACGATAAATTATTGCTAAAATTTATAAACTCTTATTAAAACTTAGGCCTTAGGAGTGGACCTCAACAAGTGGGAAACCCTGGCCTCTGAGCGGCCCGCTTGGAGGCAGGCTGTGCAGCATGGCCTTTCCCAGTTTGAAGAGACACTTGCCCAACAGACTGAGGCAAAGGGGCAAAGAAGGAAGGCCCATAGCCAGGGAGACAGACCAGGGACAGACTGCACTTGCTCCCAATGTGGAAGGGATTGTCACTCCCGGATTGGCCTTTTCAGCCACACTAGACGCTGTGCCAGAATCATCTTTCAGAGCGCAATACCAGAGTCTTCTGAGACTGAAGGTTGCCTACAGAGGGTTGCTAGTTGGCAATGCTGCAGTGAGCACAACTGGCAAAGTGCCCCCCTCCATCGGTCCAGCTAACTGACCTTTCTGGCCTGCAGCCTCTAGCCTTCCAAACCTCCTGATTCTTGCCTGTCAATAGCGCATAGCCCCAGTCCTACATTCTAGTCTTGCTCTGGCCCTCCTTTGTCCACTGCTTCCTCACATCCCTCCTTGAACCTCTTTTGATTAGCTCCACAATCGTTCAATGTTGTAATGTAAATAATAAAGTTCTTCACCAAAAAAAAAAAGTATTACATTGGAAAGATCCCATTAACCACCAGCTTCTCATTCGTAATGGCATTTGCCCTTGAAACAAGACTCTCCAAAGCTGGCTACCAGCCTCCTCCTCACTGAGTCTCCAAGGCACACAGCCTCACTGCTCCATTTCTCGACATTGCTCTACAGATGGTCCTGGTTCATCAAAATGGCACCCAGCATGGCTCATGCTGAACCAACTGCGCCCATTAACAAGAGGGCACGTTTCAGTCTACAGTGATTCCTCGTCGGCACGTGGGGCTTCCGCAGTCTTTGCCAATGGGTCTCACCAGTGGCCCAGCAGGCCCCAGCTTTTACAAACAGGCAGATATTTACTGACAAATGCAAGCCAGAAACTAAGTACAGCATGAAGTATGACTTTTAGGAGAGCTGTTTGAATGGCTCCTTGGTACAAAAAGGGAGCAGTTTGCACAACAAACTCCCTGATGTCCCCCACAAAATGCGTGGCAAGATATTTTATCTCCTCAAAATCCTTATTGCAGGCTCTCTGCTCTAGGAGAACTCCACAGACAAGCACCCAGTTGGAACCGCTACTTCACCACCCCAATAGGGGAAGGATAGTGAACTCCATACTTGTTACAAAAGGGAGGGGAAGAATCCCATGCTGCAATGTATTGATGCTGCCTCTCTCTTTCTCATATCTCTGCCTCCCTTCTGACCCTTCAGGATGATTACACATGTCTCTGTGCATGAACTGGAGGTTGCCCATGACTTTGTGTACCTTGGCTCAACGATCTCCGACACTCTTTCTCTCAATACCGAGCTAAACAAACACATCGGTAAAGCAGCTACCACGTTTTCCAGACTCACAAAGAGAGTCTGGTCCAACAAGAAGCTGATGGAACATACCAAGATCCAGGTCTACAGAGCTTGCGTCCTGAGTACACTTCTGTACTGCAGCGAGTCATGGACTCTTCACTCACAACAGGAGAGGAAACTGAATGCTTTCCACATGCACTGCCTCCGACGCATCCTCGGCATCACCTGGCAGGACAAAGTTCCAAACAACACAGTCCTGGAACGTGCTGGAATCCCCAGCATGTATGCACTGCTGAAACAGAGACGCCTGCGTTGGCTCGGTCATGTCGTGAGAATGGACGATGGCCGGATCCCAAAGAATCTCCTCTATGGAGAACTTGTGCAAGGAAAGCGCCCTACAGGTAGACCACAGCTGCGATACAAGGACATCTGCAAGAGGGATCTGAAGGCCTTAGGAGTGGACCTGAACAAGTGGGAAACCCTGGCCCCTGAGCGGCCCGCTTGGAGGCAGGCTGTGCAGCATGGCCTTTCCCAGTTTGAAGAGACACTTGGCCAGCAGTCTGAGGCAGGGGTGCTCACACCTTTTTGGCTTGAGAGCTACTTTGAAACCCAGCAAGGCCCGGAGATCTACCAGAGTTTTTTTTACAATGTTCGCGCCATCGTAACATATAACATTTATGTGTACAATGTATGTTGGTGTACCTTGAGCCCCACTGAGTATAACAGGACTTACTCCTGAGTAGACATGCCTAGGATTAGGCTGTGAGGCTGAAATCCTAGCCACACTTACCTGGGAGTAAGCCCCATTGAGTACAATGGGCCTTACTCCCGGCGTTTCCTCCCAGAGGCACCTGAAGGGGGGTCAGCACTCCGCGATCTACTCATTTTGCCTCGCGATCTACCAGTAGATCGCGATCCACCTATTGAGCACCCCTGGTCTGAGGCAAAGAGGCAAAGAAGGAAGGCCCATAGCCAGGGAGACAGGCCAGGGACAGACTGCACTTGCTCCCACTGTGGAAGGGATTGTCACTCCCAGATTGGCCTTTTCAGCCACACTAGACGCTGTGCCAGAACCACCTTTCAGAGCGCGATACCATAGCCATAGTCTTTCGAGACTGAAGGTTGCCAACAGCTATCAACAGCCTGACCCTTTTGCAACAGCTAAGAGAATGGAGTGTCTCTTCCCTTTGGGTGAATGCCAGGGGCTCCAATCTGCTGGCCAAACTCTCACCTGAACCCCCTTAGTCTTTCAGGACTGCGAGGTCACGGGGGGGGGGGGCCCCAAACACTGGTCCTCTGCAGTTTGACTGCTGCCTCCCTCATAGAGAGGGAAAGGTCATGTCCCAAGCCACTGTGCCCTCACCCCAAAGAGGGTACTGCTGCATGTACCCCGTGGTGGCACCACTCTTCCTCACCAATACTGAGAATGCACCGCAAGCGTCAAGAGAATGTACCTCAAAAGGAGTGGCTGATGCTGTTGACTGTTCCTTGTTATTCTCTCTGTGTTCCTCTTGTTCCTTACAGGCAGCTGCCCCACAGGTGAGGACATCATGCAGACCCAAAGGAAAACCTGCTGCCTGGCTGCTTCTCAGCAAGGTTGCTGACCCATTAATTCCAGCCACATCCCTGTGGCTTTGCAGGCCCCATGGCAGACAGTGAACCAATTGGCACAGCCAGACCTCATTGGCATCTTGCTAACTGGTACTGTGTTGGATCACTTGTAATGTCAGGACAGCCCTGCTGGGAGGAGGTAGTTGGCAACCCAACCTGCATTTTTCTCTTTCAGGTGCTATTCTGTGGCTGATACAGATCAATAACATAAGATCTGTTTTTGACCAGATCACCCTTGTTCTCATTAGCAGATAACTGACCTCAGAGTAGAATTCTGGGGGGAGAGGGCCCTCTGCTCCCAGGGTCTGCAGCATTCTCTCTCTGTTATTCCATGAGCTGGGGGGGGGGGTGAGATCATGTGATCTCAGTGATCATGGCCCCCTGTATTGGAATTGCGGAAGATATTACCGAGGAGATAGGGTGTGGTGTCCACAGTGCCCCTTGCTCTAAGTGAATGCAGGATTAAGGCCCAGGTGGTAGCTGGAGGTGTGCTGCACAGCTGCAGCCACTAGAGGCTAAAGGAGATCCCTCAGGATATAAGGAGCACCTGAGATAGAAAGGATGGTGGGTTGTAGGAGGAGTGAATGTGGTGAGGTGACTTGGTTTATGGAATTGGGAAAGACTGGATTGTGATTGGACTTTGGCTTTGAACTTTGATTTGGATACCCTGATTGATTGGACTGACCTACCTGGAACCTGACGGATTGGACAGTGACTTGGCTTATTGGCAACTCTGATTGGACTGGCTTGCAAGGCCCAGTGGCTTGGGATTTGGCAAAACACCCCCCTGTTCTCTGCTGCCATGGTATAAGGTGGGCAGAGGCAGAGGAACAGGTGGGGCAGCAAACTGACAGCCACACAGGCAGATGTGAGCAATGACATCTAGGGCAAGGCAGGTGTATGAGTGTAGTCAGCTGGGCAGGCCGCTGCAGTCAGCACTATGTCTCACATACCAGCTCAGTGATTGGTCCACGCTTTTCAACCTCTTCATAAATGACCTGGAGACAGGGGTGAGCAGTGAGGTGGCTAAGTTTGCAGACGACACCAAACTTTTCCGAGTGGTAAAGACCAGAAGTGATTGTGAGGAACTCCAGAAGGATCTCTCCAGACTGGCAGAATGGGCAGCAAAATGGCAGATGCGCTTCAATGTCAGTAAGTGTAAAGTCATGCACATTGGGGCAAAAAATCAAAACTTCACATATAGGCTGATGGGTTCTGAGCTGTCTGTGACAGATCAGGAGAGAGATCTTGGGGTGGTGGTGGACAGGTCGATGAAAGTGTCGACCCAATGTGCGGCAGCAGTGAAGAAGGCCAATTCTATGCTTGGGATCATTAGGAAGGGTATTGAGAACAAAACGGCTAGTATTATAATGCCGTTGTACAAATCTATGGTAAGGCCACACCTGGAGTATTGTGTCCAGTTCTGGTCGCTGCATCTAAAAAAAGACATAGTGGAAATGGAAAAGGTGCAAAAGAGAGCAACTAAGATGATTACGGGGCTGGGGCACCTTCCTTATGAGGAAAGGCTACGGCATTTGGGCCTCTTCAGCCTAGAAAAGAGACGCTTGAGGGGGGACATGATTGAGACATACAAAATTATGCAGGGGATGGACAGAGTGGATAGGGAGATGCTCTTTACACTCTCACATAACAGCACAACCAGGGGACATCCACCAAAATTGAGTGTTGGGAGGTTTAGGGCAGACAAAAGAAAATATTTCTTTACTCAGCGTATGGTCGGTCTGTGGAACTCCTTGCCGCAGGATGTGGTGACAGCATCTGGTCTAGATGCCTTTAAAAGGGGATTGGACAAGTTTCTGGAGGAAAAGTCCATTACTGATTACAAGCTATGATGTGTATGCGGAACCTCCCGATGTCAGAATGCCAGATGCAAGGGAAGGCACCTGGATGCAGGTCTCTTGTTATCTGGTGTGCTCCCGGGGGCATTTGGTGGGCTGCTGTGAGATACAGGAAGCTGGACTAGATGGGCCTGTGGCCTGATCCAGTGGGGCTGTTCTTATGTTCTTAATTACAATTCCCAGGAAGCCTTGCAGGTCTCTTGTTATCTGGTGTGCTCCCTGGGGCATTTGGTGGGCCGCTGTGAGATACAGGAAGCTGGACTAGATGGGCCTATGGCCTGATCCAGTGGGGCTGTTCTTATGTTCTTAACTACAATTCCCAGGAGGCATTGCAGGTCTCTTGTTATCTGGTGTGCTCCCTGGGGCATTTGGTGGGCCGCTGTGAGATACAGGATGCTGGACTAGATGGGCCTATGGCCTGATCCAGTGGGGCTGTTCTTATGTTCTTAACTACAATTCCCAGGAAGCCTTGCAGGTCTCTTGTTATCTGGTGTGCTCCCTGGGGCATTTGGTGGGCCGCTGTGAGATACAGGAAGCTGGACTAGATGGGCCTATGGCCTGATCCAGTGGGGCTGTTCTTATGTTCTTAATTACAATTCCCAGGAAGCCTTGCAGGTCTCTTGTTATCTGGTGTGCTCCCTGGGGCATTTGGTGGGCCGCTGTGAGATACAGGAAGCTGGACTAGATGGGCCTGTGGCCTGATCCAGTGGGGCTGTTCTTATGTTCTTAACTACAATTCCCAGGAAGCCTTGCAGGTTTCTTGTTTTCTGGTGTGCTCCCTGGGGCATTTAGTGGGCCGCTGTGAGATACAGGAAGCTGGACTAGATGGGCCTGTGGCCTGATCCAGTGGGGCTGTTCTTATGTTCTTAGTACTCTCTCTGATGGTTCTGTGGCCTTCCAGCCAGGCCTGTCTGTTTGTGGTGCTGCAAAGTGTTAAATGTCAGGTGAAATGTACATTGCTAGCCTTCTGCTGTGGCTGGGTTATTAGAGAGCAACTTCGGGGAGTAGCTGGTGTGAGTTCTAGACTTGCCCCCCATGGGTGTTTCTGGCCAGCCATGCAAAGGGTGAGTCCTTTGCTGGGCCGGGTCACATCCCTTGGCTGGGCTCCATCCCATCATGCTTGGCTGCCAGCCTGCATCTTTGTGTAGTGAGCTTCCAGCACCCTACTTTGCCCACGTACTCTTGGGGCTCCCCTTGTGACCCATCCCAGGACCTCCCCTGGCAACAAAAAATTCATTCCAGGTGGTGAATGCCCCCACATGGACGATGTTGCACATGGCTACCCTCTTCCAAAGGAGCTCTCTTTCTTCCCTTTCTCTCCTGTGGTCAAAAAGCTATAGGGCCATAGGAATGATCCAATCTGTCTGCAAACTGTACAGAATCCATTTCACTCACTCTGTCCTATGCTTGCCCCCCCCCCCGCCATTCCTGCCCAAAAGCAACTGTGCGAGAAGCCATAGAAAGGCTCTGCCCTGCCAAGTGTTGTAAGAATTGTTTAGCTAAATATAGTGAGCCTGTGAGACATCTGAGGAAATTACAGCCCTCAATTATTACTGCTGGGAATGGCCATCATAGATTTGCTGTGAGCCTGCAAGATGGGGAGGAGCTGTTCTTTGCCCCATTGTGTGAGGAAAGTCCAAAGCCTCACAGGATCTTTCCATACAGCTTACCAGGGAGGTTGTGCTTTTCCTGTGAAATTTCACACCTGAGCACTGTGTGCAGCTGCAATCCAGTGGCATAGCTAGAGGGGGTGCAAAGCACTAAGGAAGCTTCACAGTGGCAGGCAAGCAGCCCCTTCCCTTTGGAGCTACTTCAGGTGTGGGGAGCAAAATGGAGGCATTAGATTTGACTGCCCATGCACTCCATCCTGCATTTGCCTCTCCCCCACCCAGAATGCCTCCGAAGGGGTGGGGCCACTTGACCTTCCACCTCCTTCCGCCAGGGAAAGCCCAAGCCCCACAATGGGGCTTCTCAACTCAGTGCCAGCTATTTTGCTGGTGCAGGCTTTAGAAACTTTGTGCCAGGCTTTGCAGCCAAACATGGAGTTCAGGATATGGCAGAGCAGGTCCCACCCGCCTCTGCTGGCCCCATTCCCCTCCCACCCCAGTTTCTCCCACACCCCACCCTCGTTCCAGCCTCCTCTCACCCCCCAGAGGCCACACCACTGCCCAGCAGTTTCACAGTGTGTCCTCTTGCAGCCGCTGGGCCCTGCACCTGCCTGGCGCAGACCCAACTCCAGCACTCCCTGCTCTCCTGGTGCCCAAAATGTACTTTATGGGACATTCGCAACGCCCAGCACCGATGGGCTCAGCACTGGGACTGGGAGAGTTCAGGATTCCGTCCTAATTTGTCTCCCATGCAGCTTCTCACCGGTGTGCCTCTCATTTGAGTAGCTCAGCTGCAATATCATATCACTCACACTGTTACCTAAATGATTACAAATCACTCTAATGCAATTTGCTCTTTTTTTTTCCTTTCAGGGATTCAGGAAATTAATAGACACAAACAGGCGTGCCAGAAAGTTTGAAAGCAAAGACAAATTAGGGGCCTTGGAGCCAGAACACATGCTACCCGGCGACTGCACTGATTATGTGCTTCGGAGAGAGGAAATATACCGGGTGATAGATTTGTTCCCTGTGACCAGCAGGAAGCTCTGCCAGCGCAGTCCTGGGAGTTTGGCTTCCACTCAAGGTTTGCATCACACACGGAATCAGACCACGCCAGACGCCTGGCTCACGCCAGCCCCACGCTGTCATTGGCCTGACCACTGCGATGGACAAGGACGCGCTTTGACAAATCGTAAATATCAATTAGAGAGACACCTCTGCAACTCGGACTGCCAGGCAGAGGGTCTGAGTGGAGTTGGCAGAGCAAAGCTCCACTCCATCATGGAAGCAGAACCATTTCGCATCCTGCCAGATGAGGCACGAATGTCAAAATGAAGGGCTCCTTGACGTGTTTCCTGCTCCACACAGGGGCGGCTTTCATGCAGCTGCTGCTCCCCAGCTCCGCTGTGGCACCCAGGCCAGTTTGCCATAGGGCATGTCTCAGTCTTGCAGAGGGTTCCCAGCCACGCTCAGGGCTGCTGACAGCCCCCAGCACTGACCTGTGAACGCCTTGCACCATCAGCAGGACATGTGACAAACAGTTGTAATCATGGTGCCCAACCACAAGTTGAGTATTAACCCCATCCTGCCCAAGGATGCTCTATTTACAATCAAGTATGCAGTAAAAAAATCAAAACACATGTAAAACACAAACATTAGCACCATTTCTCATGCCAAGTGTGTATTGAAGGTGAAACAAACAGCAGCCCTAAAGCCTAGCACTTGGCGTAAGTACAGGTGTCCCCCATATCCATGTATTTGGTATCCATAGATCCAGTTATCCGCAGTACTCAATGCCCCTCCTCACTCCCACGCCCATTAACATCACTTAGGTTATGTGCTTACCTCTGGCACCAAGCAAAAAGGTTTCTTCCTTTCTCAGGGTGCTATAAGCATGAAAGCTTATAGTGCAACATGCAGGCAAACAACCTGAATGCTTGCTTCCGTATCTGGAGGGGGGGCATATTCCCCACTGAAACAGGGGGACACTTGTACAGCCTAGAGGCTAAGGATGCAATCCTATGCACACACTTGGGAGTAAGTCCCACTGAAAGCTTTGGGGCTTCTGAGTAGACATGCATAAGAGTGTGTCACATAAGACTGAACTTTGAGCCAGGTGTTCTCAAGTCAAGCTCACCAAGTAGCCTTGGTTGACAAAACCCCAGCTGCTCACACAGTCCAGAGCACCTCCTGTCCCTGCTCAGGAGAGCGGCCAGTGCTCACCAGTAGAGTAGATGCCTTGCATGCAGAAGGTTCCCACTTCAATCCCTGGCTGCACTACACAGACTCTCAATTTAATGGACTTTGGAAACAATGGACATTTTCTGTGCCACTAAAAACTAGTGCTATATGGTTTGCACATGCATGCCTCCATTGAGCTAGCTGGCAACCTTCAGTCTCGAAAGACTATGGTATCGCGCACTGAAAGGTGGTTCTGGAACAGCGTCTAGTGTGGCTGAAAAGGCCGATTCGGGAGTGACAATCCCTTCCACACCGGGAGCAAGTGCAGTCTGTCCCTGGCCTGTCTCCCTGGCTATGGGCCTTCCTTCTTTGCCTCTTAACCTCAGTCTGTTGGCCAAGTGTCTCTTCAAACTGGGAAAGGCCATGTTGCACAGCCTGCCTCCAAGCGGGCCGCTCAGAGGCCAGGGTTTCCCACTTGTTGAGGTCCACTCCTAAGGCCTTCAGATCCCTCTTGCAGATGTCCTTGTATCGCAGCTGTGGTCTACCTGTAGGGCGCTTTCCTTGCACGAGTTCTCCATAGAGGAAATCCTTTGGGATCCGGCCATCATCCATTCTCACGACATGACCAAGCCAACGCAGGCGTCTCTGTTTCAGTAGTGCATACATGCTAGGGATTCCAGCACATTCCAGGACTGTGTAGTTCCATTGAGTTCCATTAGCTCCATTGAGCTAATGCAATCAGATTAAGGGCCAGCAACAGACCCAGCACTGGGAAATGCCCCAGACGCTAAGTCCACATGCTTCTAGGACTGCATGGGAAACCTCACTGAGGCTCCCAATGTGGTCAGAAACTGCACTTCTGGTTTTCCATTAGAGCACTTCCCCCGTTGGACTGAAGGTTGCGCTAGAAGGGGAGGGGGTGCAGCTTCGCACATGGGGGCGGTGGAATATCCCAGGGGGCAGCATCTTGGACTTTGCCCTGGGAGTGAGGCAGGGTAAATTCAACACTATTAAGGGCCCTGGGGGCTGGGGATAAGAATAGGCCCTCAGTTTGGCTGTACTTGTCGTAAGAGGCGACTGAACAGCCACCAGGTAGATGGGACTCGTCAGCCTGGGAAGGCAGCTCATCTGAGAGCAGGAAAACTCGGATCCCAAACCTCCACTGCCTTGTGGCTACATCCAGTTATGGAAAAGGCTTCAGGAGTCAACCTCGAGGCAAAATCTGGAGCCGGAGCCCCTGAGGCAGTTCGTGGCTGAACACAGTCACGTTCTGGCAACTCCTGCGACGCCGCTGGAACCAACCGTATTGGCCTCTGCCTTTCCATTGGACCATTTCAGCGACGTGGAGAGGGGGGATTTGCTGCATGGGTAACAGCCTGTCCTCCATACCTACTTTACCCAGGCTTCGCGCACTGGAGAGGACACTCTGTTCCAGAACCACCATTCAGAGCATGACACCTGGTCAGGCCTGGTTAGTACTTAGATGGGAGACCGCCTGGGAATACCGGATGCTGTAGGCTTATACCATAGTCTTTCCAGACTGAAGGTAGCCAACCAATAACATTTGCAGCAGTTCTTACAGGATTGTTGTAGGTTTACTGAATTATGCGTGCTGATGCTCAAAAGTGCTGCATAAAAACTATTATTGAGGTTGCCAGTGCAGCCTGACTTCTGCAGCCCGTTCTGGGCACTGAAAGTCACATAGCAGCCTCTCAGCAGCCACAGAACCACCCATTGCTTGCATTTTACTGACTCCAGCCACCTCCTTTTAGTGCCCCTTGCTAGTCAAGGCACAAGGATCCCCTCCCTGCTGGTCACTGCTCGTCACTTCCTAGCCATTGTGCCACTTCATGGCCACTCACCGGCTGCCACTGAAATACTTTTGTTGGCAACCTTCAGTCTGGAAAGACTCTGGTATCGCGCTCTGAATGGTGGTTCTGGAACAGTGTCTAGTGTGGCTGAAAAGGCCAATCCGGGAGTGACAATCCCTTCCACACCGGGAGCAAGTGCAGTCTGTCCCTGGTCTGTCTCCCTGGCTATGGGCCTTACTGGCTGGAGACTGCCCAGCTTAAGGCGGACGGTAGCTGCCCAATGAGATGCAATGATCTCTCCCACTGTCGGAAGCAGCCCCTGGTGTCATGCTCTACGCCAATCAAGCAAAGACTTATAACCAGTAAACTGCTGCTTCCCGTGTTGTGCCGACGCCGTATGGTGAAGTTGGAGTGTCCTCTCCAGTGCGCGAAGCCTGGATAAAGAAGGTATGAAGGATAGGCTGTTATCCATGCAGCAAATCCCCCCTCTCCACGTCGCTGAAATGGTCCAATGGAAAGGCAGAGGCCAATACGGTTGGTTCCAGCGGCGTCGCAGGAGTTGCCAGAACGTGGCTGTGTTCAGCCATGAACTGCCTCAGGGACTCCGGCTCCTGATTTTGCCTCGAGGTTGACTCCTGAAGCCTTTTCCACATCTGGATGTAGCCACAAGGCAGTGGAGGTTTGAGGTCAGAGTTTCCTTCTCTTAGATGAGCTGCCTTCCCAGGCTGACGAGTCCCATCTACCCGGACTCTATGCTTGAAATATTTCAATGCCATTGAAATAGCAATTATGTTATAGTCCATCTCTTCCTACCCCAGCACCTCACTGCCTGGCCCTGACAAGGGCTTTCCGATTAGCTGCCTAGACAGGCAGTGGAGAAAAGCCTGTAAGAGGCTTCATTCACGTAGGCTGTGGTGGCAGAGCAGCTTGGAGGGAAGAAGGCAGCAAATGCACCAAGGAGAAATCCCATTGCCCTGGCTGCCTGGTTCATCTGCTCACTCCAGGCACTTACTCACCACAACCAAACCTGCTGCCCATGTTGGTACATTTGGTACATTTGGTACCTTTTCTTGAACGATCTGCTCCGCATGCATGTTGAGAACATTCATTGATTTTCCTGAGTGCTCATCTGTGGCTTAGCTCACTTCTTCGAGTTATCCACTTCACATGGATTTTGAGTTATCATCATGGATTCACTGGTTGTCCCTTGAACTCGAGACTCACAGCTTCAGGGTTTTCCAGCTGCAGAAGATGCACATGTTTTCCTGAATGTTTTCTGCATATTTCATTCCTAATATGCTGCATACTTGTGTGTTGCACAAGCGACCAGAGGGATGTTCTGTATGGTTCACTTGGAGGGCAGGTGAGCTGGTTCTGCAACTCCTGCTCACTTGGCTCTTTAAAGCACACCCCTGCTTCCTAGCCTATTTTGCACGTACAGCGTCCTTGCTTTACAATGGGGTCTGCCACTGTCATGTTTATTTGGGGCCTTGGAACCAAGCTGCACTTTACTTAGGAAACTGGCATTTCCAACACCATCAGACAGTGGTTCTCAAACTGGGGTGTTGTGACACCCTGGCCTCTTCCCCCTTAAGGGGTGGGAAGGGGGGGGCAGCAGTGACAAAATTGCCAGGATTGTGTTGCTTTGGAGGGATGCAGGGGCTTGGCTGCACTTACCACAGCCTTCTGAAGCAGGTTGTGATAAGTCTCAGCAAGCTGTTGTGCCCCTCCAAAGTGATGCAATCCTGGCGATTGCGTTGCTGCCTCCTCCCTCCCTCGCAAGGAGGGGCTCAAACTCCCTGCAAGTTGGAGAACAGCTGCTGTAAGACAATTAGCCCAGTCCTACCAATGTCTCCTCAGAAGTAAGTCCCATTACAGTCAATGGGGCTTACTCCCAGATAAGTGTGGATAGGATTGCAGCCAAAGTAATGTAAATATGGGAGTCAGAGGAAATTAGGGGGTGGGGAATCAGCAGGTTGATACTTGATGCTTTATCCTCATGTCATTCTGCCAATGCTCCTTTAGGTTGTCTCTCCCCAATGGGGCCTATTCTTGGTTTTGAAGCCCAACCAAGGGGGGAAAAGAAATTCAAGCCATATCAGATTAAGATGATATTTGTAAAAGATAGTTGGTGGGCAAAGAAGAATTTAAACTCAGTGTCTGCCTCATAAAACACAGTTGTGCTCTTAGAGATCAGCTTTCTTGGAAACAAAGGAGGGAAGAAGGTGAACTGACAGTTGGGACATTTTCTGCCTCTCTAGTTCCCCCCTATAAAACAGGCAGGCACTTCACTGATGATGTAGATTGAACTAGAGCTTCCTCCCATCCAGTTAGTTCTAAACTGGTTTGATTGGTGGGTGGGTATATATGTGGGTTTATGTAGGCATATGTACATGTGTGGTGCCAACACGCCACTCTAAAACAACCTGTGTTTAAATGAAGACATGCAAGTGAATCTCTTTCCATTCACAAAGCCCCCAGTCTCCTTTGGAGCAAATACATTTAATCAATATTTCACCATCCAAAATGATGTCACCTTGATTAAGATGTAATCCAGAGGCAGAAATCATACGCCGGAGGCATTTCCTGGCTAATATTTCTGAACACAGAGATGTTTTATCACTTACCACTTCTCCCAAGCCTTTCCTCTCTTCTCTCCCCCCCCCCCAATCGCGTCTTTTTCTCCCTGGCTCTCTCATAGAGCCTCCTCCCCATGAAATTGAAAGATTTCTAGTAGTAATGCCTTTGTTGTATTGGGATACTATTGGAAATATAGATTACAGTATTCTGTGAAAAACATTTATTACTCTGAACTGTGACTCAGACATTGTTGCATTTCTGAGGTTATAGATTTTCTTTCAGCTAAACTAAGGCTGTAAGTCACTGTGACAGCTGTAATGTGTGTAGAACCAGAATACCAGATTCTATTACATACATATTTTTGCTAGAGGTTTATGATGTTAAAAATGTTTCTTCTTTTTCCAATACCTTTCTGTGCCTGTTGTGTAAATATATACCAGGGCCTACAATAGTGAAGTCAATTTCCAGATGAAATCTTCCCAGGAACACTAGGAAAAAGAATAGAGGGGAGGGGAAAGGAGGCCCTGCGTACAAACTAATTATATTCAAGCACAATATTGAATTGTAATAGAAGATGAATGACAGAAAGTCTGTGTCATTGTGAGGAATGGGGAAGGTTACAGAAAGCTGAGGCTGGGAAGGGATTTATCATGTGCAATAGCTCCGGGCATTGTGTGGAAAAATCTGCGGGCTTATTTGTGAGAGTGTTTTACAGAAAAGAGAGCCAGCTCCACTAGAAAGCAGGGCGATAGATTTTTATCCTTTATACGTGGCAAAGATAGAAAGATGAAACAGGTTTGCTTTTTGAAAAAAAACAAATCTATGGGAAATTGCGAGACAGGGAAAGCCTTCAAACTCAGCCCAGAGCTACAGCTATTCCCCAAATTCAGGGAATTGACAGCCGCGAAAGTACAACTGATCCATAATGTTTCTCATTGTAAGCATAATAGGTTCTGTTGGGTTTGCAAGAAGAAGGAACAACCCCACAACTGGGGACTGTTCGGAAGCCCCTGAGCTTTGCTTGCTAATCTTTCCCCCCACTGCAGGGCTATGCAAACAAACCTTTTAGCTCGTCCTTAGAATTCAGATCCAGTGCAGTCCTAACACAGCTGTGGAAGCCAGGGAAAATAGTGTCTTTCTGGGTGTATTAGAATGCAAAACAACCTGTCAAGAGCCTGACTTTGTTTCCAGAATTTCTACAGCCAGCACAGATAGTGTTTCAATCCAAACAAGCTTGAAGATCCATCTCAGCAGCCCACAGGCTTTCCTCCATGATTGCTCCTGATATCAGTAGCATAGCTAGAAGGGGTGCAAAGCACTAAGTTTTGCAGGTGCCTGAATGTGCCGTTCAAGAGGTCCTTCCCCCTCCCTTTCGGAGTCATTCCTAGTCGCAAGAGCAAAACGGAGGCATTTACCTCCCTACCTGCCTGCATTCGCCACCATTTTGCTCTTGTCACCCAGAATGGCTCCAAAGGGGAAGGGGAGGGGCCTTTTGCACGGTGTGTTTTGGCACCTGCAAAACTTAGTGCTGTGCAAAGTCAACTGAGTTTAAATCCATCATGGCATATGAGACTGTACAAAGTGCTTACTGCCAACTTGGAATATTCTGTTACATTTCAGTGTTTTCTATCCCATTCTTTCTCAGGGCTCTTTTGTCTGTTCTGTCTCATCCAGTCACAGATGCCTCCTGATGGTAGCTGCATTGGTGCTGAAAGACTGAATAGGATTGGGCCCCCAGTGCCCTTTCAACTTTCTGCCACTACTCAGGCCACACAGCTTGCTCATGGGGGTGCATTTTATGTCTCTTAACAGTAAACATCAGCATTTTTCCTGGCAGTTTCTTATACGAAAGAATATAGACTTTCCATAGACTCGCATATAACTCAGGGCACCGCTGTATTCATCTCAGGACATCAAACAAGCCTCAGACATCTTCACCTCTGTCTCCAGCAGCAACTCAGAGAAGTGCACTTCCAGTCAGTCCTGTCTGAAGGGACTTCCTCTGGCACCCTAAGACGTCCACAGCAAATGGGTAAAAGCCATTTCCCTTGTTGCGCTGGCACTGAGGAGGACACTGGGCAGCTGTGGCACACATCCAGTGGCAGAGGAAATGGTTTCTGCTCTGCTCTGAATTCTGCCAAAGGCCAGAGATTAATCTGTTTTAGAACTGCAGTGATGATCAAATGTGGTGGGTGCCAGAGTCTCAATGAAGCTTGTGTTCAGGACACGTTGCAACAAATAGGGCAACTTAAAATCAATGCTTCTGAAGCACAATCTATTATAAAAGCATTATTCAAGAATCCTTTTTCTGGGTTCATTCAATTCCTGCTGAACTCGGCAAAGTTTCCAAGAGCCTCAATCTGCGCCATCACTTGGCATTCAAATCTCCAACCACATACAAGTAATCTCAGCCACATCAGATGAAAACTATCCTTATCCATAGGGGGGTTTTGCACTGCAGGAAAGTGTGTACTGTTGATAACTAGTAGCACAAAACATGTTTAGTTATAAGTCCTATTATGTTCAGTAGAGCTTACTTCCAGTGAGGTGTGTATAGGATTTCAGCATAAGTCCCTTTAGATATACAGATATTGTTTTGTGTCACCCAGGTCTACGCTCTCCTTGTGGGATCCCATAATCTTCTCCATGCTGCAGATGAATCTGCCTGGGATGTCTGGGCACAGAGTCTCATTTCTGAGTCTAGCAGCTGGAGCGCACAACCTTCAGGTGACTTTGAAGCCCAGGGGTTCTGAGGAAGTGTTTGCAGAAATACCCCCGCGCCAGACCGGAGAGTGGTTGTTAAGCGGCTGTGATCTCACGTGGTGTTTGCTATTGCTGGAGCTGCTCCTGTTCTGTTCCAACTCACTTTCCATGAATAGTGACATTATTTGTTACAGCTTTCAGCAGGGAGTGATCACCAGACACCTTATTACAAACTTCTGCCGAGGAGAGCATCTGCGTTGAAAAGATTTTTCCATTTCTACCACCTTCGTGCCTTCCTTGTTCGTTACACATCATTTTCTTTTAGCACATAGGATGGTGGCATTGAAATTGAAAGGAAGAAGGAGATGTGAAAATAACATACCTTGGGTTTTCTTTTTCTTAAATTTGCCTCAGTTTCTTTGATGCTAAAACCAGGACAGAATAACAAGTAATAGGGTGAGTTGCAACTGAGCTCATAAAAAACGCAAGGCAAACACTTCCCCAAAAGTAATTTCATAGAGCTTTAAAAAACTGTCTCAGTTACCTTTCAGGTACTAGGAGGTGAAAGACGGTCAGAAGTTCAACTGCGCCATTTCCCATCATGCATCTGAGGACTCTGACATTGCAACTACTTACCAAGGACCTCTGCAATATTAAACTACCTCATCGTGGTCAAAGAAGTCACATTTATTCAGTATAAATCAGGATTTCCCAATGGCTATTTGTGTGTTATATCTCAAATGACTATTAGGTTTTTAAACTCTCAATGCATACCCAGCGCTGCTAATAAATAGATGTCTTGTCTACTTGGTTCTCTGCCTCACATCCTGTCCTTGTCAACTTCCAGGCATTTTGCCCATTGTGAAAAGTCTTAAATTTTACAGAGAGAGCTGGTGGATACATTTTAAGGTCGTTGCAAATGTTCAAGATTGGGGTAAAGAGTCACTCCCAAAAGAGAGTGAAGTAAAATAGTACTTAGTAAATTCACGAAGGAAGGAGGAGGAATATGGGGCAATGTCACATCTGGCAAGGATGAAGAGGTACCTTTTTCAACTGACACAAAAGCACCTTTTCCTGATGTGCACAAAGGAACCATATTGGCTAGGGTGACTAGGGGTGGTCCAGGAGCCATTGCTGCTTCCTATGGAATTATCCCATTTAGCAGCTTTGAAGTGAATAACATAATGCTGATTCTTTTTTGTACTTTCATATAAATAATACAAAAATATGTTAGCTTTAAATGTTATGTAATTTTATCTGGTGCAAATTACTGGTGCCCTAATTCAGAGGCTTCCTGGGAGGAGGGCATACTGCTTTGCACATGGTAATAATAACACAGGCCAACACACATTTTGCTTCCTTAAATGTTACACCAATTCCTGGGTATATTTGGGGTGCCGATTCCAAAAATGGCATCCATTTTGCCCTGTCACATCTAGTTTTGGAGATATAGTATAGCCTCATTAGTGAATGGTTCAAGCAGCTTTCTCATGAGGAAGCTTACAGCATGGCTTGCCTGTGTGCATGCAGAAGAGCTGAAGTGAAGCTGGACCAGCTTGTGTTGAGTGCAGCACATGCACAGGAACCCAAAGAAAGCCAAAGGGAGGCTCGAGTCAAGCACATGAGCGCAAGGCAAAGCGAGCACACAAAATTGATCAAATGCTGGCTCAGGGAGGTTCAGCCTGGCTGTTTATACTTCTCAAACCTGCTGCCATTCTAAAGGGAAGCTGTCACTCAGTCGCTTTACACTTTAAAGGGCCACCTGTCCATTTAACCTTTCACAAGGCTGCAGCAGTGGAGATCTTTGGCATTGCCTCTGCCTGAGCTTGTTGCAACCACGACCCTCTCGCAGGTGCTTGCTTTGCCATGCTCCGGTTCCTGCAGCTTCATCTACCTGCAAGCGTCTTGTTTGGGCTTTGGCTCCCTTTATCCTTCTGTGTTAACCTAACCTTTGAACTAAACAACACTTACGTCTGATAAGACATGCATAGGACTGTGCTGCCTGCAAGTTGATTTATCTAATTGATTTGTATTTTTAAAAATTCTAATTTTAGAATTCTAAATTCTTACATTTCTGTGCTGGTAAGCAAAGTGTAGTTGGTTGCTTTGTATATTTTCTGTTTCTGTTATCTGTCTTTCTGTCTCTTAGCTCTTATTAACGTTGCACCACCCCCCAGTGCCGTGCCTGGTGATTCTCCAATTGGTCCCGGGTTCATAATTCTAAAAATTATGGTAAGTCTACTTAAACACAGAGGAAGTCGGATTTGGGCCTTTGTTGTGAGAGGTGGCTGGTTCTCCCGGCAGAGGAAATCTGATAATCTGTTGTGCTGCGCTGCCCTCTAGAGTTAGACACTAGAATGTCTTTTCATCACTATATTGCTTTGATAGGTACAAAAGCAGGGCATAAGAACCAGTGGCATCACTAGGATTTGCGTCACCCGGTGCAGGAGGCCTGCGAGTCACCCCATGCAGTGGGCGGGGCAACACCCCAGGTGGTGGGTGTGGTGATGTACCATCGCCCCACCCCCACTGGTTTTTTGGCAGTACCTTTCGATAGATCACAGATATTTCAATGTGGTTTGTTTCATTGCATTCTACATAAAATTACGCATTGATTGATATATAACATGATGGTCTTATTCCTCCAGACTCTGATTTTAGTGATTTTGAAAACTTGTAGGGTCACACACACACACAACCGTGTCAACTTACTAACACCTTATTGCAGCAGTTCTCATACTTTTAGCACCTGGACCTAGACAATCTGTCCAGGACCCATTGAAAGTGATGTCATGGCCAGAAGTGACATCATCAAGCAAATTAAAATAAATAATTATAGTTAAATTAAAATGAAAGAAATCATTAAATAAGGAGGAACCGGTCCTGTTCCACCAAGTGAGTTTTCTCTGTAGTCTGCCTGCAATAACCTCCCCCCAAAAGAATCAGCGAGATCTTCAGCCCTCCCCAGTGCCCAGTTTAAAGTCCTTCTAATTCAAGCACATCAGTACAAAGACCCACCTGGCTTTACAAGTCCAATCCTATGCCTGTCTACTCAGAAGTAAGTCCCATTAGAATCAATGGGGCTTACTCCCAGGAAAGTGGGGATAGGAGTCCAGCCTCAGAGCCCAATTCTATGCATGTCTACTCAGAAGTAAGTCCCATTAGAGTAAGTTGGGTTTACTCCCAGGAAAATGTGGGTAGGATTGGGCTGTGAGGGAAACTGCAAATGCAAAATAGAAAACATTCCCCTTACCAGGTCGCCTACTTGCGAGTAGACGCAGTCACGTGACTTCCTTTCCCTTCCCATAGAGCTGAATACACTCACAGCTGGGAGGAGGAACCTTCTTCTCTGGTGTTTTGGGGGGAGCTGCACTCATTGGATCAGGACCATTCTGATGTCCTTGGAGTCCTCTCAGCCTGCCCTTTCCAACGGACTAAGGCAAGTGTGCCTACTCACGAGTAAACGCGGACACGTGGTTTCACTTGCTTTCCATAGGCCTGAATAGGGACCTCCTTCTCAGGTGTTTTTGGGGGGCTGCATTTACTGGATCAGGACCATTCAGGGGTCGTTGGATTCCTCTCAGCCTGCCCTTTCCGATGGACTATGGCAAGTATGCCTACTCACGAGTAAATGCATGATAGGCTCACTTTCACTTTCCATAGGGCTCCATGCATTTTTTCCTTCCGGTTTTTTGGCCATAACTTTTGAAGGAAAGGAGCGATTTCTGTTTTTTGCATTGTGTTCCCCTGGAAATTCCACATCCAATGGTGTACAGATACGGTAGCTCCTAATGCCGCGATTTTAGCGCACACCCCTCCCCCGGCGCGTCACCCGGTGTGGCCTGCACCCCCCGCACCTCCCTAGCGACACAACTGATAAGAACATAAGAGTCCTGCTGGATCAGGCCAAAGGCCCGTCTAGTCCAGCTTCCTGCATCTCACAGTGGCCCACCAAATGACTCAGGAAGCACACAAGACAAGAAGAGTCCTGCATCCTGGTGCCACTCTTTTGCAGCTGGCATTCTGAGGTAGCCTGCTTATGAGAGCAGGAGCTTGCACATACCTACCATGACTTGTAACCAGTGGCGTGACTAATGATCATGTAGCCCGGTGCCGAGCTCAAAGTGATGCCCCAAAAGTAATGTCACACCTAGTATTGGCAACCTTCAGTCTCGAAAGACTATGGTATCGCGCTCTGAAAGGTGGTTCTGGCACAGCGTCTAGTGTGGCTGAAAAGGCCAATCCGGGAGTGACAATCCCTTCCACACTGGGAGCAAGTGCAGTCTGTCCCTGGTCTGTCTCCCTGGCTGTGGGCCTTCCTTCTTTGCCTCTTTGCCTCAGTCTGTTGGCCAAGTGTCTCTTCAAACTGGGAAAGGCCATGCTGCACAGCCTGCCTCCAAGCGGGCCGCTCAGAGGCCAGGGCTTCCCACTTGTTGAGATCCACTCCTAAGGCCTTCAGATCCCTCTTGCAGATGTCCTTGTATCGCAGCTGTGGTCTACCTGTAGGGCGCTTTCCTTGCACGAGTTCTCCATAGAGGAGATCCTTCGGGATCCGGCCATCATCCATTCTCACGACATGACCGAGCCAACACCTGGGCATTTAAAAAAGTGAAAATTGGGGGAATCTGCCTCCTCCCTCCAGCAGCTCACCTACCCACTTGCTCTGCTGCCTCCTCCAACCAGTGGCATAGCTAAGGCGTCTAACTGATACCTGGGGTCAAAGAAGATTTTGTAGCCCCCCCACACAACAAAATCAAATTTTATTAAGTAAATAAATAAAAAGTGTGCCCCTTATTGGTTAGAGAAACTGTATTGGGGTGAAGAGAGACGGTTTTTGTCCCCCTGCTTAATATAAGAGGAGCACCACTTGAAAGCACCTCTTTACCCAATTAGCAGGGGTGACTGTTTTATGATACATGGAAATCAGAGCTGACACAAATCAGCACCTTATTAGTTCCACTGTATCATAATAACATCTTATTGGCTCTCAGAACAATTAGTCGCAGAGGTCGATTTTGAGTAAAGGAAATCCACTTTTTCTTGGATTTGTTTTTCCATTTTCTGGTTAATTGATCATAACTTTTGATAGAATACACATATTCCAATGAGGCTTGTTTCATAGCATTCAGTATTAAATTACCTTTCCAATGATGTTATAACATGATGGTATTATTTGTACATACCAAATTTTTCCACTATTTTGGCCACTAGTGTCAAGCTTAGCTTGTTGCCTCCTTAAAGCTTGTTGCCCGGTGCAACAGCTACCCCCTGCATCCCCTTAGCTACGTCACTGCTTGTAACCCGTGATGGACTTTTCCTCCAGAAATGTGTCCAATCCCCTTTTAAAGGCGTCCAGCCCAGATGCCGTCACCACATCCTGCGGCAAGGAGTTCCACAGACCAACTACACGCTGAGTAAGGAAATATTTTCTTTTATCTGTCCTAACCCGCCCAACACTCAATTTTAGTGGATGTCCCCTGGTTCTGGTGTTATGTGAGAGTATAAAGAGCATCTCTCTGTCCACTCTGTCCATCCCCTGCATAATTTTGTATGTCTCAATCATGTCCCCCCTCAGGTGTCTCTTTTCTAGTCTGAAGAGGCCCAAACACTGTAACCTTTTCTCATAAGGGGGTTGCCACCACCCAGTAATCATCTTCATCGCTCTCTTCTGCACCTTTTTCATTTCCACTATATCCTTTTTGAAATGTGGTGACCAGAACAGGACACAACACTCCAGGTGTAGCCTTACCATCAATTTGTACAATGGAATTATAATATTAGCTGTCTTATTTTCAATAACTTTTCTAATGATCCCAAGCATGGAATTAGCCTTCTTCACCACTGCCACACATTGGGTTGACACTCTCATTGAGCTGTCCACCAGCACCCCAAAATCTCTCTCCTGATCTTTCAGACAGCTCAGAACCCATTAGCCTATATGTGAAGTTTTGATTTTTTGCTCCGATCTGCATTACTTTGCACTTACTTACATTGAAACACACCTGCCATTTTGCTGCTTGGAGTTTGGAAAGATCCTTCTGGAGCTCTTCACAATCCCTTCTGGTCTTCACCACTCAGATAAGTTTAGTGTCATCCACAAACTTGACCATCTCACTGCTTAACATTATTGCCCAGCCCACAAGTGTGCACATTTGGTGCCTGTTGTGTATATGCAATGTTGGGCAGAAATGGCTTAACTCTGTCTCCAGGTCATTTATGAAGAGGTTGAAAAGCACCGGTCCCAGGACAGATCCTTGGGGCACACCACTTTTCACCTCTCCCTATTGTGAAAATTGTCCATTGACACCCACTCTCTGCTTCCTGGTCCTCAACCAGTTCCTATTCCATGAGAAGACCGGCCCTCTAATTCTGTGAATGTGGAGTTTTCTCAGCAGCCTTTGGAGAGGGACCATGTCAAATGCCTCCTGAAAATCCAGATATATAATATTCTCCAGCATGCGCATGCCTGCTGACCTTTTCAGAGAATTTGAATAGGTTCATGAGGCAAGACTTACCCTTACAGAAGCCATGCTGATTCTCCCTCAGTATGGCTTTTTCGTCTATGTGTTTTGAGATTTTATCACCAATTCCTAACAACGCATGTTGTGATCATTTCATGCCATTTTTTTCTCTCTAGAAATTTGACTAGTCAATTTGCTGTTTTCCATTTCCCTCCCCCAGAGACTCATGACTCGACTTGACTGAAACCATCCCTCAAGTGCCCATCCCCTGCATATACCTGATTATGTATCTATGCATGCATGCATTCTACAGCACATGCCAAATGCCCTCTACCCATTTCTTTGTGTATTGATGTTGTGCATAATAAATTGTTGTTTGTCGTGTCTGCATACAACCCTTCCATACAAGATATTCTCATTCAAGTGAATAACAAAAAATAAACACAACAAACTCTATTCAGAAATGATCAATTAATGACAGCAAAACAGGTGTCAGGTGCAGGAACCCCATTCCCTTCTCAAGCCGCCTCTGCTGAAAAGAAGGTCGCCCCCTCCATCAACACTCCCACCCTTACCTCTAACCACAGGAGCCTCCGATAATGCTCTCCAGGCACAGGCAAGTTGTCGAGGTGGAGGATGTTCCTTCAAGTACCCAGAGCCCAAGTCAGGGACAACTTTAAAGCCAACTACCAGCATCCTGAATTGTGCTTGGAATTAGACCACTAACCAGTGAAGATGTTTATGCACTGCTGAGATGCAGTCGCACCAGCTGGTTAAAAGATTAGGGCATCCGCACATGCCCAATCTCGTCTGATCTCGGAAGCTAAGCAGGGTCAGGCCTGGTTAGTACTTGGATGGGAGACCGCCTGGGAATACCGGGTGCTGTAGGCTTATACCATAGTCTTTCCCGACAGAAGGTTGCCAACCAACCACTCCTCATTTTGAACCAGACATATTTGTGTTTGTTGCAAGTGTTTCCCTGCAAGGAAGAACTAAAATGCTGTTTCCTGCTAATTTGAGGAAGGGTCCTGACACACAGCCCATTCCTGACTAATTTCTCAGGGCTGATGCAGCCGTGCCAATGGGGCACATGCTATATCCTGCAGTGGGGCTGGGAGGCCATCATGGAGATCTCCTCAAGTTAAGGAAATGTTTGTTCCCTTGCCTCAGAGCTGCATCAGCACTGGAAAGTGGGTTAGGGTTCGGCTGTAAGACTTTCAGGACTTCCCTGTGAATCAAGCCATTTACAAGGCAATGCAGGCATTATAGCTGGCAACGCAATACAAATTGTGCTGCAGGAGTTTTCTCACACGAAGGCAAATCAGGATGAATGTTGACTGTCTCCTCTCTGAGCAAGCGACAAGCGTCTTGGGCTGGTTATATTTCCACAATATGCTCAGCAGTGCAACTTACTTCACCTCGCTATGAATGAATGAATGTTGGCAACCTTCAGTCCCGAAAGACTCCGGTATTGCGCTCTGAATGGTGGTTCTGGAACAGCATCTAGTGTGGCTGAAAAGGTCAATTCGGGAGTGACAATCCCTTTCACACTGGGAGCAAGTGCAGTCTGTCCCTGGTCTGTCTCCCTGGCTATGGGCCTTCCTTCTTTGCCTCTTAGCCTCAGACTGTTGGCCAAGTGTCTCTTCAAACGGGGAAAGGCCATGCTGCACAGCCTGCCTCCAAGCGGGCCGCTCAGAGGCCAGGGTTTCCCACTTGTTGAGGTCCACTCCTAAGGCCTTCAGATCCCTCTTGCAGATGTCCTTGTATCACAGCTGTGGTCTACCTGTAGGGCGCTTCCTTGCACGACTTCTCCATAGAGGTGATCCTTTGGGATCCGGCCATCATCCATACTCACAACATGACCGAGCCAACGCAGGCGTCTCTGTTTCAGCAGTGCATACATGCTAGGGATTCCAGCTCGTTCCAGGACTGTGTTGTTTGGAACTTTGTCCTGCCAGGTGATGCCGAGAATGCATTGGAGGCAGCACATGTGGAAAGCGTTCAGTTTCCTCTCCTGTTGTGAGCGAAGAGTCCGTGACTCGCTGCAGTACAGAAGTATACTCAGGACGCAAGCTCTGTAGACCTGGATCTTGGTATGTTCCATCAGCTTCTTGTTGGACCAGACTCTCTTTGTGAGTCTGGAAAACGTGGTAGCTGCTTTACCAATGCATTTGTTTAGCTCGGTATCGAGAGAAAGAGTGTTGGAGATCGTTGAGCCAAGGTACACAAAGTCATGGACAACCTCCAGTTCATGCGCAGAGAGTGTAATGCAGGGAGGTGAGTCCACATCCTGAACCATGACCTGTGTTTTCTTCAGGCTGATCGTCAGTCCAAAATCTTGGCAGGCCTTGCTAAAACGATCCATGAGCTGCTGGAGATCTTTCTCGCTAACACTTGCCCATTTACTCACAGGTTTTCTAAGAGAGGACTGGGCACCACAGTACTGACTAAAGACAATCGCTATTCTATTAGAAAACAATACCCACACAGGAAAAGAGCAATACTTTCTGCAGGAGCTGACTGTTTTTATGCCAAAGACAGTGTCTCCTGCAATGCTACACAAATTGTGCCTCTGTAATTAAATATAAAATCATTCCTCTACCAGTGGAAATGTTCCTTCCCCCATGACTCAGTGGGATAGCTTGCCTTGGTTGCTGGAGACTGTGCTTGCTTTTCTGGGCTGGTGTCCTGTTGCTGCACATGATCCTTTGCAGCCAGGACACCTTTGCAAAGACAGGCAGGCTTCCTGTTGCTTGGATGAAGATTCCCTTGTTCTCACCCATCCAGGACCATGCAGGGCTGTTCACTCCCCTCCAATTCTCTCCTTACTCCATTGTTTCCCTTGTGTCAATCTCTAGATTGTAAGTTCCACAGGACAAGGACCTTTTCACACTGAGTAAAGGACCATCAACAACAATAATAAGGATGGAGTATTGGTTCTGGTGTTGGACTTAGACCTGGAAAATTCAGGAGCAAATCCCCACTCAGCCATGAAGCCATGAAGGGTGACCTTGGGCCAGTCACTCTCTCTCAGCCTCAAATACCTTGCAGTGATGTTGTGAAAACAAAAGGAGGGAAGGAACTATGTATGACACCCAGACCTCCTCAGAGAAAGGGCATATTAAAATTCGAATAAATAAATTTATTCGAATTTTAATATGCCCTTTCTCTGAGGAGCTCAGGGTGGCATACATGTTTGTTTTCACAAAAGCAATACTGCTTGTGATAAAAAGGCAGCACAGAACATACTGGGAGCTTTCCACATGCACCACTCATCCTGTTTAATTCAAACCACTTTGAGTATCAGAAAAGTGGTATAAAAATCTCTTAAATAAATAAATAAACAGGGCAGCATAAGAACATAAGAACAGCCCCACTGGATCAGGCCATAGGCCCATCTAGTCCAGCTTCCTGTATCTCACAGCGGCCCACCAAATGCCCTAGGGAGCACACCAGATAACAAGAGACCTCATCCTGGTGCCCTCCCTTGCATCTGGCATTCTGACATAGCCCATTTCTAAAATCAGGAGGTTGCGCATACACATCATGGCTTGTAACCTGTAATTGATTTTTCCTCCAGAAACTTGTCCAATCCCCTTTTAAAGGCGTCCAGGCCAGATGCCGTCACCACATCCTGCAGCAAGGAGTTCCACAGACCAACTACACGCTGAGTAAGGAAATATTTTCTTTTGTCTGTCCTAACCCGCCCAACACTCAATTTTAGTGGATGTCCCCTGGTTCTGGTATTATGTGAGAGTGTAAAGAGCATCTCCCTATCCACTCTGTCCATCCCCTGCATAATTTTGTATGTGTCAATCATGTTCCCTCTCAAGCGTCTCTTTTCTAGGCTGAAGAGGCCCAAACGCCGTAGCCTTTCCTCGTAAGGAAGGTGCCCCAGCCCCGTAATCATCTTAGTCGCTCTCTTTTGCACCTTTTCCACTATGTCTTTTTTGAGATGCGGCGACCAGAACTGGACACAATACTCCACGTGTGGCCTTACCATAGATTTGTACAATGGCATTATAATATTAGCTGTTTTGTTCTCAGTACCCTTCATAATGATCCCAAGCATAGAATTGGCCTTCTTCACTGCCGCCGCACATTGGGTCGACACTTTCATCGACCTGTCCACCACCACCCCAAGATCTCTCTCCTGATCTGTCACAGACAGCTCAGAACCCATCAGCATGGAGGAAGGAAGTTGCCTTGGAGCGCCAGACAAGAGGACAGAGGGTGTGCTCAGGATCCCAGCCCTCTGCCTCTCCTTGCTCACCTGGTAAGTAAGGCGAGGAGGGCTGCAAAGCGGTGAAGGACACAGCAGCTTTCTCCCCGTTCCTCCAGCAGGGTCCCGATGAACAAGAGACTGGAGAGCTGATTAGCATGGCTTGGTGGGGGCCAGCTCCGAGGGGGCAGTGGGCAGGTGCGAAGGGTGGGGCACCCCTCATCAGTTCACCCCCACCACAACCTGCTGTTCAAAGTGAGCATCTCAGTTGGCCTCCCTGCTGGCCTGCCATGCCAGGAAACCCAACCATCATCACTGCTGGCCAAACACTTCTCAGGGACATTTTTGCTTCCGCCGTAAGCCAGACTGGCTTAGGGTGCAGTCCTAACCAACTTTCCAGCACTGACCTGGCCTCAATGCAGCCCCAAGGTGGATTAACAAGCATGCCCTTGCCTTGAGGAGGACCCTTTGACTGCCTTCCCACTACAGGATGTTAGGTTGGTTAGGATTGCACCCTTAGAGCACAAAAAACTTTACGTGAGCATTATGCCAACATAGCAGCACTTCTTGGCATAGGAGTGCACCTATTATTACCTGTTTAATTAATCCTTTAAATCTGCTTACACATGAATAAAACAATCACTCTGGAGCATAAAGCACATTTTCCTATCTTTAGATTATATCAGTGTGTCAGAGCAGCGTGTCAGATTTAGATTATATCTTTACTGATTATACACACACTGATTATATACACACTGATATAATCTAAATTTTTAGATTATATCAGTGTGTCAGAGCAGACATGATCAGAAGTTGAATTTCCTCTTGTAAGAGAGAAGGGGATGTATATTTTAAAAAATCTTTTGACTGATTAATCAAAGCGGCTTTGCAGTTAATCGGTTTTTTTTTTATCAGTTAAACATGGCAGTCCTGATAAATACAGTAAAAAAAATCCAACCGGAACTGTGTGCAATTCTTAAATGTCAAAGGAGTTGTGCACCCTTCGGTGGAGGTTTGCTTAAAAAGAATTTTCCAGCAGCCATGTGCTGAAGCGTTACCCAGGTATGAAGCAATTAAGCCATGACTGATCAAGTGAGATCTGTCATGTTCTCTAGATTTAGAGGTTGAAGAAATGCCACTCCTGGAGAATATCCACATTCCAAGTGTCCCAAGTGTCCGCACTCTAAAAATCTTTTAAATTCAGCTAACCCCATAAACAGCATTGCCTCAAAACAATGGAAACTTTTACTGGTATGCAAACTCCTCCTCTTATTTGGGGGGAGGACATTCCTCCTTCCCCCCCCCCAAAAAGAGCTTCAGGCATTCTGAAGAAAAAGAAATAACCAAATACCTCTGAATATTTAATTATCTATGCTGGAAATGAGAAACAGGTGTAATTAAACTAACACTTTTTAAATTAAGTGACCCCTCTTGACCAGCCATCTGTGAATAATTCAGATTTTTCCCCCCCATTATTACTGTAAAATTAAAACTAGGGCATATAAATGGCTAGATCCTCTTTAACTATCTTTAAGCACCAGCAATATATATTTTCCACCAGTTAAAATCCTTAATGATACCAAAAAATCTGTCAAGCAGAACTCCCCCAATTCATTTGCCTGAAACCATCAATATTTTATCATGCACTTGCAGTTGGCTTTAATTTAACAGTCCAGGTTACTAATCAAACAAAACACCCAAGTCATTAAAAGTTAGCGTGCCATTTAGAAAGTGCATTTCACGTTTATTAAAATATCTTTCATGGAGCCATTAGAAGGCTAAAGTTTTAATTACAATCAGATATTTAGTTCTCCTTCAGTTATGCTTTTGGCACTCTCTTGCAACTGCCTTGATTAATCTTCCGGACAGAACTCATCCATTACCTCCTGAAATTATTTTCCTCTTTATTTCTTCATAATTCATCTCTTCTTTTTTGCCTCCCACCCTACTCTTCTCCAAACATGTAAAAATGCAAGACGAAGGTGTGGTTTATGCCTACCTGGAAAATAAGTGACTAGAGAAAATTCTATTTCAGATGCAATTTAGTCTCCAAAAAGCCAAATATTATTCACCTAGAGAGGCAGTCGCTGAAACATACATTTCGTCCCCCTTCTCTCCTTTTAATTTTGTAAACTGTTTTCCTAGAGACAAACATTGCCTTTCTCCCTCCCTATCATCTCCTGTTATTTTTCAGTTCAATTTTGTAGATCGTTCAGAGAAACGTTTCAGTCCCAACATGCTTCAGCTTCACTTCCTTTCCTCTCCCTAAATATGATCATGATAGATTTATAATTATCATTCAACATTTGGACTTTTTTCTTTCCAACCAGACAACCCCCATAACACATCAGATAAAATATGATCCCAACCAATTTGTCTAAATAATTTGTGCAACACAGAAAATTGTCCTCTAAGGCCAACGTAACCATCTTCCGTCTCAAAAGGGGGAATTACTTAAAAACAAGAGGATTGGTTGAAGGTAAGCTGAAGGATATGTCAAAACCCTTCAGGAAAGGATCTTAAACCCCCATTTCTTTTATTCAAAACTACTGCAGTAGAGGCTTTAATAATAATCAATGGCATTTATATCACATTTTTTGAATGCTAACACTGCTTCATATGAATTATCTTGATGTACTCCTGAAGACAACTGTATAAGGTAAGTATTACAATCATCATGTCTCAGCAAGGGAGCTGAGAGGGAGTAGCTTACCTAAGGCTACCTGGTGAGTTCATGGCAGAGATGACATTTGAACCTGAGAAGTCCTGGTTTGCAGCACAGTCTCTGAGAGCCCAACCTATGCATGACTACTCAGAAGTCCCATTATAGTCAATGGTCCTTACTCCCAAGTATGTGCGGATAGGATTGCAGGCTTAGCTGCTCTGCTACACCTAGGCTGCAGTTTTATACACACTTTCCTTGCAGTAATCCCCATTGAACATAATGGAACGAGCTTCTGAGTAGACATGCATATGATTGCCCTGTGAATCAATTGTCTACCACCAATTATATGGGGCACAAGGATGCCAGCATGGTTAAACAGCACAGTTAACTACAATAGAACAAACGTCCTGCAAAGGCCAGACTTTTTTGTTCAAATAAGTGGAGCTCTTTTAAAAGAGCATAAACTCTGGCATACCAAAGGCAGTATACGATAAACCAAGAGGAATTTGAGGAGTATATTGCTAATATTGGGAGAAGAGACTAACCCTAAACATTTATTTGGATACATCAGAAGAAGGAAACAAGAAGAGACTCTGTGTTAACAAAGATGTTTAAGGAGTACTGAAGGGAAAAGAGGTACATTTACAGAGTGAATCATTTGTTTCAGACAATACACAGCAAGATAAAGTGGAGAAAGTTTTCAAACATCAGGTGCTCGCAATTTAGCAAGCACCTGCACATTGCCGTCACTGTCCAGAATGGGTCTGACAGCAAATAGGAGGGGCTGCTTTACACAGCACATTGCGGCACCTGCAGTACTAACCATGCTACCCCCCCTGTAGCTACACCACTGCAAGCATGTAAATACAAGGGATATGCTAGACATTACATACTAATTACTAATTGTCAAAATTAAAAGGGCTTTTGTCAAAGTCTCTTGTCCAAGACTCCTTTGCAGTTCTGGCACAAGACTGCACCTCTTGGCTGACTAACTAGTTTTAAAAAAAACAACAGGAAGCAGCTGATGGAAATAAACAGACACTTTTCACAATTGAGGGAAGTCAGTAGTGGAGTTCCCCCAAGGGATCTGTACTAGGACTCCTGCACAGGCCTTTATTAATACATGGCTTGGAGACAGGAGTACACAATGAGGTTGCCAAGTTTGCAGATAACATGATCTGAGTAAAATCTCAAACAGCCCATGAATTGTTCCTGAAAGGATCTTTCCAAACTTGGTAAGTAGATGGCAGGACTGTAGGCAAGTGTGTAAGTGTATATACGTATTATTAGTGAAAAGTAAGTCTCCCTCCCATCCACCCTAAACATGGATACTGAACTTTTTCTCTCTCTCTCTTAGGACTCACGATCATGCAACTAAATTAATTTGGCAGCAGGTTCAGGAAAAACAAAAGAAATAATTTCTTCAACAATCCAAAATGAACCTGTTGACTTCATTAATCATGATACCAAGATGCGATGCTGATCACCAGCTTAGGGCCCAATCCTATCCCATTTTCCAGCACTGGTGCAACCACAATGCAGCCCCAAGGTAAGGGAACAAATGTTCCCTGATCTTGAGGAGGCCTCAGTGACTGCCCCTCCACAGCAAGATGCAGTGCACACACCCTTGGCACAGCTGCACCAGCACTGGAAAATTGGATAGGATTGGGCCCAATCCGATGCAGTTTTTCAGTGCCAGTGCAGCCGTGCCAATGGGCCATGTGCTGCATCCTTTGGTGGGGAGGTAGTCACAGAGGCCTCCTCAAAGTATGGGCACATTTGTTCCCTTACCTTGGGGCTGTATTGCGGCTGCACCGGTGCTGGAAAGTTGGATAGGATTGGGCTCTTAGATGGCCACAGTTGCTCTTATCCCTGGGAGCAGCATGGAGCTTTCATGTTCCCACACTATGAATTTCTGGCTGCCATGTGTTGGAAACAGTCAGCAGAGGACACCACCTCTATCATGTTCTTTGAACTCCCAGATTTCTCCTTCTGTGACAGCTGTTTGCAATGCTGAACTAGGACCATTTCTTAGGTGGTACCCAAAACATCCAGGTAAAGGGGATCACCATTTACACAGGATAGCACTGACTTGGGCCTACACACCGTGATTAAAACTAACAAAGAATATTGTGGCACCTCAAAGTCTCATAGAAAGATACTGCAACTGTGTGAAGAAAGCACTGACTGCACATGGAGACACCTGGATGGAACCCTTTCAGTATTCAGTAAAGAATTTGTCCCTGTCCTCAGCGGGTTGTAGAAACGTTAGACCACCTTCTTCTTCATTGTTCGCTTCACAATGAGGCCAGAAGGAAATGTCTGGCCCTCCAATTTCACCTTAACTCCCTCGCTGAGGATTTTGCTATACTGCAATTTTATTAACCTCCTCTGATTTTGACATTGTTTCTCAGATAGCTAAATTTATCTTACAAGTTGTGCACATGCCCAAACTCATCTGATCTCGGAAGCTAAGCAGGGTCAGGCCTGGTTAGTACTTGGATGGGAGACCGCCTGGGAATACCAGGTGTTGTAGGCTTATACCATGATCTCAGAAGCTAAGCAGGGTCAGGCCTGGTTAGTACTTGGATGGGAGACCGCCTGGGAATACCGGGTGCTGTAGGCTTATACCATGATCTCAGAAGCTAAGCAGGGTCAGGCCTGGTTAGTACTTGGATGGGAGACCGCCTGGGAATACCGGGTGCTGTAGGCTTATACCATGATCTCAGAAGCTAAGCAGGGTCAGGCCTGGTTAGTACTTGGATGGGAGACCGCCTGGGAATACCGGGTGCTGTAGGCTTATACCATAGTCTTTCGAGACTGAAGGTTGCCAACCATTTGTGGCGACTAATCTGAAGCGTGCCCCTGCTCGTTGAAGTGCTTGGTTTATAGGTGTCATTTGTAGTCTGCCACGTTATACTTGTGCACATCTGTATGTTCTTTGTTTGTATTGTGTGGCTTGTCCACTGCTAAGCTCTTGCTATCCCCACCTCCCAAGAGAGGCACAGTCCTCCTCTATTCTCCCCTTCCCTCCCACCTGCCAATCATTTTTTCTGGTGGGGATAAAAATCTGAGGGTGCTAATTTTCTTGCACATCACTGGGCCACAGTGAAAATGTGTTTTTAAAGTGGATGTTTAGGAGGTGAGTGATAGAGACATGCAACTGAACATGAAGCAATTCAGAAGGAAAGGATTCAGCAAGGACAATGATTGTTGGTAGAATAATTGATATATAGTGCCACCTAGTGTTCGCTGCAAGAACAGCAGCATTGCATGCATACAGTAGGCCAGTGCTTTTCAACCTTTTTCATCTCATGGTACACTGACAAGGCACTAAAACTGTCAATGCACACCATCAGTTTTGTGACAATTGACAAGGCACACAACACTGACACCAGGGGCTTGCATCTCCCAGTGGCCCTACTAACAAATGACCCTCCCCAAACTCCCATAGCACACCTGCAGACCATCTGTGGCACACCAGCGTGCCACGGCACAGTGGTTGAAAATGGCTACAGTAAGCATTATTAATTATTATTATTATTATTATTTATATACCGCTTTTCAACTAAAAGTTCACAAAGCGGTTTACAGAGAAAAATCAAATAACTAAATGGCTGAATGGCTAAGCATTCAGTCCATACCATCAAAAGGCTCCAAAACTGTAGGATTCAGTTGCATTCACAAATTGTCATTCAGTAGTTAATGATGACTAGGCAATATGGATATATGTTAAGTAACAAAATGACTTATAGACCTTGGAATTCCAAGAATGGGAAGACCAGCCCTCAGTTGCTACTTTGTAGCTGGTGACCTAAATTTGAGCCTCTGTCAGTAGTGTAGCCGGGAGGGGGTTAAGTACAGCAGGTGAGTGGGGAGGGCTGCTCACACAGCACGTTGTGGAACCTGCTATACTTGTGCCATGCCTCACCTCTGGCTATGCAGTGTTTTATATTGTAACAGCTTCTCTTATTGCTCAAAAAGATACTTTGTGAAATATTAAGCAACATTCTCGAACCATTTCATTTGCTGAGTAATTGCATGTTTTTGTTTTGTTTTTGAGTAATTGCATGGTATTCTCCCTTAGACAACTGCAGGAGAAATGCAGGGAACAACGACAGCCACTCTTTATAGTCTTCATAGATCTCACGAAAGCTTTCGACCTGGTCAGCAGGGACAGCCTTTTCAAGATTCTCCCCAAGATCGGATGTCCACCCAGGCTCCTAAGCATCATCAGATCTTTCCACAAGGACATGAAAGGCACTGTTGTCTTCGATGGCTCCACATCAGACCCCTTTGACATCCGAAGCGGAGTGAAGCAGGGCTGTGTTCTTGCGCCAACCTTGTTTGGGATTTTCTTCGCTGTCCTGCTGAAGTATGCCTTTGGAACTGCAACAAAAGGCATCTATCTCCGGACCAGATCAGACGGAAAGCTCTTCAACCTCTCCAGACTGAGAGCAAAGTCCAAAGTTCAGCTGAAATGTCTGCGTGACTTCCTCTTTGCCAACGATGCAGCTGTCACTACCCACTCTGCCAAAGATCTCCAGCAGCTCATGGATCGTTTTAGCAAGGCTTGAAAAGATTTTGGACTGACAATCAGCCTGAAGAAAACACAGGTCATGGTTCAGGATGTGGACTCACCTCCCTGCATTACAATCTCTGCGCATGAACTGGAGGTTGTCCATGACTTTGTGTACCTTGGCTCAACGATCTCCGACACTCTTTCTCTCGATACCGAGCTAAACAAGCGCATCGGTAAAGCAGCTACCACGTTTTCCAGACTCACAAAGAGAGTCTGGTCCAACAAGAAGCTGACGGAACATACCAAGATCCAGGTCTACAGAGCTTGCGTCCTGAGTACACTTCTGTACTGCAGCGAGTCATGGACTCTTCGCTCACAACAGGAGAGGAAACTGAACGCATTCCACATGCGCTGCCTCTGATGCATCCTCAGCATCACCTGGCAGGACAAATTTCCTAACAACACAGTCCTGGAACAAGCTGGAATCCGTAGCATGTATGCATTGCTGAAACAGAGACGCCTGCATTGGCTTGGTCATGTTGTGAGAATGGATGATGGCCGGATCCCAAAGGATCTCCTCTATGGAGAACTTGTGCAAGGAAAGCGCCCTACAGGTAGACCACAGCTGCGATACAAGGACATCTGCAAGAAGGATCTGAAGGCCTTAGGAGTGGACCTCAACAAGTGGGAAACCCTGGCCTCTGAGCGGCCCGCTTGGAGGCAGGCTGTGCAGCATGGCCTTTCCCAGTTTGAAGAGACACTTTGCCAACAGTCTGAAGCAAAGAGGCAAAGAAGGAAGGCCCACAGCCAGGGAGACAGACCAGGGACAGACTGCACTTGCTCCCGATGTGGAAGGGATTGTCACTCCCGGATTGGCCTTTTCAGCCACACTAGACGCTGTGCCAGAACCACCTTTCAGAGCGCGATACCAGAGTCTTCTGAAGACTGAAGGTTGCCAACAACAGCATGTTTTTGTTATTTTTGTGCTTGTTAGAATTTTCAGGCGGACTGCTGCTTTTCATGTACCCATTTCACAGAGGAGAATAATTGACATTTGACAGAGTCCCCTTGTTTTCCCAGCAAATTGAGGGGTTCATGAAGGCTGTGGGGAGAATTTTTGCAACACGTGAGAGGGGAAGGGTTTTAGGAAACCCTAAAGGGATGCCAGTCTTCTACCATAATGAGACAATAATGACCCAGTGAGACATGCCTCTATGTACCCAATGTGGGTGGGCTTTTAAAAATTAGACAAGCCGTTCACCAGGCCACATTACGTGCCTCCACTGAAGTCAATGAAACTTACTGCTGAGTAGGAAATGCCTGGGATGGTCTGCAGATTTAGGCTGAATGCACAGCCTGATTCCACCTCTACTGTAAATCCCTGTCAGCAAAATAGGTAGTATTCCAAATTAGCATGCATATGATTGCAACCTAATTCTATCCCTATTTAACCCCACTGGTTTACTTATAAGTAAATATGCACAGATTGCAGCCTTTCTGAGTTACCTCTTGTTCCTGGCCTCATAACATCTGGGTGGAGCCAGTAAAGGGCTATGAATACATTTGATCTCAACCTGCTGGAACTTTCCTCCTACTGAGTGCTACTACTACATCCCAATCCTAGGCAGGTCTACTCAGAAGCAAGTCCCAATGCATTCACTGGAAATGTATACAGGGTTGCAGCTTTAGGAGATGAAAAGGCATCTTTACAGTGTCACTGTAAACAATGAGAAGTTCAAATAACCAAGCTACCATGAGATAATTGCAATCATTTGTGAATACAATGGTTACCTGAACATCCTTCAATCATAGCATAAGTTGACTCACTCCTGCCTTCTTTGGTCCGGCTTTGTGTCAGCTAAAACTTTCATACTATATATATTTTTTAAAGGTGAGGGAGATGGCCTATAGCCAGTATTTGCAAAGAACAAACAACGAATAAAATAATATTGCTCAGAAAGGCTATAGTGGAGTAAATGGTTACCAGGTGCTTGAGTGATGCCTGAATGGGCTTTCAGTCTCTATAGGGGGTGGTATTTGTTCTCCACCCTAGCCCTTAGCACAGAGCCACAGGTTCAGAGGAGAAATGTTCACCTTAGTTAAAATGAGAACCTACCATAGATACAAACAAATTTTTGCCAAGTAATCCAGCTCCAATTCTCACTTCACCTTATCTCCGGGTCAGCCAGAGGGCAGAGTCTTTCAACTCTGAACAGTTTCCTTTCTCAGCTCAGCTCAGGCAGGCACCTCCTTAGTTGCTCTAGTAATTTTCCAGGGACATTCCAGCCAAAGTTAACCTTTTCTTCTGCTTCCTTCTGCTGCAGCCTGGTTCTGCTTGGCAAATGCTTGCAAAGCAGGTCTGTTCTTGGAAACACCAGGATGGGAATCCTCCTCCCCTGGCTACAATTCAGTGCACCGTTACTTAAGAATAACACTCATGGAAAGCAGTGGGTCTACTTCTGAGTAAAAAGGGTTGCAAATATCTCATCTCTCTGCTGTGAATTGAATTGCACACTCTCAGTTATGTGTTATGGGTTGTATGTTGTATGTAGAGCTTCTGGCTTAACACGCCAGACACCTTAAAAGTGGATTTGATTCATGGTTCTCCTGCAGTGGTTCCCAACCTTGTTCACTTGCATATCCCTTGGCAATAATAAATTGTACCCTTCATATTAGCAAAATGTTTGTAATAATAGAGCCCTCATCTCCTCCATATGAAAGCCCAGACTTCATGTATTCATCACGGTGTTTTCTCTTTTTATCTGTTTGAGGAACAGAAGACTCTGCCTTTGCACTGTTTTGCACCAGAAGTGTGCTGAGAAATTCTGGGTGATTGATCACTTTCCATATTATGTTTCAGCTTTTTTACTGGGCTGGTTTTCAATCACTGGTTCATACATGAATTGATGACCAAAAACTAGCTCTTGATGGGGCTTTTGCAGCCAACTACCTCCCTTCCTGCCTTGCTGGTCCTTGCAAGGCATTCTGGAGCACAGCCTGCCTTTTTCTACCATTATTCCATTCTTTTTCAAGTACCCCTAAAGTACCCCTGGGGGCTGGGGGATAAGAATAGGCCCTTAGTTTGGCTGTACTTGTTGTAAGAGGCGACTAAACAGCCACTGGGTAGATGGGGCTCGTCAGCCTGGGAAGGCAGCTCATCTGAGAGAAGGAAAACTCTGATCCCAAACCTCCACTGCCTTGTGGCTACATCCAGTTATGGAAAAGGCTTCAGGAGTCAACCTCGAGGCAAAATCTGGAGCCGGAGTCCCTGAGGCAGTTCATGGCTGAACACAGTCACGTTCTGGCAACTCCTGCGACGCCGCTGGAACCAACCGTATTGGCCTCTGCCTTTCCATTGGACCATTTCAGCGACGTGGAGAGGGGGGATTTGCTGCATGGGTAACAGCCTATCCTCCATACCTACTTTACCCAGGCTTTGCATACTGAAGAGGACACTCTGTTCCAGAACCACCATTCAGAGTGCGATACCATAGTCTTCCGAGACTGAAGGATGCCAACAACCCCTAAAGGTCCTGTTGAGTGTCCCTGGGAGTACATGAATACCAGGTTGGGAACCACTGTCTTACTGGTATGTAGTTTACAGTGCACTTACTCTGATAGTGTTTACAAAACGGTGGTGAAGACCAGAATTTAAAAAGAATAAAAATGTATCTTATGATCTTTTACTAAAGATGTTTTTAATAAATTCAAGACTACAGTTTTTAGTGGTAGGTTATTTTTCAGGATCTGGCCTTGGGTAAAATCAGACAAAACTATAGTCAGACACCCCCCTAAGTTTAACCCCCGACTTATCCGAGGGTCATAGAAAATTCCATGATTGTTGACTCAAAACCTGCCTTTGATTTATCTGTGAGGTCAACTTATTGGCGAGCGCCTGCGGTATATTCTGCAGCAGTGGGCATCTTGGAAATCTTTGTTATTCAGGGCATCAGTACATGTTGTACTGTAGTGTGTAATCAAGGACATTATTAACTTTTTTCTGGCGTAGTTGCCTCTGAATTAATAAAGTTTGAAGAGCAGCTTCATTCCCTGCACACGTGCTTTTGTGGTTTCAGAGAAATGCTTTGCAAGCCCACGTGCATGGGGAGTGGCTGAGCTGTGCCTCTGGTCCTAACAACCTTGCTCAGATATCTCTGCCTACTAGCTATTATAGCACCATGTTGCAGAGGACGTTGTCTGAGCAGCCCGAGGAAAGCCATTGCACAAGAGCAAAACCCAGCCTTTGATCAAGGAGTGAATGTTTTTGAAGAGTAGGAAAACAAAGGAGAAGAAGGTTGCACAAAGAAACATCTGTGAAGTGCTGTAGACAAGGACAGGATGTGTGAAAGACCAAATAGCTCTGTTTGGAAGGGGGTACCCACCACCACATGCCCGCCTGCCTCCACCGCTGCTTCACCTCCCTGGATTGGAAGGGGAAATGAGGAATCAAGTGTGAAAGGAACTGTGAAGGAGGGAAGAATGGCGGGCTACAGCAGCAGAGATGTGCTTTCCTTTCTAATCCAGGAGAAGAGAGGCCGGCACATCACCAGCTGAGGGGGACAGCAGGGCCTATGAGAGGAATTTTAGCAGGGGGTACAAAGTTTCTTCTGGGCCCCTTCCCAGAAAGAAAGGGGACCAATGGGGGCAGCGAACTGGTATGCTCCCTTGTGCATTTGGTGGGCCGCTGTGAGATACAGGAAGCTGGACTAGATGGGCCTGTGGCCTGATCCAGTGCGGCTGTTCTGATGTTCTTAACTACAATTCCCAGGAGGCCTTGCAGGTCTCTTGTTATCTGGTGTGCTCCCTGGGGCATTTGGTGGGCCGCTGTGAGATACAGGAAGCTGGACTAGATGGGCCTATGGCCTGATCCAGTGGGGCTGTTCTTATGTTCTTATGAATGGGGGGGGGATAGGGCGGGGGAGGGTGCTGACAGCCACAACAGTCTTTGGAGCTCAGCTCTACTAGGCTTCTTGTTGCAGAAGAATGGAGGCTTCCTCATGAGGAAGCTGCTTGAACCATTCACTAATGAGGCTATTTCGTGCCTCCAAAACTACACATGATAGGGCAAAACAGATGCCATTTTTGGAATCAGTACCCCAAATATACCCGGGAATTGGTGTAACATTTAAGGAAGCAAAATGTGTGTTGGCCTGTGTAACAGAGGGGCAATGCTGTTTAATAACTGTATGATTTCTTTTGGTTGTAAGCAACTTTGCATAAATCTACAACATGCACAAATCTAATAATCCCGTACTTTATTCGAAGCGGAAGGTGGCCTCCTAATACAAAGTTCTCATTCATATATAAAGGAAAAGAGAAAAGAAAAATTAGAAGGCATTATGTTCTTAAATTGATCCTGTACTTCATTATCTCAAGAACACTGGAATTGTGATTTGGTAGTCTGTTTAGATTACTATATTTTGTGTGTGTATTTTGTGCTGGACCAAGGAAGACAAGACAGTGAACTGGTGCTAGTACATTGTTGTAACACACCAAAGATATCAGCAGGGTTGTTTGACCACAGTGCAACCATCTCCCTATGGGAGACTTAACCAGACTTGACCATATTCAGACCCATCAGGCCTCCACTTTCATCCAGTTTCTCCGGAATGATTGTGGCCACTCTCACTTCTTCCCAGAACAAGTGAACTTTGGAATCAGCTTTTGCCAGTTTCGAAGGTGCTTGTAGGATACTGAATGGCACATTTTTAGACATACTTAGAAGCTATTTTATGTGCTTCCTTGATTTGTTTACAAGAGTTCTCTGCCGCCTCCACACCTAAAAGCTAAGATGCCCAGGCAGGTTACAACCAATAAAAATAAAATGGAAAAAATGTCATGAGAGCAGTAAAATGCATCATGAAACAAGGCTGGCCCATTCATGATGCAAAGAATCTGGGAGCCATTCACTGTTGACATGAAATCCAACAATGGGGAAAAGGTTGGGGTTAAGGTGGGGCAGGATATACCTTGCAGGCTGCTTTTTCTTCTCCTCTCAGGACAAGTGGTCTTTCTATGGTAGTGAGTGAGAAGGTTCAAGCAGGTGGAGGCAGTGATGGTGTTTCTTTGCCTGCTGACTGTTTTTCTTTCTCTTCCTCCTCCTTCTAGCTGACAGCTTTGGGATTGCTGCAAAGGAGGAGTGGCACAGTTCCAGCCCAAAGTGGCACTAGCGGGTGGAGCACACATGCCAGTGGCTTGTGGAAATCCAGGGAACATCCACAGTGGTCACCATTCTTCATTTGCAATAGATACAAGACAGAGACAATTCATACAGCAAAATACACAACTAGTCTTCTGATGTTTTCAAAAAAGTGGACACAAAACTTGACATCCAGATCTAATAAAACCTCTGATAGTTTTTTAAATTCCTCTTCCACAGAGAGCCTGCAAATTGCTTAGCTGTTTGTACTGTGTAATCCACATGCCAGAACTACCACAGATGACTTATCTTGTGGAGAACCTTCACGTACCTGATCATTTACTATTTGATTGTACCAAATGGCAACACATTGTGGGAACAATTCTAGTTTCTTAGCATGGGAGCAGGGAACATGGAAGGAATCAGGGACTGGAGGCTTCCCCTGTTTGTAATGAGTCAGATTGCAGTAGTGAGAGGATGGTGGAATTGCTCCTCATTAGAAGCAGGGCTCCCAGAATTCAGATGATCTTTGGGCAAAAGGTGTGCTCGAGGGAATGGGGTGATGGGCGACCAGCAGGCAGCCGGACAAATTGGATCATTTAGTCTCAACAAATGACTCTCATCTGAGGACTCTTGTTTTGGGACTGCTGAGCTGCAGGGGACTTGGCTGGAGTATTTGATTAAACTAAAGGGGGTCAATAATCTTGTATGAGAGTCAGAGAAGGTATTATTTGAAAAGGTCAGAAAGGTGCCTGAGAACTTGCAGGGAAGTCAAAGCTGGAAGAGGCAAGGCAAAGAGATGCAAAAAGCATCTCCCAGCAGCCAGTGTGGGAGCCAAGTGAATCAAAACTTCACATATAGGCTGATGGGTTCTGAGCAGTCTGTGACAGATCAGGAGAGAGATCTTGGGGTGGTGGTGGACAGGTCGATGAAAGTGTCGCCCCAATGTGCGGTGGCAGTGAAGAAGGCCAATTCTATGCTTGGGATCATTAGGAAGGGTATTGAGAACAAAACGGCTAGTATTATAATGCCGTTGTACAAATCTATGGTAAGGCCACACCTGGAGTATTGTGTCCAGTTCTGGCCGCCACATCTCAAAAAGGATATAGTGGAAATGGAAAAGGTGCAAAAGAGAGTGACTAAGATGATTACGGGGCTGGGGCACCTTCCTTACGAGGAAAGGCTACGGCGTCTGGGCCTCTTCAGCCTAGAAAAGAGACGCTTGAGGGGGGACATGACTGAGACATACAAAATTATGCACAGAAAGGATAAAGTGGATAGAGAGATGGTCTTTACACTCTCACATAACTCCAGAACCAGGGGACATCCACTAAAATTGCGTGTTGGGAGAGTTAAGACAGACAAAAGAAAATATTTCTTTACTCAGCGTGTGATTGGTGTGTGGAACTCCTTGCCGCAGGATGTGGTGACGGCATCTGGCCTGGACGTCTTCAAAAGGGGATTGGACAAGTTTCTGGAGGAAAAATCCATTACAGGGTACAAGCCATGATGTGTATGCGCAACCTCTTGATTTTAGAAATGGGTTATGTCAGAATGCCAGATGCAAGGGAGGGCACCAGGATGAGGTCTCTTGTTATCTGGTGTGCTCCCTGGGGCATTTGGTGGGCCGCTGTGAGATACAGGAAGCTGGACTAGATGGGCCTAAGGCCTGATCCAGTGGGGCTGTTCTTATGTTCTTAAAGTAAGGGTGGTTCAGCAGTGGAACAGATTGCCAAGGGAGCTGGTGGATTCTCCCACACTGGAGGACATTTACTGTAATTATCAGTATCACTCCCAGTTTCTGGAACACCCTTAAAATGTTTTAGTTTTTTTTTTAAAAAGTGTTTTTAAAAGGGTTTTTTAAATTTATTTACTGAACAACAATGTTGGCATCTTTGTGAACAGCTTCAAAGGTTCAAATCAGACACCCAAACTGGTAAAATATGATATAATTCAAATCTCCCTTCCAAGCTATGTGCAGGGCCTACGACAGCTTTTGTTGTTTGTCCATCATTAACATCAATGGGCTTGATCCAGTGCTGAGCTCAGAATAGAGCACATTCATACCTCCATATGGTATGAATTAAAAGAAAATTGGCTGTTCTCAGCTTATTAGGAGAGAGCCAGGGGTGTTTGCTGAACTGGAGAATTACATTCTGAGTAATTACAACAGGGTTTCAAAGATAAGATTCATGAATTTCAAATATTATAAACAGGAAAAGTCATCATTTAAGAAACAACTCTAGACTTTACCTACAGAGATTGAAGTGGAGGGCAGAATTTCCTATTTTTATATGTCACAAAGGATATGATTTCCTCCTTCTGTGGCTAGGAAACGGACTTGGAAATTATCTGTTTGATGTCTCAACTTAATCAAGATGTTTAAAACATGACTAGTGCAGCAGGGAGAGGTGGGGCTGTAAAACCAGTTTTGATTAGAATGACGAACATTCAGAGGAAACTTTGAAGCTTCATTATATGAGAAATTGAAGATAGTGTTGAAGGGCAATAGGGGCTTGTAGGAGACATAGAGGGAATCCTTTGAAGTTGTTTTTTTTACGTGAAACGGAATTCTCCACTCACTACTCAGAATAACTAGAAAGCATTATATGGTACCGGATAGATGCAAGAGAATTTTCTGGTCTAAAACTTTTTTAAAACCACCTTGCAAAATGCCATCTGAATTGCTTTTCTCAGATTTTCTTGCTGTTCAGTTGAGTCATTTTTGTTCGTGGGAAATTACCTATAAAATATAGCCATAAAACATTCAAGATAAAACCATATTTATTCAATACTGCATGGCTGCAGTAGGTTTTATTTTGGTCTTTTTTGTCATTTGTTTTTAATGTTTTGCCAAAATATGGCATGTATATTATCACACATGCACGATCTTGGTTTTATTTTTGTAATTCACATTGAGTCATTCATTGTAGAAAGTGGACTAATAAGAACGAAAACACATCTGCACTCCCACTCCTGCAGGCACTCACTGACCAACTCTTTAGATCCCACTCATTGACCAACTCTTTAGAGTAGTTTCTGTGTTATGAGACTGATCCTGCCTGCATCCACTGCACTGACTTCTGGCCCAGTACAGGGTGTCCATGAGGGAAAGGTGCAGAGATACCATTGTATGCTTGCTCCTATACCCCGTAGCATAGCTATGGGGGGTACAGTAAGTATTGCAGGTGCTGCGACGTACTGTGTAAGCTGCCGTCAGAGCCATTACGACGTACTGTGTAAGCTGCCGTCAGAGCTGCCGTACTGTGTCCATTTGCCGTCAGAGCCATTCTAGTCTGCCCTGTAGCACCAGCAATACTTGCTGCACCACCCCTGTAGCTAAGCTACTGCCTCTACCACCTCACGGTTGACACAGCTGCAGGTTCCCTCCACCAGGCACAGGCTACCAAAAATTGTTGGCATGATTTTATGGTGGGGGAGATAAAAAACCTAAAAGAGAGCTAAAGGATCAGGCAAGCAGGGATAGAATAACTAACATAATATGGGCCAAAGCAAGAATTGCCTCCCTACTTGACTCTGAACGTGGGACATAGAAAATACAGCCAAGGTGCTCTGATCTTAAAGGGCTGCAATGCCTCAAGAGATTATCTTCAAGTACACAGGCAGCCACGATGAACCTTCCAGGTCAAAACCATTATGTTGGATTGTGTCCAAGAAATAATAGGAAGCCAGTGGAAGTGCTGGTGTAAAACATGCTCAACAATCCACACTTTTTGGGAGGTAGGTCACATTGACTCACAACTGGCATTTCCAAAATTAACCCCACATATGGGGAGGAGGGTGAATGGAATCCATTCTGGAATCCATCTTTCAGATGCAGCTGCAGATTAAGGCTGGCCAGCTATTATAATCTCTGCATTTTGGACTGTTTATCATCTCCAAGCAGTTTATTTGCACCCTAATCCTTCCAAAGGTTATATGCTGTGAAAGTGTAATGTTTTCTTTATGTGTATGCTCTACCTATTTCCCTGAACAAGTGGGAAAGCAGAGTGACAGTGCTTATTAAAATGTTATCACCTTGTATCTGTCCCCAAAATAGATCTGTGAGGTTAGCTGGGGTGCCATCCATTTACAAGAAGTCACTTGCCATGTACATCATGGCCTAGTTGGGGAGACAGGCAGTTTCTCATGTCCCAACTCATATGCTAGATGCAAGGCTATCCCTTTTCCCCACATATTTTCTCTGTATATACATGCCCCACACTCCCCCTTCAGAAGATACAATCAGACCAAAGTAAAATATGCCAAATCACTGTAAAGGGGAGCAAATTTAAATGGCACAAGTCAAACATTTCCCAGGTTTTTCCTTTGAAAGAACTTTTTAAAGCTGTTTCTCTCCCAATTGAGATTACTTCTGGTCACAGACCCCATCAGGAGAAAAACAGCACGAAAGAAACAAGCTGGGAAGGAAGAATGGCCGAGGAAAGGGTTTATCGCCCCAGCTTCTTTCTGATTTGTTATGTTGTTGTTGTTGTTGTTGTTGTTAACAGTATTTATATACCGCTTTTCAACTAAAAGTTCACAAAGCGGTTTACAGAGAAAAATCAAATAACTTATTAGGCTCTTCTTTCTTTAAGATGTTAGGCTCTTCTTTCTTTTCTCCACCACCCCTTTTGCAGCAATTCATGGCAAGCAGACACCAGCACATGCATCTGACAGTACCTGGTTGGCTCCATTCTTCAGTGACAGCCATGTGCATATTAAATGCATTTGAACTACAAATAAAATCTCCACCCCTTGTACCTGCTTCAATAAATTATGGCCCGAGTGTGATGCAAGTTAGTTATGACTCTGTTCCTAAGAAACCCAGGCGCCTTGTTTCTGGGGACAAACTTGTTTCACTCTTTTCAGTGAACCCTACCTTAAGTAATAATAATATATAATAATATACAGTATTTATATACCGCCTTTCTTGGTCTTTATTCAAGACTTTATTCAAGGCGGTTTACACAGGCAGGCTTATTAAATCCCCAAAGGGATTTTTACAATTTGAAAGAAGGTTCTCTCTTTCAAGAACCACCACATTCAAGATGTTACACTCCGATCTGGTTTCACATTCTGGCCTCCATCCTCCCACGCTCCGAGCAGATGGAACAGCTCAGCTGCAGCTTGCCAGCTGCTTCAAGGTCGCACGGTGCCGGTGGCCTCGAACTGGCGACCTTGTGGATGTTAATCTTCAGGCAAATGGAGGCTCTACCCTCTAGACCAGACCTCCTGCCCAGTAATTCTTCTGCTTGCCTGAGCCTGCAGAAGTGACTCTTGGGAAAAGACATTCAAATGGTCACCTGACCTGGTGTTGTACAACCCATTCTATGTTACCCAAAACTGTAACATTGTGCAGTTTCTTCTGCTTGTGCAACCACATATGGCTTCTGTGCAAACTTCTTAGAATACAATTTTTATTTTTGGGGGGAAAGCCGACAGGAGCCGAGGGGCATCTGGTTTGGGACTCCTCATCCCTATGGGAAGAGGATGGGGAGGTTAGAGAACAACAAGGCAAAGGCAGAGTAGGAGAAGAAATTGGGATTGGTAGCGTTATAGGATGTGATAGACACTTTGGCACAATGAGAGGATTCAGGGATAAAGGAGCTAATAAGCAGCACATCCTGGGGCATTCCATGCACAAATGCTTTTATGCAAATGCCCAAGTCTCCCAGAAAAGATGGGAGAACTGGAATGTCTGGTGACGAGGGAAAACACTGACACTGTGGGCATAACGGAAACCTGGTGGAATGCGGAGAATCAGTGGGATACCGCAATCCCGGGCTATAAACTCTACAGGAGGGACAGGGAGGGGTGGTTTGGAGGTGGGGTGGCCTTTTATGTTAAGGAAGGGATAGAATCCAGCAAAGTAGAGATTGAAGGTGGGTCCGACTCCATAGAATCTCTACAGGTTAAATTACCAGGCCTGATGTAATACTGGGGGCATACTATCGTCCTCCAGACCAGAAACCAGATGGGGACCTTGAAATGAGGAAACATATCAGGGAGGTGACAAGGAGGACAGGGTTGTAATCATGAGCGACTTCAATTATCCTTATATTGACTGGGTCAATTTGTGTTCTGGTCACGAAAAGGAGACCAGATTCCTTGACATGCTAAATGACTGTGCCTTAGAGCAGCTAGTCATGGAGAACACCAGAGGACAGGTGACTGCATTTAATATTGTGCGGTACTTAGGACCTGGTTAGAGATGTCAATGTTACTGAGCCATTGGGGAACAGTGATCACGCTGCGATTTGTTTCGACATGCACGTCGGGGGAAGAATACCAGGCAAATCTCTCACAAAAACCCTTGACTTCTGACGAGCAGACTTCCCTCAAATGAGGAGGATGGTTAGAAGGAGGTTGAAAGGAAAGGTAAAAAGAGTCCAGTCTCTACAGAGAGCATAGAGGTTGCTCAAATCAACAGTAATAGAGGTCCAGCTGAAGTGTATACCGCAAAGGAAGAAGGGCTCCACTAAGTCCAGGAGGTTGCCCGCATGGCTAACCAGCCAAGTTAGGGCAAGGAAGCTTCCTTCTGTAAATGGAAGTCTTGCCCTAATGAGGAGAAGAAAAAGGAACATAAACTTTGGCAAAAGAAATGTAAGAAGCTGATACAGGAGGCCAAGTGAGACTATGAGGAACACATGGCCAGCAACATTAAGGGGAATAATAAAAGCTTCTTCAAATATGTTAGAAGCAGGAAACCCGCCAGAGAAGCGGTTGGCCCTCTGGATGGTGAGGGAGGGAAAGCGGAGATAAAAGGAGACTTAGAGATGGCAGAGAAATTAAATGAGTTCTTTGCATCTGTCTTCATTGTAGAAGACCTCGGGCAGATACTGCTGCCCGAACGGCCCCTCCTGACCAAGGAATTAAGTCAGATAGAGGTTAAAAGAGAAAATATTTCAGACCTCATTGATAGATTAAAGATCAGTAAGTCACCAGGTCCTGATGGCATCCACCTAAGAGTTATTAAGAAAATGAAGAATGAAGTTGCTGATCTCTTGACTAAAATATACAACTTGTCCCTCAAAACAGCCACAGTGCCAGAGAATTGGAGGATACAAATGTCACACCTATCTTTAAAAAGGGAAAGAGGGGGGACCCGGGAAACTATAGGTCAGTCAGTCTAACATCTATACCGGGTAAGATGGTGGAATGCCTCATCAAAGATAGGATCTCAAAACACATAGACGAACAGGCCTTGCTGAGGGAGAATCAGCATGGCTTCTGTAAGGGTAAGTCTTGCCTCACGAACCTTATAGAATTCTTTGAAAAGGTCAACAGGCATGTGGATGCGGGAGAACCCGTGGACATTATATAACTGGACTTTCAGAAGGCGTTCGACATGGTCCCTCACCAAATGCTACTGAAAAAGTTCCACAGTCAGGGAATTAGAGGGCAGGTCCTCTCCTGGATTGAGACCTGGTTGAAGACCAGGAAACGGAGAGTGAGTGTCAATGGGCAATTTTCACAATGGAGAGAGGTGAAAAGCGATGTGCCCCAAGGATTTGTCCTGGGACTGGTGCTCTTCAGCCTCTTCATAAATGACCTGGAGACAGGGGTGAGCAGTGAGACGGCTAAGTTTGCAGACAACACCAAACTTTTCCGAGTGGTGAAGACCAGAAGTGATTGTGAGGAGCTCCAGAAGGATCTCTCCAAACTGGTAGGACGGGCAGCAAAATGGCAGAGGCGTTTCAATGTAAGTAAGTGTAAAGTGGGCAAAATTTTGGGGCAAAATTTCAGCCACACTAGACGCTGTTCCAGAACCACCATTCAGAGAGGGACACCATAGTCTTTCGAGACTGAAGGTTGCCAACATATATCTGTACAAATTGATGGTAAGGCCACACCAGGAGTATTTTGTGTCCAGTTCTGGTTGCCACATCTCAAAAAGGACATAGTGGAGATGGAAAAGGTGCAAAAGAGGGCAACTAAGATGAATACTGGGCTGGGGCACCTTCCTTATGAGGAAAGGCTACGGCGTTTGGGCCTCTTAAGCCTAGAAAAGAGACTGAGAGGGGACATGATTGTTAGTTGGCAACCTTCAGTCTCGAAAGACTATGGTATCGCGCTCTGAAAGGTAGTTCTGAAACAGCGTCTAGTGTGGCTGAAAAGGCCATGATTGACATGATTGAGACATGATTGAGACATACATGATTGAGACATGATTGACATGATTGAGGACATGATTGACATGATTGGGGACATGATTGAGACATACAAAATTATGCAGGGATGGACAGAGTGGATAGGGAGATGCTCTTTACACTCTCACATAACACCAGAACCAGGGGACATCCACTAAAATTGAGTGTTGGGAGAGTTAGGGCAGACAAAAGAAAATATTTCTTTACTCTGTGTGTGGTCAGTCTGTGGAACTCCTTGCCGCGGATTTGGTGACAGCATCTGGCCTGGATGCCTTTAAAAGCGGATAGGACAAGTTTCTGAAGGAAAAATCCATTATGGGGTACAAGCCATGATGTGTATGCGCAACCTCCTGATTTTAGAAATGGGTTTTGTCAGAATGCCAGATGCAAGGGACGGCACCAGAATGAGGTCTCTTGTTATCTGCTGTGCTCCCTGGGACATTTGGTGGGCCGCTGTGAGATACAGGAAGCTGGACTAGAAGGGCCTATGGCCTGATCCAGTGGGGCTGTTCTTATGTTTTTATGTACTCAGAGGGAGTATTAACCAATATATTTATCTAAAATTAAGAAACCACCATTTGCTACTAACTCTGCTGTCTGCTTTTATTTTGAAGGGGAAAAAGACCACCTTAAAATTGCTTTCTACATTTCAGAATACAAATCTGAAAAAAGCTATAAAAACATAAACAAGACTTCAGTCTAGTAGGCAGCCCCTTATTGCTGTAGTTTTAACCCAGGTCCACTTTAAACTTAATATTTTGGTCAATTCTTCAAAAAAGTTCAAATGCTAGTTACAACAACTGTATTCACAATATAGATATGATTACAGTATGCTATAGACAACGGCCAAAGCTACGATCTTTTGACTCAGTCTATACTAAAACATACTCCTTGGGAAACACACATACACAAGTTGGTTAGAGGCTCTTAGCAGCAGCATTTAGAAGTGCTGTCACAAAATCCCAAGAAGAGCTACTGACATGCATAAACTAAGCCTTGATGAGCAGAGAAGGCTTGGGCCTAGTACTTTTCTTCTTACAATGTGGTTCCAAATCTGCAGTACTAGTGGTTGAATGAAGCACATTTTTCCAAATGAAATACAAAGGGCTTTCCATCCATTGCTAAAGCAAAACAGAACAATACACAAATATTCTTTTGAACAGTCTAGATAGCAATTGAAACACCTGAGTTAGGTCTTACAAACAAGGTTTTGTAAGAAAGAGTCAATGAATATATCCACATCTCCATATGAATCTAGACACTTTTTTCTTACAAAATGTATTACTAGAAATGTATACCCAGTTGAACAAACAACCGTACAAGAACAAAAACTTTAAGCCCCATTTAATAAGATGGAATTTTGATTAAAAATAGAAGGCAATTAAAATGTACTCAAGGTTACATTAAGAAAAGCTTCACAGTGTAATACTGAGACTGTCACAAAGTTAAGAAAATACTGATATCAAAGGTACAAACAATCACAATGTTAGACAAAAGTTACTATCCAAAGGAATTTTGTAAAACTGAAAGAAAAATGCCACCAGCACTCAGCGTGTTACATCCTTGTGTGCCTGCAACCAGTCAGCTCATCTTCAAAGTTGCCACTACTGTGTCTTGCTTGTTTTGTCATCTGTAGAAATCCTTAGTTGCAGATGGTCAGTTCTTAGTAGCTCAATCCCCAGCTTCTGACTGATCATTGCTTAGGATAGTCTTCGTCACTGCACAAGTTCAAAATAGTGCAATATTGCCATTATATGCTGAGGCATGAACACATAGCCAGTGTAAAGTGCCATTCCAAGGATGGACACCAACATGGAATCTGAATGTCAGTAAAGGAAAATCACATGTTGACAGTGCGTAACAAGCAACATAACAAGAATGTTCTAATGTTCTATCAGAAGCAGAATAATAACAGTGCTAACATCTCTAGTTTAAGAACAGCTCCCTGTTTAGAAGCCTACTGGCAAGGTCTAAAAACATCTCTTTTCCAGCAAGCCTTCTGATTCTAACTTGGGTGCTTGTCGGTTTTGTTGGTGCTTTTATTGTGTTATCAGATACGACGCTTTACATGCTGCCTTCCACTGGCAGTCTTTTAGTGTTTTATATTTTTAATATTTATATATTTATTTTGCATTTTATAGTTTGATTTTAATTGTATTAATACTGTGGTGAATCACTTAAAGCACCTTCAGGAGAAAAGCGGGATAAATCTAGTTGTATCTGGTCAACTACATAATTCAGACAGATAGATAATTGGCAGATAATTAGATAATAGATAATAATTAGATAACTAGATAATTGGCAGCAGTTTCTCACGACATGAAAACAAGATTGCTATGTACTGAGATTATACCAGCAACACCAGGCAGATCAGGATTTGGGACAGATTTTTCTTCTTGATACTGGCATGCGAGTAGCAACACGTCAACAAAGTCCCCAACTAATTACCACACCTGGTTGGCAACCTTCAGTCTCGAAAGACTATGGTACAAGCCTACAGCACCTGGTATTCCCAAGCGGTCTCCCATCCAAGTACTAACCAGGCCTGACCCTGCTTAGCTGCCAAGATCAGACAAGATCAGGCTCCACTACAACACATCACATAACTCTTATTTTCCTGTCCTGGCATGCATCTAATCCCCAACCACAAATGCTCAGAAGAACAAAACCACAGCAACTTAACTCATCAGGCAGGCTCACCCCACCCTCTTCACTGAATGAAGTCTCACAATGGTTTATTAATTATTTATACTCCACCTTTTTCCCTGAAGGGCACCCAAGGCAGCTAAATTCAATATGTCTTTTAAAATGCCTCCCCTTCTAAAAAGCCAGCCAGCCAAATGACATGTGCTTTAAAACCCCTTCAAGTCTACTGCTGGAAATTCGTCCCAATTTACTCCCAACTCAGCAGATAGGAAACTTTCAGAAGAACAAAATCACTTCTTTCAACAAAATCTGGGAGATGAGAACAAAATCTGGGAGGGGAGAACATCCTGAATTATCTGAAAAAGACACCCACTTTCGACGTATGTATTAATTCCATGTCACAGCTCCTTCTCAAACACTCCAAAGCAGATGATCTAAGAGGCCCCAAATCCCTAAAAATTCCCAAAACTGGACTCTGAATCACACTGTCCCATAACCTATTCACATATTCAAGAGTCTGTATGCAATATACACAATTGTTTCTGTGCACATGTACAGTTATTTACACATTATGTTCAACTTGCAAACCCCAGCATGTTTAATTTATACTCTATGTTTTCAAGGTAGATACCCCTTAGGAGAGCCAAATGAAGAAGCAAGCCTGGTTGGATGAGAGCAGGGGTCACCACCTGAGAGGCAGTCAGGGGGCTGCCCGCTCTCCCGCAGGTTCATAGAAGCAGCTGATGGTGGGGTGGAAGGTACCAGGTGAGGACTGGGGGAGGGGAACCACGCAAAGGATACTTCAGACCAGGTATATGCAGTGAGCGAGGAGACAGGTGAGGCAGAGCCTCCACGCCAGAGTCCTTCAAAAATCACCGCTGCCATGTGGGATGAGGCAGCGCCTCCCCACCAGATTTCTTTGAAAAGCACCGCTGCCACTGCCATGTGAGATGCTCAAGCACATTCAACTCAGGCACAAAGCACATGGGTTGAGTGTGCTTGAGCACTTCACACAGCGGTGGCAGCACTCTTCAAAGGACTCTGGTGGGGAGGCGCTGCCTCACCCCACAAGACAGCGGTGCTTTTATAGACTCCGGTGAGGACTCTGGTGAGGATGCTCTGCCTCAGCTGCCTCACTTCACACCACAACTTGCACATCTCACATGATGGCGGTGCTTTTCAAAGGACTCCAGCAGGGAGGCTCTGCCTCACCTGCCCCCCACCCACCACATGTCCCTGCCCCAGACACTCTGTCCTGCCCCCCCTCCAGCAGGTTCTCCCTTCCTCCTGCACTACATCACAGCTTTACCAGCCCCCTCCTGCCCTTCCCTCCCTCCCTAGCCACTAAGCTTGAGGAAAAGGGATACTGACCCACTCCTCAACCTTGACAGCAGTGACCCAGTTCCCCAGGACGGAGGAAGACTGGTGGGGAGGGAAGAGGGCCAGTGGGGCTGGGTGGAGTGTGGGGTCTCTGAGGTAGCAGCACGTCCTTCTCCCACACAAGCACTTCCTCTCTCCATCTTCCCCCACCCAGTCCATCAGGGGCAGCCCTGGCTGGGCAGGAGGGGGAGGCAGGGAACCAGCAGGGTGGCAGAAGGTGCCGAGCGGGGACAGAAGATGGGAGAGGGGAGAAGCATGCAAGGGACGCCCCAGACTGACCCTGGGCATCCCTCCTCATGCTAACCCCTCATGCCGACCCTGCCCTGCCCCAGAGAGCACTCCCTCCTGCCCTCCCAGCCAAGCCCCTCTCAGAGGGTCCAACCTGCCCCCCAGCCCAGCCCAATGCCCTCAGAGGATCCATCCTGCCTCCTGTGTGAAGGGCTCCTCTCTTCCTCCTGCCCCCCAGCCCAGCCCCCCAGGGGCTCCCTCCTGCCCCCCAGAGGGCTCCTCTCTTCCTCCAGCCCCCCAGCCCAGCCCAGCACTACACCCTCAGAAGATCCCTCCTGCCCCCCCAGTCCCCACCCCAGAGGGCTCCTCCCGCCCCCAGCCCAGCCCCCTCAGAGGCTCCCTCCTGCCCCCCAGAGTGCTCCTCTCTTCCTCCTGCCCCCACCCCTCCACCCTCAGAGGCTCCCTCCTGCCCCCAGAGGGCCCCTCTCTTCCTCCTGCCCCCACCCCTCCACCCTCAGAGGCTCCCTCCTGCTCCCCTAGTCCCCACCCCAGAGGGCTCCTCCCGCCCCCCAGCCCAGCCCCCTCAGAGGCTCCCTCCTGCCCCCAGAGGGCCCCTCTCTTCCTCCTGCCCCCACCCCTCCACCCTCAGAGGCTCCCTCCTGCTCCCCTAGTCCCCACCCCAGAGGGCTCCTCCCGCCCCCAGCCCAGCCCCCTCAGAGGCTCCCTCCTGCCCCCCAGAGGGCCCCTCTCTTCCTCCTGCCCCCACCCCTCCACCCTCAGAGGCTCCCTCCCTCCCGCCCCCAGCCCAGCCCCCTCAGAGGCTCCCTCCTGCCCCCCCGAGGGCCCCTCTCTTCCTCCCGCCCCCCAGCCCCGCCCCAGAGGGCTCCCCCCGCGGCAAGGGATACTGAAGACGGTGCGCTCCCAGGGCTCGAGCATGTAGAGCGCGGTGACCAGCAGGTACTGGTAGTAGAGCCACGACACGCGCTTCCAGGCCGAGTCCAGCGCCATCGTCGTCGCGCGCCAGGCAGCCGCCGGGGAGCGGCCGCAGTCCCGCCCCGCCCCTCGCCCCGCCCCGCCCCGCCCCGGAAGGCCGCAGGCAGCGGAGAGGGCGGCGCCAGGACCCGGAGGGGCGGGGCTCGCACTGCCTGAGGCAGAGTCTCGCCTGGCCTCTCGCAGGAGCCGGCGCTGACTCCTCCGCTGACGGGCGACGGGGCCCTGCGGCGTGTGCGAGGCAGAGCCTCCCCCACGGCACCACCGCCATGTGGGGCACACAGGCACACCCCCACACCGACCACAGTGTGTCCCGCCTGGACTAGGGAGGGGAGGCTCTGCCTCTCCACCAGAGTCCTCCCAAAAGTGCCCCACCGCCGTGAGGCGCTCCAGCACTCTCAGCCCCGCGCAGAGGCACAGCCTCCCCCTGCCTCCCATCCGATGGACTGGGAGATGTCAAACACCTGAGTACGCAGGAAGATAACTTCTTCCCACTGGAAGAAGGGCCTCTTTTTTTTTGGGGGGGGGGGGGGGAAGAGTAACATTTCACCCTTCACAGCTGGGAGCAGGCAACAACTCAGAGAAGTCCAGGCATAGTTTAAGTTTCCCAGATCTGATATAACCCTTCATTAAAACTGGGAGGGGAAGTGCTTATTTGGAAGGGAAAAAAACAGGTTTGTCCTTGGCATACACGCTCCTGCAGATACAATGAACAAAGACAGTATTTAAGTAAGTGTAAAGTCAAAACTTCCCAAAGGGCTGCTGGGTTCTGAGCAGTCTGTGACAGATCAGGAGAGAGATCTTGGGGTGGTGGTGGACAGGTCGATGCAAGTGTCGACCCAATGTGCGGTGGCAGTGAAGAAGGCCAATTCCATGGTTGGGATCAGTAAAAAAGGTATTGAGAACAAAACAGCGTTGTACAAATCGATGGTAAGGCCACACCTGGAGTATTGCGTCCAGTTCTGGTCACCACATCTCAAAAAGGACAGAGTGGAAATTGTTGTTGGCAACCTTCAGTCTCGAAAGACTATGGAAAAGGTGCAAAAGAAAGCGACTAAGATGACTACAGGGCTGGAGCACCTTCCTTGTGAGGAAAGGCTATGGCGTTTGGGCCTCTTCAGTCTAGAAAGGAGACGCCTGAGGGGGGGACATGATTGAGACATACAAAATTATGCAGTGGATGGACAGAGTGGATAGGGAGATGCTCTTTACACTCTCACATAACACCAGAACCAGACATCCACTAAAATTGAGTGTTCGGAAGGTTAGGAGAAACAAAAGAAAATATTTCTTTACTCAGTGTGTGTTTTGTCTGTGGAACTCCTTGCCACGGATGTGGTGATGATATCTGGCCTGGACACCTTTAAAAGGGGATTGGACAAGTTTCTGGAGGAAAAATCCATTACGGGTTACAAGCCATGATGTGAATGTGCAACCTCCTGACTTTAGAAATGGGCTATGTCAGAATGCCGGATGCAGGTCTCTGGTTATCTGGTGTGCTCCCTGGGGTATTTGGTGGGCCTATGGCCTGATCCAGCAGGGCTGTTCTTATGTTGTTTTCAGACACTGCAAGTTATTTACCATCCCTAGAAAGACAACATTACATAGCAGTAAAGAAATTTGTAGAGCCAGTGTTTGCCAGATCCCTATGTCCAAACTTTGGTTAGAGAATTATGCCCACTTCAAGCTAATTAGCTTCCTTTCTCCCCCCCCCCCAACAATGACCCTAGTTCTGCCCTGCAGCATTGCTGGACCCCACCTCCAGGGTAGCTCACCTGTTCAACCTGCAGAGGTCCTCCTTCCTCCCCTCTCCTGCTAGCAGCTCCTCCCACCACTGCAGCAGCAACTTGGTCCTCCACATGTCTTAGGCGTGGCAGCCAAACACCAATCTCAGTCTCCAGCAGTTTCTGCTCCAAAGTCCATTCTCCCATCAGTCCATCAGCAGTTCCATAGTCCATTAGCCATTAATCCAGTTTCCAGCTTTCCTCCTCCTACTACCCACACCAAACTCTCCCTTCATCAGACGCTTTTATGCCTCAGGGCCCTATTCCCCTCAAGTGGCTGCAGCTGTGCAGCACTCTCCCTGCTGAATGCCCAAGCCTGACCTTTAAATATTTTCAAATATGTTCTCCCTTCCCAATAAGCTGAAGCCTGGAAAAGCCTTCCATTTCTGCCCAGCCCACAGGTGTACACATTTGTTCCTGTTGCATATATGGAACATTGGGCAGAAATGGCTTAAAGAGACAAAAATTCCAGACACACATTATATTACCACTGCAAATTTTTAGTATTGGGCTTTTAAAATTGGTTTACTGCTGGCTTGTAAGTAACGAATCTTAAATGCAGTTTTGTAGAAAAGCCCCAATCCTCTGGTGAGAAGAAAAATGTGATTTTATTTTATATACAGGTGCCACTATGAGAAAGGTGTTCTTGCATACTGGAACACATTTGATGCGAGGGGGAAGAGATGGTCTTTGAGGGGAGGGGATACAAAGCACCCTCAAAAGCTTATACAGCAGAATCAGGATTTTGAGTTGTGTCCAAAGGTTATTGAGAAGCCATTGCAGACATGAAGCACTGGTACAGTACCATTTCAGTGAGCCTCTCTTTTCCCTAGGAGGGAGGCATAGCAGCCTCCTAGCTGCAGAGATTAGTCCTGGACCAGGGCATCAAGATGTTAAGCATTGTTATGTCAACATCAAACAGCAGCCTGTGAGTTGAAATCAGAGTTTGGCATGACAAACAAAAAAATCAGAGTAAAGCAATCACAAAGATGAACAAACAGTGGGGGCCAAATCCCATCAATTAATAGTAACTCACAAGATCTGATAAGTTGTTACTTCAGTCTTGCCCAGATTTTGCATCTCCTGCTCAACAACAGCAAAAAACGTGTGAAATCATATAGGAGATGGGAGGTTGATTAACACACACTAATTGTGTTAATGGATGTCATTAGCACACACCTGGGCAAGAACCCTACAGTTCTGCCACTAAATCATAAACTTAACATATGTAAAGGGGAACATTATCGCTCACAAACAGAGGGTAGTTGGTAGTTCTCTAGCAACATCATTACTAACAATGAAACAATGTATAAATTCAGTTTGGAAATCCAGGAATTATCAATGAGTCAATAGTCTCTTTGAGAGGGAAAGAATATAAACAAGGTACATCCAAGGGACCACCTAAAATTGTAAGCAAGTAACAGATACATTACATTTCCAATAATTAGACTGAAAAACAGAACAAAATCAAATCCAATATTTTGAACAGAGTTTGATTTCAGAGTTTAATTTATAAAAAGTAAAGCCCATCTGCTGCATGGTAAACAGCCCACACCAAGACTGCTAGCTAGCTGCTACGCAGATGGAATTCTGCTCTCATGTCCTTCTAGCTGAGAACATTTTTATTTAACAAGATTATATACCTAAGTAACTGTTCAAAAAACATGAGCTATATACATAAATTAAAGCTGCTGTTTTACCAATACTGAGTGAAGCAATTTCTACACCACATTAGTAAAGTGGATCTTGGAATATATGATCCAAAAAGGAAAACATAGAAAACATCCTCTGCTTTTAAAATTTAGTACAGTATGAAGTCTACATTTTAAGAGTGGCTGGCCAGAACATTGAAAAAATGAAAAACTTCATCCTTATCGAAGACAGCTACTTCCGTTGAACATTCAGTACATTTAACTGGGTGATAGATCTCTTCTTCCTGTTGTTCCAGGCCAGCAATGGATTCACTATTCTGTTTAATTTTCTTGTGCCTTCTCTTTGTCATCTTGTTCAATGGGCCTTTGTATTTCAAAATCTCGTCTTTGATAACAGTGCAGTTCATCACAAACATTGCTCTGTACTGAGTTCTGTATGATTCATGCCTAGAAAAAAGGGAATGGAAAAAACACAATCACCTTTGACAGATAAAATAGTAGAAAACTAGTAACCCTGCAATTCTTGAACTTTCCAGTGAAGAAAAAGGAGATGAAAGATTTCCTGAACTGCAAAAGTATGGCCATACAGCAAGAACACTGCAGCACATTAAAGCAGCTGTTGCCTGTTTGTCCCCAGCAATTTCTATTCAAGGTAGATTCCCTCTGTATAGGGAAATCCTATTTAAATCAACTGTTGTTATACCTGACTTCCCTGGATATCTTTGTCTCCCTACAGAGCCCCGGTGTCCTTCCTGAAAGCTATCTCTGCCACCACTTCCACTGGTTCAGATCATAAGAACATAAGAACAGCCCTGCTGAATCAGGCCATAGGCCCATGTAGTCCAGCTTCCTGTATCTCACAGCGGCCCACCAAATGCCCCAGGGAGCACACCAGAAAACAAGAGATCTACATCCTGGTGCCCTCCCTTGAGATCAGTGGTTCTCAAACTTTTAGGTAGTGTTACTCCCCAGGTAAGTCTTTGGGGGGGAGGGGTTTTTTATTGACTGTGGGCTTCTGCAAGCAGCAGAAAATGCAGGGAGTGCCAGAAAGCCCTCCACAGGGCTCCCCATGTGTTAGAATGTTGAGAAACAGCACGCAAACTACTTCCTGCAAACTACACCTCTTGCTGCTTGCAGAAGCCCACAGTAAGTAAAAGCACACCCATCACCCCCCTTAGTGATGAAATCCTGGGAATTGTGTTGCCGCCTCCCTCTTTCCCCACCCCTTAAAGACCAGGGGAAGCTTTATATGAACTGATGGGTCGTGACCCACCAGTTTGAGAACCACTGGTTTAGATGATGAAGGGAAGGAGGCGGCAGAGATAGCAGGGAGGCGTGGTGAGGAACGTATTGGGCCCAAATCTCAAAGGGGAAACCCCGTCATTGGGAAACAGACACACCCAACTCCAGGATTTAGCACCATAGCTAGCAATATTCACTTAATGTCAAAAGTCTACACTGGCACTCTCTTCCTTCTTAAAGTTATTTTATTCTAGTCTCTGCAATTCAGTTTCCCCCTCCATTTTCAAAGTGCAGCCTCGTTTCTGTGGTCCTACATGAACCACCATCATGACAGAACATGGCAAGCTTCGAACCATAACAAGAAGCCAGAAGCATTGAATTTAGTTTTGCTTATACTGTTACAATATATTGGAACCCCTTTTTCCAATAAAGAAATCACTTTAAAACCAAGATGCTATTAAAAGTGAGAAGAAACAACAAAAAGTGGTCTTCACAGCAGAAGAAATCATTATTTTTATCTGCTAGAACAGAACAGCAGTTCTCACAGATTTAGTACCAGGACCCACTTTTTAGAATGAGAATCTGTTAGGACCCACCGAAAATGATGTCATGACCAGAAGTGACATCATCAAGCAGGAAACTTGACAAGCCTAGGCTGCAATCCTATTCACACTTACCCAGGAGTAAGTCCCACTTACTAACATTGTTAAAAGAACATGCATAGTAGTTTAGTTAAAACTAAACTACTAAAGTTTACATCCATAGTAGTAGTAGTTAAAAGTACAGGTCTGTCACATTTCCCCAAATGCAGTCACACACCATGGTAGCATCAAGTCTGATATAAAATAAAATACTGAAATGAATGTGAACCCACCTGAAATTGGCTCGTGACCCACCTAGTGGGTCCCGACTCACAGTTTGAGAAACACTGTGCTACAAAGTTGTTGAAAAATACATTTCTAAGCAAAACGCCCATTCCCTCATTATAAATGACCACTATACCAACTGGTGAATGCAGCAGTTATTTATAAGCTTCCCTCTCCCGTCATGTACTCTCAGTTAGCAATAAGCCTCCTCTCTTGTTTTATGACTAGTGCCTCTGTGCAAGAGCATAAAAGCTGAACAGAGATAGTTGAAATTACAAGGGGTTGTGTTCCAAGATGGACTTCCACAAAGAAAAGGGGATGCACTAAAGTGTTCTGGAGGCTCCTCCAAACCTTAGGAGCAGATATCTGGAAAACATAGGATAGAAGGAAATGGGCAAAAACCACCCTTCCTTTCTTCTTTCCACAAACTGAAGTTCTTCTGTTTTCAGAAAGACACCTTTGGAGAGAACTATGTCAATAGTGGCAGTTGAGCACACAATCACAGGCTGCTGAAATACCAGCATATTGATCATTACCTCTGGCAGTCGAAGCACAGCGTGGTCATGCAAGCAGGACAGTTCAAAACAGCATCGCTACTGGGAATGGCAGGAAGCTTGGCTTGCTGCTGCTGCTGCGACCGAACACTTCTTAAATTGTGGTACCTGCAAGGTAGTTTACAAGTCAGAAAAAGCAAATGCTCCAGTGGAATTTTATCGTGAGTGACTTGCAGGCGGACTATTTGCTCCATTGCTAGAAAGTCTTTTTCTGCAATGAAAGTATGTGATATATCCCATTAATTTTAGAGAGAGGTGTGTGAGGAGGAGGGTGACAGTATTACAACTCATCAGATAACAGCATAATGAAAACTGTAAATGTTGCAGCAAGACAAGAATTTTATCACTACTTATTCTAAATAAACTCATGAAAATAAGAAGCTCTGTTGAAGTTTGGGCTTAAGACACATGAGCGGAACAAAAAACATAATGCTGGATGTGTATCACAGAAATTTTTCCTGCCCTCAACGTACTTCAGAATAGTCTCAATTCTGTGATACAACATGATGTAGTGATGCCCCCAAAGCACAGTTCCCAAAACCCTATCAGAAACCACCTTTTAGATTTATAAAATGAACCCTGCTACTAAACAAATCATATCTGACACTGTTGACAGTCCAGATGTCCTCTCACCACCTCCCTAATTGTGTTCATTGCCATTCTCATTCTTCATCCATTGCATTCTAGAGAATTCACTGTTCCTGTCTCTCTATTCATATCTCTGGTAAATGACCTTATAACCTCCTCTCTGATGTGTAATCAGTGAAATGCCCCCAGTGCCTCCCTTGTTTAAGTTTGGCTCTTTAAGAAATGGAGATTTGGAAAGAAAATGAAAAGCATAAACTTCACAGTTTACTAGAGCTGTATGGAGCACTACTCCATACATATTTAGTAAGACAAATGATCAAACGTCTAATACTTTCTTATCCCTCCTGAAGGTTGGACTCAAAGCATTTTAAGAGACAGGGTCTCATTTTAATCATTTGGAGATAGGGTTGAGCAGTGAGGTGGCTAAGTTTGCAGACAACACCAAACTTTTGAGTGGTGAAGACCAGAAGTGATTGTGCTCCAGAAGAGCTCCAGAAGGATCTCTCCAAACTGGGAGACTGGGCAGCAAAATGGCAGATGCGTTTCAATGTCAGTAAGTGTAAGGTCATGCACATTGGGGCAAAAAATCAAAACTTCACATATAGGCTGATGGGTTCTGAGCTGTCTGTGATAGATCTTGGGGTGGTGGTGGACAGTTTGATGAAAGTGTCGACCCAATGTGCGGTGGCAGTAAAGAAGGCCAATTCTATGCTTGGGATAATTAGAAAAGATATTGAGAACAAAACGGCTAATATTATAATGCTGTTGTACAAATCTATGGTAAGGCCACACCTGGAGTATTGCGTCCAGTTCTGGTCGCCACATCTCAAAAAGGACATAGTGGAGATGGAAAAGGTGCAAAAGAGAGTGACTAAGATGATTGCTGGGCTGGGGCACCTTCCTTATGAGGAAAGGCTATAGCGTTTGGGCCTCTTCAGCCTAGAAAAGAGGTGCCTGAGGGGGGACATGATTGAGACATACAAAATTATGCATGGGAAGGATAAAGTGGATCGAGAGATGCTCTTTACACTCTCACATAACACCAGAACCAAAGGACATCCACTAAAATTGGGTGTTAGGATAGTTAGAACAGACAAAAGAAAATATTTCTTTACTCGGCGTGTGGCTGGTCTGTGGAACTCCCTACCACAGGATGTGGTGATGGCATCTGGCCTGGATGCCTTTAAAAGGGAATTGGACAAGTTTCTGGAGGAAAAATCCATTATGGGTTACAAGCCATGATGTGCATGTGCAACCTCCTGATTTTAGAAATGGGCTATGTCAGAATGCCAGATGCAAGGGAGGGCACCAGGATGCAGGTCTCCTGTTCTCTGGTGTGCTCCCTGGGGCATTTGGTGGGCCGCTGTGAGATACAGGAAGCTGGACTACATGGGCCTATGGCCTGATCCAGTGGGGCAGTTCTTATTGCATTTCTGAGCTCAGCTGTAATGCAAATACCCTGTCTAGTCTTACCTAGTCAAGTTAGTATCGTCAATAAATAGCGGAAGCAGACTGGAGTCACTGTGTGAAACACAAGCAACTTTATACAATAAATGGCAAACTGAGTATGATTCAGAATAAATACTTGGTTTCTTACTTTCTTCTCTTCTTGTCTATCCATTCTTGGTCTCTATTATCTTCTTCTGGGTCATAAAACAACTCATCATTGGTTGGAATTCTGCGCTCTTGATGTTTCCTTTTTGTCTTACTTTCTGGTGCAACTGTCAAGTTTACACAAACATGGTTAGTATACCACCCACATATCACCCAACCAACATTCTTACCACATCATTCCCCTGACCCTTTACTCTCATGACACTGTAATCTATGTTCCAAGAACACCATTCCCTGGACAGCTAGAACAACTAACAAACTGTATGCAAAACTAATTCTGCCCCAAATTAATACTGCATATTTCTGAGATTGTGCCATTTATATAGTATGTAGAAAATATGATATGCTATATTGTATCACACAGACCTGATGATGTTAACTTCATGTAAGCATATGCTGAAAACATCTGTTTGTTTTCAAAGGAGTTAAAAGACCCATGGGTGTTTTTGTAAATTACAAGGTATATAAACAGAACTTCAAATAACTTTTCTGCGCTACTCATGAATGTCATGTTGTATGTGTGTATTTTATTCCATCCAACTCTATTTATTATAATAGATACATAAATAGCATATTATTATTATTTTTACTTGTGCAATGACTTCTAATGCAAATCAGCTCTGCCATTTTGAATAGCATGGTGGGGAGATGACACAGTGTGCAGAAATAATATATTGCCAATGATGAAAATCTATCTGGAAGAATGAAGGCATGTAGTTGCAATCACAAAAACAGCCACATCCACTCTAAATGCATTCATCACAAATTTAAATTAACTGGCTTAACACAGCCGAAAGAGTTAGAAAATTTGAATTGAAACATGGTTCAGCCCATTCCTGTATTTGTATTTCACAACCAAATACAGCAAAGTTAAAATTTCAGGATATCAGTCTCCTTTGAGAGCTCCTGAATTGTTCTACTATTTTTGTAGTAGTTAATATTACACTGTGGAAAGGAGGCGCAATATTAGAATCAATTACTTACCTACTTTGTCTTCATCCTCTGAATCAGAATCAAAATAAATGTCGTCATAGTACTTTGAAGTGGTTGCGGTCCCAGCACTAGAAGTACCACCTTATAACAACATGTGACACAAAATACGTAGTCATTCGGGATGCGGTACAAAAGGAACAGACATTTGACTATCCCCTCCAAGGCACACTGATTTAAAGTCCCCTATAAGTTGCCTGCAAAATTTGTTCTACCTTTCAATTTCATTTTTAAGTGGCTGTTTAGCAAACTGTTCTTTAACCCATTTCTGACCAGCGCACAAGTGTACACATTTGATCCCTGTTTTGTATATACAGTGTTGGACAGAAATCAATTTCAGTTCTTCAGAGACCTCAGAGCAGCTGTATAGAACTTAACAAGAGTGGAGGTGAAAGACACAGACCTGATTAAGCCTTAGCTTAGATTATTTGTGAATGATCCTCAGGCTTGCTTGCAAGAGAGGGAGTGTGAAAGCATCTACTCTCCCTTTTCAGCAAACTGCAGTTTCCAATTATGTAGGCATCTGGGGAACTGTGATTTATTCTAACTCTAGCTAGGAAGAGAAAGGGAAGAGGATCAGCTTGTGTGATGAACACCCTTCCCAGTCCCCACTTCTTGCCTATTTTTTCCTTAATCTGGTCAGCTTTAACTCCCTGGCATGTAAGTGCAGGGACCAGAATTCCTGGGATAATGTAGGTAGTTAGCAAAGGGGACTGTATTTTTAGCTGAATGTTTTTGGGAATTAAAATTTTGTTTGTTGCTCTTTTTAGTCCAAGCTACCTGCAAGTCTCACCTCATTGTTTCATTAGGCATTGGGGGTTTTGTGTGTTTTGTTCTTGAGGAGCCCCCAAACTGCTGGTCATTAAGAGCCACTATACATAATTTGGTGAAGCTTGTCTTTGTTTCCATCTAGTCAAGTTCTGGCATTTTCCTTCAGCCTGCTTGTCTTTTTTTCCCATTTTTGTTTTATTCCTTTTCTTTTTGTTTTGTTTAATTTCTTTTTGATTTTTAACAAATTAGTAACCTTTAGAATCTTACCTACCTAGACCATGTTCACAAGTAACACAGTGGGCTCTTTTATTTATTTATTTATTTAATCGTATGGCAACAGTGGCTCTCATGTCTGATTACTTTCGGACACCTTGTGGGGTTCCGTATTGATATTTTTACCACTTTATCTGTATTTTACCATTTTATCGCACTGCTTACCTTCAAGCTGGGACTTCCACTTGCCCTCCATATTTTTCATGGTGCAGTCTAGTTCCGCTTCCATTTCCTTTTGGAATTCATCTTCACTGGAAGATTCACTTTCACCAGTCAGACACTCCCGAATCAGTTTGCGCTTCTGCTCAGGGGTGCCGTGTAAAAGCACGTCCACTTCATCTTCAGAGCTAAAAGGCAATGAAATATGAAAGAGTGTTATGCAAGGACAAAAGCAATAACCTTATCAGTGACAGAACAAAAACGTTTGAAGATTTTATTACATAAACACACCCCACAACAATTAAGGGAAATTTTAATTGCAAAGGAGTAGCAACCATTAAGAGAAATTTTAATTGCAAAGGAGTAGTGTTATTAATTCTGTAGCAGCAACAAAAGCCTGTACACTAATCATCCAGAGACACAAAAGCGGAGGTAAGGCATAGGCAGTGAGGAGCCCACGGCAAGATAAAACAGGAGCAGCAGGGCTACAGGAAAGCTGTTGGAAGAAAGAAAATGTTTCTGGGGGAATTCAGAAGACAGCCGCCAGGGAAAGAAGATGTGGTGTGAAAGGACGATAACTGAATGCCTCACTTAGATACAAAGGTCACAATCAAACAGAGTTCAGCATGCTTAAGCGCATGGGTTGTGTGTGCTTGCACACCTCATACAGTGGCGGCCGCACTTTTCAAAGAACTCTGGTGGGAAGGCTCTGCCTCACTGCTTCATGCCCGTTTCCCCACCAGTGTCCTTCAAAAAGTGCCACTGCGTGTGAGACGTGCGAGCACACAAAACCCACTCACAGAGCACAGAGCGCGCATAGGTTCTGAGTGCTTACACACCTCAGGTGGCGGTGGCGCTTCCTGAAGAACTCTGGTGGGGAAACAGAGGCATGACACAGGCGGGGAGGCAGGTGAGGCAGGGCCTCTCCACCGGAGTGCTTTGAAAAGTGCCGCCCGCACTGTGAGGTGCGCAAGCACTCACAACCCATGCACACTGTGCTCTCCGTGCTCTGTGAGTGAGTGAGTTGTGTGTGCCTGCACGTCTCACACGCAGTGGTGGTTTTTGAAAGACTCTGGTGGGGAAATGGGGGAGGCAGGGAAGGGTGCTTGGGGGCCCCACAGGGCAGCGGCACTTTTCGAAGGACTCCCGTGGGGAGGCTCTGCCTCACCTGCCTCCCCACCCACAGCAGCTGCCAGGACTGCAGAGTCCTTTAGGTGCAGAGCCGCGAGGGGAGGCAGCTAGAGGCCCCAAGCAGGGCCAGGAGCCCAGCCCAGCCCTCCAGCGGCCTGCCCGGCCCACCTGCTCTGCGCCGGCTCCTCGTCGCTGGGCTCCTCGACCACGTAGGGATCGTCCTCCTCCCGCAAGCGGCTCATCGCCCCGCTCCTGGAACACTCAAGCACCAGGCTCCCCCCACCCCCCTCGGTCAGACCGGAAGTGTCCCCCACTTCCGCTTCCGGTTAAGCACTACCGTGCGCCACATCCAAAGTGCGCCGTGCGGAGACGCGGGCTGAGCGCGGCTGGTTCCGCCCTCGGGGCTGGTCCGCGCAGAGCTGCTGGGGCGGGGTCTTCTCTGCACTGGCCGCTGGCTATAAGGGGACTTGCCTCTGAGTAGACCTGCGCAGGATGGGTTCTGAGGCTGCTATCCTGTCCACACTTACCTGGGAGTAGGCCCCATTGACTATAATGGGACTTACCTCTGAGTAGACCTGCCTAGAATTGGGCTCTGAGGCTGAGATCTTGTCCACACTTACTTCACAGTAACCCCATTGGCTATAAGGGGACTTGCTTCTGAGTAGACCTGCATAGGATGGGGCTCTGAGGCTGCAGTCCTATCCACAGGGAGTCCTACTCCTGGGAGTAAACCTCATTGACTATAATGGGACATGCTTCTGAGTAGACATGCATACAGGAAGACCAGAAGTCGTAACAGCGAGAGAGGACCAGGCCCTCCAAAATGTAGAACAGCCAAGAAAAATGTAGGACGTGACACAATGAAGGCTAAAACCATTCCTGTATATGAATTGCATGTGGTTAATTTAAACACTATATTACTTGCCATTAAATTTATTCATAGAGTAGTAATTTATTATTGCATAAATAAAATTATTATTGTAATTTTTTAATTACAAGGAGACTATGCGCTGCCTGGGCCATTTGGTGGGCTGCTGTGAGATACAGGAAGCTGGACTAGATGGGCCTATGGCCTGATCCAGTGGGGCTGTTCTGATGTTCTTAACTACAATTCCCAGGAGGCCTTGCAGGTCTCTTGTTATCTGGTGTGCTCCCTGGGCATTTGGTGGGCTGCTGTGAGATACAGGAAGCTGGACTAGATGGGCCTATGGCCTGATCCAGTGGGGCTGTTCTTATGTTCTTAACTACAATTCCCAGGAGGCCTTGCAGGTCTCTTGTTATCTGGTGTGCTCCCTGGGGCATTTGATGGGCTGCTGTGAGATACAGGAAGCTGGACTAGATGGGCCTGTGGCCTGATCCAGTGGGGCTGTTCTTATGTTCTTAACTACAATTCCCAGGAAGCCTTGCAGGTCTCTTGTTATCTGGTGTGCTCCCTGGGGCATTTGGTGGGCTGCTGTGAGATACAGGAAGTTGGACTAGATGGGCCTATGGCCTGATCCAGTGGGTCTGTTCTTATGCCTGCAGGGGCCTGCACAGAGGGGAAAGGAGGACATTCAAGTTTAAATCCAGGACAGAAGGCTGAAAAAGAGGGCATCTGGTCACACTGCCTGCCAAGGATTGGGCTCTAAGGGCTGAATCTTATCCAGTTTTCCAGCCCTGATGCAGCTATGCTAATGAGGATTCACACTGCATTCTGCAGTGGGAGGACAGTCATGAAGCCCTCCTCAAGGTAACGACATGTTTGTTCCCTTACATCAGAGCTAGGCTGTGCTGGCATTGGTGATGGATAGTTGGATTGGGCCCTAAGTGTCCCAGAGTAATTGCTGTACACCTTCTGGCCACTCATCCAGACTAATCTATCTGATCCCTTCACTCCTGTGTGGGCTGATCACAGGGCAGCTGCTGTCCTGGGCACAGTGCAAGTGCCAAACATACAGCACCTTCCCAACCCCCTGGTACAGACCCAGCTGCAAAGCCTGCAAGAACCTCCCTTCACTACAATGATTCTCAAGAAAACAATGCAGGTTGAATAAATGGTGCGTGATGGACAACAGGTGTCACTGCTGAAACTATAGTTGCGACCCCAGATTCAGCCAGGAGGACATAGACCGAAATTGAATAGGATTGAAGCCATTTAATGTTTTGTTTGTAGGCAGGATGTTAACATCTTGTGTGGTTTTTAGTTTAAAAGGTTTTTTTTTAAAAGATTCTTTCCTCATGTATATGTTCTGCTTTCTTCTCTTCATATATCTTGATAATGGCATCCTTTTTTCAGTGGCATGGATAGAGGGGGTGCAAAGCACTACGTTTTGCAGGGAGCCTCAGCGTGACATGCAAGGGGCCCTTCCCCATCTCCTTCAGAGCCATTCCAGGAATATGCCTCCATTTTGCTCCCACCACAAAAGTTTGTTTAGTTAAAAGACTAAAAACAAAGCTACAGATAAGCCATAATAAATTAAGATACAAACCTGGAATCCTCCACATGTACAGTACATGCTTCCAGCACCAAGGTACAATAGTTTTTAAAGCAGGTTGCTGTTGTGAAGACTGTCAAGGGATTCACGCTCCTCACGGAGGGGATGCTAAGAGCTTGTTGCTCTAGATGTGTGTTACTACCCTCCTTTGTGGCACCATGAGACTTTATGCACATCTCTCATCTTTCACTAAACCAAGAAGTAGCTGGAAAGGCTTTGAAAGGTCTGCAGTAATAATAATAATAATAAACAGGTATTTATATACCGCCTTTCTTGGTCTTTATTCAAGACTTTATTCAAGGCGGTTTACATAGGCAGGCTGATTAAATCCCCGTAGGGATTTTTACAATTGAAAGAAGGTTCTATCTTTCAAGAACCACAACAGTCCAGGTGTTTCACTCTGATCTGGTTTCACATTCTGGCCTCCTTCTCCCACGCTCAGAGCAGATGGAATCGCTCGGCTTCAGCTTGTCAGCTGCTTCAAGGTCGCAGGGTGCCGGTGGCCTCGAACTGGCGACCTTGTGGATGTTATCTTCAGGCAATCGGAGGCTCTATCCTCTAGACCAGACCTCCTGCCCAGTACCTTCAGTACCTTCAAAAGTTGTACAAAGGAGAATTTTTCTAGGTTTGGCTCTGCCCAATCACTGCTAAAGTAGTCTAAGGAGCAGTATTTGTTGAAAATTGTATATTTTCTTCTTAGAATTCTTCTTAGAATATACAAGCCTTTTCAGAGCCAGGCCTGGCAACCCCAGTTGCAGCTGAAGTTGAAAGATATGTTTAAAAAAATTTCATCTTCCACAACCCTTCTCACTTTTAAAAACTGAAACCCATGTTACTGTTGCATTGCTGCTCAGCAGTAACTATATGTTACAGCAAAAATTATGTATGATTAATTTATTCCAGTGGATCAGAAAGCCTCAAAAATTCATCTTTGTGCATACACAGTTGCTCTTCCCACTGGGATCAATGAAGAAATTCACAGAAGCTCCATGTATGTTTCTGTGCATGCGCTAGATTATGACATACGACTGCGGTGCTCAAAGTGCCTACTGCTGTACACCAAAAACGGCTTCCCCAGCGCGACTGAGGCAAACCATTCCGTGGGGGAGCCACTAATCTTCCGATGCACTCTCCCCCAAACCGCATGCCTCCCAGCTGCATCTGCCCAGAACTCTGAGCGCACAGCTGGCTGGGGCAACACAGCATGGAAGCGACTAGCTGGCATGCGGTTTTGGGGTGATTGGAACAGAAGATTAGCAGTTCCCCAGAACGGTTTGCCTCAGTCACACAATGGAGGGGTAAGCACGTGTGCTGGATCCAGCCCTCAGGCTGCCGTTTAACCTGCCCTGACTTAGGGTACTTTGGAATAAAAACATTCCAAATGTTGAGTATGACCTGAAGACAATTCTAAATTTAAAATTACAATAAAGCAATGAGACAATGACTACAGGATTTTAGAAAAAAAAAAATCACCAATTTCACAGTTTATTTTACAATAATTGGGATTAGTCTACAAGTTAAGGCAAACATACTAATGCATTTGCTTTTCTTGAAATCCTATTATAAAGATTACATAAAGTTTGCTCCAAAATTTCTAGGAAATGTTATTTGAAAAAAGTTAAGATGCTTGATAATGTCATGTGGAATAACAAAGACAATGCTTTATAGCAACAATATTCAAACACCTAGTGGCAATATTTAATATTTTGAAACCATTAGTTTCAAATTAACTTCAGAAATTACAAAGGTAGTAAAATAAAGAGTGGCAGCAATATTTAATACTAGCCATAACAAGAACATAATTATATTGGCTACTTTCACAAAAAAAAAAAGAGACCCAAAATGTTTGGTTTTCTGAACAATAAGAGCATACAATGATTAAATTAACATGTGAATGTGGGTATAACTGTTGCTTCATATAGTCTGGAATTACTCAGATGGGCTTATGCTTTTTTCAAAAAAGAGGAGCTTGTTTATGTGTCCTTTGTCAACCAATTTCTTCCGTGACTTGTGAATGCCAAATTTAAAGTCATGAATATAAACTCCACTGGAAGGCAGCCCTTATCAATGGAAGGACGGATTCTAGTTTATGTATCACCATTTAACACTGCCAGACAGCTCTGCAACAGTTGCAAGTTACCCTGTAGTAATAAAAACACACACATTACAGCCAATATTTAGACTTCTATAGTACAAATCATTTTTAAATGAAATTGTAGCACCACAAATGTTAACTAGCAGGATAGCCTTTTTTTGGCAAGGCAGCTTTCAGGTCTTAGAACATTTTGATAAAGCACCTCTGGTTGGCTGCACAAAAAGCCCGAAGGCTCAGACTTTTGTGAAGCATCATCTCACTTTCTATGATGAACAGTTTCATGAGGGTCTAACAGGAGCACAAGCAGAAGCAATTTTATTTCAGAAAAGGAACTTGTACAGATCACTGCATGTACTGAGAATTTTCATCAGCTCACACAGAAGCAATCACGGAAAATCACCCAACAGAAGCATTGTCCAATACCTGGCTAGGATCTAAGCAGCCACTGCAGACATCTAAATATTTCTGCATGTTTTCTAGAATATCTTTGATATTGAAAAATGTTTTAAAAATAAGATTGCCTTTGAGGCACTTTAACCGACATTCAGTCTAGAACAGGAGTGTCCAAAGTTTTTGGCAGGAGGGCCACATCATCTCTCTGACACTGTGTCGGGGCCGGGGAAGAAAATAATTAATTTACATTTAAAATTTGAGTAATTTTACATAAGTTTACATAAATAAATATATTAAAGATGAACTTATATGAATGAATGAAGGTCTTGCAATAGCTCAAGGCCTATAAAAGGCTGGCCTTTCTTTTGCTGCTGCTACTGCATCACAGATGTGAAACAACAAGCAGTGGAGGAAGCCCTCATCCCACAGCTCACGCGAGAGGTCAAACAGTCGCCCTCACACTGAGAGCAGTTGCGTCGGGCCAGTGTGGGCTCCAACAAATCTTCAGAGGGCCAGAGGCTCATTGGAGACTGGGGACTCCCTGAGGGCCACATTGAGAGGCCTCGAGGGCCGCAAGTGGCCCCTGGGCCGGGGTTTGGGCACCCCTGGACTAGAACAATGTTTCTCACACTGATGTGCAGTGGTGTCACTAGTGTTTGCATCACCTGGCGCAGGAAGCCTGAGCTTCACCCCCGTGATGTACCTCCCCCCATGCAGTGGGCGAGGTAAGGGCCTGGGTGGTGGGCATGGTGATGCACCATTGCTCCACCCCCACTATACCTTATGATAGAGACATTTTAAAATGGTTTGTTTTGTTGCATTCTGCATGAAATTCCACACTGAATGATATACAGCATGATGGGATTATTCAAAAATACCAAGATTTAAAATTTTTTTGCCAGCAGTGAAGTCACCCCCCCCCCATGGACATCATCTGAAGCAGCCCACAACCTCCACATGATGCCACTGCTGGCATCTATCCCCCCCATCCCCCCTATTTTGCCAGGGATAGTACTAGTACTATCCCATATTACTAATATTTTTTCCCCTGGAATTTCACTATTGACCAGCAGTCAATGGCACTAGTCCATGGACCACCACTGAGTAGCACTATTCCAGAACAGACATAAGAGTATTGCTGGTCAGACTGATTTGCCCAGTCCTCATATAACTGCTTTTTGCAAGAACAGCTTGGAGTAACTTTTCCTTTCTTGGGTGGGTGGGTATACTGAGTGCCCCTCCCTTGTACCTGAACAGACCCACACTAACCCAAGTCAAACATGGTTCAGCCAAAAATAGGTGTTTTCCATCTCCCTCATTATATTACTATGCAAAAAACATATTAGACATGCATCTCATTTTTTAAGCCATTTCTGCTCAACTCTGTATATACGCAACAGGGATCAAATGTGTACACCTGAGCACTGGGCAGAAATTGGGTAATCGGAGTTCTTGATGCTCAAAACTTAGGAATGGTGCAGAAAACAGAATTTCAATCTTTTTAACTTAAGACTTTTCTCATACCTATGACAAAGTGGAACAAAAAAGATGAAATCTTGAAATTGGTGACTTGCACAGAACTTTCAGAAGGGTAAATGGGTGTGCCCATATACAGAAAAATTCTGGATTTAGAGGAATTCAAATTAGTGCTCCAAAATCTCCCTTTATTTCAATAGAATTTTCTGATTCTGATACCTTTGTGAGTACTTATTACACACTACATTTAGGCAGAGTACTTATTTTGATTTTGTTTCAAGCATTTCTTATAGCCTACTGAAAAACACAAGTCATCTACATGTAATTGCTTATGATCCATTTTTACTTATTTTGTTTGTGAAAACAGCTGTTTGGCTGAGCCATGTTTTTCTAGGTCTGGCTTCTGAATCATGTAGTTTAGAAGCAGTTAACATGGAAGGAATACATTACCACCTTAGCGTGTTTCAGTTCCAATTCTGCCAGTTCTACTAGATTCTTCCGGAATGCAGCAACTCTTCTAGTTTTAAAATCTATAAGTTCTGCAAGAAATAAGAAAGACTGTAATTCCATTTCAAGTTTTAATGAAGACATCTGTATCACCTAAGGTCAAACAAATGCATACTGAGTTGTTGCCTGATTTAAGGGTACAGCTACCAATACTTACTACACCTTAGGACCATAAACAGCTTCAAGTAGTCCAAGTAATATAATTTGGTTTAACTAGACCAGCCAGCAGAATTTTTTTTATACGGAAACTACCTAAATTTCATATACATATAGCAATGAGATTCAGAAATTTAGGACTCCTTAAACACAGACACAGAACCTTTAAACCATCAGCTCATTTGTTCTAGTCAGAAGTGCCCACCAACTATCAACCCTCTCATGAAGAAAGATTGGAGACAATAACAGGGATTAGAAAAACCACGGTCAAACTGCTCCAATGGAAAAAGATTGTGGAGATTCCCCTGTATCTCAGTTTCTGTCCTACAAGGAACACTCTAGTTACCAAGGATCACTAAACACACAAAATTCCATACAGAGGCATTTTCATGTAGGAGTTCAGAAAAAACTCAGGTTCAGGCACCACATTACACATTATCCTACGTGTATACCCAGCATACGCTCATACAAAAGGACTCCTTTCGACAAAACATTTGGTTCAATTTATGTCCAAGCTGTTTATGAATCTATATTTTTAAGAATCTACCAAGTTGCTAGACTGCTCAAATACCTTGTTTTGCTGATTCAGATATTTTTTCAAATTTTTGACAACAAATCTGCTGAGTAGTTTCAGCTTGAAGCACATCTTTGTTCTTTGCTCTTGCTTTGTCCAACGCCTTGTTAGCATTTTCATAGTCCACTAGTGACCTAGATCTTCTATATAGAAGGTCCTGTTAAAGAGAGAAGATGTGTAAATTTACTTTAATATTTAATATTAAATCACCAAAAGATTATTTAATGTTTGTAAAAAAACAAAAATAATTCTGATATTGAGTAAAATTAGCTTAATGCAGTTTTATGAAGCCAAACAACCTTTCCTCATGCAATCTGTTTTACAACAGGCGAATGACAAGCAACTCACCCGTTACTATCAAGTATCTGTGGATCCCATTTGCACGGTTTCAATTAATTGCGGATCAGATCTGCGCTCAACCCCCCCCCCCCCCGTGTGTGTGTCGCCTCTGGAGAGGTCTTCTGAGACTTGCAGGGGCTGCATGTGACCAACCACAGCTGCTGCGGGCCTCAGAATGGTTGAAAAGGCCAAAAATAGCTACTTCCAATGTCCCTCTGGAAACTGTAAGTAGTCTTTTTTGGCCTTTTCAGGCATTCCGAAACCTGCTGTGGCTATGGGCAGCCACTGCAGGCCTTCAGGGGGAGGGAGTCTCTGGTTATCCATGGTTTCATTTAACCATGAAGGGACCCCCTGCAGATACCGAGTCACACCTATATTTCAACTGCCTAGTAAGGAATACAAAACATAAATGTTCAGTTCAATAACTTTTCTCGATGTTGTTTGGAACACATAAATGTAAAACATGCTTCTAAAAGCAGAAAAGACAGATTCACCTTTGCTGCTTGCGATTCTCTTAGATAATATTTTAGAAGGTCTGAAAGTTTAAGGTCCTCATCAGCAGACACTCGTGCTTCTATTTTCTAGACACAAAAAAAAAACAACACTTTGAGAAGCAACTCTTCATGAAACAGCAGTCAGAAGATCAGATTTAAAATATAAACCCACCCACTCCAGTTTCACTGTGGCTTTTGTATGTTTGATAGGGCTACTGTCTTCATCTCAGAGTGCAAATGAGCACCACACAAAGTTCAAAAAAGCTGAGAAGACACATTTGCATGTTTGAGGGTTACTCAAGCAATGATTTAAAATAATTGGGCACAGTCAGACAGAAAAATATAGTTGTCTACATTTTCTTCCTAGAGAATTTCGCTGACCAGATATTCAGAGCTGCATAGGATACTAAAGTGAGTAGAAGTTCTAACTTAGCAAGATTGCTTTCTAATAACAGACCTAACTAAAAGTAAAAATCGAACTGCATAGTCTTGTAAGAGGAATAAACCAGAATAGTTGTAAAAAATAAACAAAAGACTAAGATGTGATGTGGATAAGTTGTGACCAGGAGAGGAAAAATGCCGTTCTCTGACCCCCTACAATGCATATTTATTGCCATGGGGCAAAGTCAAGAGGGGACAACACCTTGTCTACAAATAGAATAGCGTGAAATGGTCTCACCTCTCTTCCCTTCCCGACTACCATACAAAAGTCTCTCCTCGGTCACCTACTTCAAAAACTTCTATTAATCAGCAGAACAGAAGTACTGCAAGCACAGCTATAACACTCAATGTTAACACCAGATACATAAACCAAAAGACAGGTCATACCTTAATGACGGAGTGCAGCCACCCCAATTTAAGTCCTTAATACTTACCCTTGTTTTGTCAAACAACTCTGATACTTTCAGAAAAAACCTGTGAAGAACAAAAAGTTTTTCCATTAATACTGGTGCTGTAGCAAAATTCCAATTATTTCTTGAAAGAGACAAAGTATAAAAAGGCTTTCAGGCAGACCTCCTGATGTGTATGATTTTCCCCATTCAGCACCCACTGAAATGGAAAAAGCCACACCACATTGTCTTAGCATCTCTATAGCAAAGATGAATCTATTCAGAATCCAATCAACTTATTTGAAATTGTACATATTGCCAGTGGTTTTTTAATATACACTGTTTAACAACCACCAATACTCCCCCCCCCACCTACACACATAATTTACTAGAGGTTGAAGCTACAGTTTTTTTCAAAATTGTAGAGGATTCCCACTCAGCCAATCTCTCTCTCTCTCTCTATCTGTCCCTGCACAGGCAAGTATTCTTCTGTACACTCTACTGTAGCCACTGTAGTCAAAATTTCCTCCCTACAGCTATACTTGGTTTCACATATTCCCTCTCTGCACTGCTCCTCCAGTCAGCCACAGAAGCAAAAACATGTGCACTCCAGTCACAATCCCAAACAAAACATAAAGAACAAGGAAATGGCTATACTCAAACAACCATACTAAGGAAACTACTCAAAAATGTAGACAATGAAACAGGCTTTTCCTATTGAAGCCAATGTGTTTGTGCTCAGTTTTGGTTTAAGTCTTATCTTGTTGTCCAAGTGTTACAGACCTGGACAATATTAGGGCAAGTGAGCTGGATATACAGATTATTCTATGCGACTGAGTTCCCAATGTCAGGGAGCCCAATCCTGAGCTGCCAGCAGCGCCCAGGCTCAGCGGCTCCCTGGCGGGCTCCTGCTGGATCCTGCGCCTCCCGCACTACCGTGGGAGGCTCCTCAGGAGAAGGGGACGTTCGTCCCCTTTCCCTGAATAAGGGAAGCAGCCCCACAATGGAGCTACTCACTTTAACGCCAACCAAAAGGTGCTCGTGTAAAGTAAAGGTGCTCATGTAGGGCGAGCAGCCCTGCCTGAGCGCCTTGGAGCTTGGCTCTGCGGATCCACCACTCTCCCCCGACACCCTCCCACCCGCCCCCGCTCTACTCAGGTTTCTGAGTAGAGTAGAGTAAGGTTTCTGAGTAGCCACATTTCAGACAGTTAAAGATACAAGAACAGACGGAGATATTCAGGCAGAGCATTCCCCAAGGTACTCAATAAAGGGGGTGAAAAGAGTGTTGAGGATGGAAAAGAAAAAAAAGTCTTAGGCTTGATGAGAAGGAGAGTGCCAACAGACCAGAGAATGCACAAGTTTCAGTCAAGCTGTTAAGGACCACATGAGTACAAGATTGGTTTATATCCCAGAGTTATCTAACTTTGTACGCATAGCATATAAATCTGTTCCCAGTTCCACCCATCAAAAGGGGTTACATGTAAGTGATCATACGACTTTTAGGGTTAACAGATGCCAACCTGCATGTAATATTGCTCGCAAAATTTTAACCTGCAAGTTAGGCTACAGCTTCTGCTGCAGGTTCCTTTTCTGACTTGTTACAGAAAAACCTTAAAAAAACTCATCAAGGTTAAGCTTTATTGCAGAAAGACACGGGAGATATGGAAACAAATGTTATGGGAGTGTGTCAACACGAAATGTTTGATCTGTAAATTCCAGCAGTTTTACACCACTATCTAGTGTTTTCCTGCTGTGATTTGCTGCACATGGAAAAGTAAACAGAGCATAAGAGATTTGGGATTCTGAACTTTAAGGAGACCAAATAACGTAGCAGTCCACTTTGGCTACAACACCATACACAAAAGTGGCACAGTTCAGCTATTTACTTTGCATTATGTAGGGCTCCAGGTGAAGACCGCTTGTATCAAAAAAGTACAAATGAAGAAATAGCATTTTGTTTGCATTCTGCTGAATCAAAGGAGGGAACAGCACTTTATTTCCCAATGAGGTGGCGGGGATTTGGGGGGACTCCTATATTGCCAACAGTCTATACTGCATTCTCAGCTTTAAGACCAATTCTGTTTTGGTTGGGGGGGGGGGGGAGAGGGAGAAAAGGGTGTTGAAGCCTGGCTATTTTAAGCCAGAGTTAATATGCCAACTACCTGCCTTTAGGCAAAGCGTCCAACCTCTGATACAGGCCTGAACAAAATACAGACAAAAACCAGAAAGACCACTCTTGACATACAAGGAAAAGGAGTGTCACAATAGGATCAGGTTTCAGCACAGTTGTACAATGAGGATTTATAACTATGTGCAACAGATACAGAGGACAGCATTTCCATAAATTTAGAAACAATTCAAGTTGGCTACACAACACAGAGTTTCAAGGTGCTAGCCTGAAAAATAGGCCTAGGGCAGGGCTTTTCAAACTTGGGCGTCGCGACGCCCTAGCCTGTGAGCCCTGGCTTCTGCTCCCTTAAGGGGCGGGGGCAGCCTGGAGGCAGGGAGGAGGCAGTGGCGTGATCCCCAGGATCATGCCGCCCAGGGGGGCTGCAGGGGCTTGGGTGCACTTACCCAAGCCTCCTGCAGCCTCCCCAGGTTCCGGGGAGCCCAGCGCAACCTGCAGCAGGGCTCCCCGCAGCAGTGAAAGCAAATGCAGAGCGATCACACTCCACTTCTGCTTTAGTGGAAAAATAATTTTTCAATACTATCATAGACAAAGATTCCTGTACAATAATTTATTCTGGATTTTTACATTAAAGAACCTTACTTGCATATATCTGTAGAGTCCTGTGTTCCCAAAGTGTACAGTGAAGAACCAATTCTATTGCAATCATCTGCAACATCTGAAGAAGAAACAGCACTTGAGATTATATTTGTTCCACTGTCACTCCAGAGTAACTTCAAATACTACACAAAGGCATCGTTTTGCAGTTTATTTCATTAAAGGAATAGCAAAATATAGGTTACAATTAGAAAAAAAAAAAAGACTGAACCTTCACTTGCTTTGAATTTCCACATTAAAAGCCATTGCTTATCTAGCTGTGCATGCTGCGCTCCCTAAACATGGAATCTGGGCAAAAACACAATTTTTTTAAAGCCTACATGTGAAAAAGTAAGGAGTGCAAGCAATGTCTGAAACCAAACTGAATAGAACTTCTGTGCCTTCCCTTTCAACCCATTTCCTCTGGTATTACCCTCAACACACAAACCTTAAAGTTGTACTAAAACTTCCCACGCAGTTTTATGCAAATTTGAACAGCTTTGACATTTTCCATTATTTATGCAGCAATTTTCATTGAAATAACTCATCCAACATGGTTTCCACTCAGAAAAAAACTTTCAGAACACTTACTTTTGTGGGATCTTGTCATTTTGTCAGACTTGATGGAGGAATCCTTAACCCGGTTGTGGTACTCTACAAGGAATGTTCTTTCATGTTCAAAGAAGTCATCTACATCCTGTACAGCAGAGTTTAGAAGACATCTTTTTTCAGGCCTGCAATCAGTCACCGACCTGCTCACCAAGGTTAAAGTACAATGGTCTCCAACGCAGGAGTGAGAGAGGCCCAAGGGAGAGAGAGTGACACGGTTGTTTTGCAGCAATTATGTGCAGTGCTCTCCAGACCTTAGTGGGAGAGAGGCACATTCCTCTGCAGTAGCACCGGTGACGAGACAAACGGCCAATTCTCTTTCAAAAGCATGCCAGGCTTCATGTCAAAAGAACACATACCAAGCAATACATTTTGCTTACAGCAATATAAGCCAGATGTCTCATGACTAACAGGAAACAGTATTAACATCTATTTCCCATACAGTACCCTTGTTTTCCTCCTCTTGAGGGTAGGGAGGCTCCCTGCAGGGAGGGACCTGTCTGTTTTGCATGTGTAATACACAATGTACACTAATGGCAACATTTTATACAGTCAAATCATAAGCAAGATTCCAGATGCACATCATATGTTTATTTTGCAAGCCTAGCAAAACCCATTTCACTGACAGAATTTATGCTAGTTACGGGATAAACTTTATGTGTATTGCCTATCAGACAATAGGCAAAGGAAGACAACCCATTTTACACATGGTTGGCAAGAGTTATCTCTTCACTTCTCAAGTATCACGACAGGTATACTACAAGGAATTGAAATGCACTAGTAAAATTCTCCATACACAGAACATCACCCCAACAGATAACAGGAAATACATCCACTCAGTTACTAAGGCAATTGCTTCAAACCACAGAAATCATGTAAAGAAAGAAGGAGGTTACTAGAACCTTGAGTTCCAACAAAAATTATTTTTCAATGGCTGGGATCAAAATTGCCTTAATGCACATTGGGCTGCAGCAGAAGTGGAGCAGAAACGCAAGTGTGCGTACACTGCATTTCATGTCTGTAAAACCCTGAAATTTCATTCAGACAAGGCATGTTTTCTACTGTTCCAGTTTGGTTAACATAAAATAAGGCAATTCAGTCCACTGGGGGCATTTCTCTGGCATAAGGACATAAAAAGAGCCCTGCTGGATCAGGCCCAGGGCCCATCTAGTCCAGCTTCCTGTATCTCACAGTGGCACACCAGATGCCTCAGACAGCACACAAGACATTTGCATCTCGCTACCACTCTCCTGCATCTTTCTATTTACCCTTGCACCCCCAACAAAGACACCAGGCTGCATTTGGGTTTAACTGCACTGGCAAATAGGAAATAGTGAGATGACTCCCTGATGAGGAAAGGGTTCTGGGAAGTGAAGACAAGTACAAAGTCCCAAGAGCTGTAGGGGGCAGAAGACAAAACCAGCCTACAAAGTTTGATACCCAGAACACAGGACCGTATGGCTTCATTCCCACAGAAGAGACTCGACACTGCCAGAAGACACCCCTGTCCATCACTGTCCAGCACGTCTCTCTGAACTTCCACATTAGCATTTATAGGTGGGAATGTAGCACGCCTTGTTCAGCGGTTACAGACTGGAGCCACCTTCGATTACGGACATGTTCTGTAACTTACTCTCACTTGAAATAAAACCTGTGCAAAGCTACCTGAATTAGGGCACAATCCTAAACAGGTTTACTAAGAAGTCCTATTTTGTTCACTGGGACTCTCAGGAAAGTGCAGTTAGGATTGCAGCCTTAGTTTGTTATTACTAGTCATTTCCAGTGACAATGAGTGGGAATACCCAGAGTACACATTCAAGGGCATTTGTAACTATTTAGTAAGAATCACCTTTACTCCTGAAACAATGACACCATCTGCAGACTTGACCATGTTTTTAAAGAAGTCTTCAAGTTTCTCTTTCTTATTTTTTCCACGGACACTCAGCTGAAATAGAGAAACAAGGCAAAGCAGTTACCTAGCAGACGTCACAAACCATAATTAGGAACTCAAATATCAGTTTCATTTCACTATCTACTCAAGCATTCACCCCCACCACAATCAAACAAGAGGAAGATCTTACGATACTTACCGCCATCAATAGCACTGATGAGAAACATAGCATTTTCCTACTTGCCTCCCTTCCCAATCACAATGAAATGTGATTTTCGATATTCATGCATCTGTTTCAGTTTCATTCTGGATTCATTTTTATGTTTTTTGCAATAAATGATCACAACTTGCTTGAAGTTTTTTTTTTTTTTTGGAATGCTTTTTAAAAATAGTAATGGCATGGTCCACTCTTTGGACAGATTGGTCAGAAAGTATTTCAACTTTCTGAAATATGTCTGAACACAAAATTGATTTCAGCTGTGTTTTGTTTACTCCCATCTCTATAATAATATGTGAGAGCCTTATGCCTATATGGCACTTAGTGAAAAATATTCTACATGTACAAAGTATGGCCAAGTTGTTCTTAACTACAACCATTACTTAGAACAGGGGTGCTCAATAGGTGGATCGTGATCTACCGGTAGATCGCGAGGCAAAATGAGTAGATCATGGAGTGCCGACCCCCCCTTCAGGTGCCTCTGGGAGGAAACGCCAGGAGTAAGGCCCATTGTACTCAATGGGGTTTACTCCCAGGTAAGTGTGGCTAGGATTGCAGCCTCACAGCCTAATCCTAGGCATGTCTACTCAGGAGTAAGTCCTGTTATACTCAGTGGGGCTCAAGGTACACCATCATACATTGTACACATAAATGTTATGTGTTATGATGGCGCGAACATTGTAAAAAAAACTCTGGTAGATCTCTGGGCCTTGCTGAGTTTCAAAGTAGCTCTCGAGCCAAAAAACTGTGAGCACCCCTGACTTAGAAGGTCTTGAATCAAAATTCTTTCAGAAACGCACACTATCTTGTACAGTATGAATTACAGAAAGAGCGGTTAACTCTAGAATTTGAGACAGCAACCTATACTGGGTAACACTGCTTTGAAAAAAAAGCAATCACCCCCATAAGATCTTGAAACCCCCCACCACCACCACACCCACCCACACAAGTGACTGTATGTCAAGGAGGAGTTCCATCATACCAAAATGTTTTTCTGGATTTTTATTTCCAAAATGTTTAGTACAAGAAAATGCCACAGAATTACATTACAACATAAATACCACATTACTGTGGTAATATATTGCAAGAGGCTACACAGTTCAATACTCACATCCTGATTATATTCCAAGAAGACATGGAAATTTAAATCTTTTCTCAAAATAGGATGCGCTGCTACACGACACAAGAAAACTTCATGCATAGCTACCGTCTTCTTGAATATTGCCAAATACTCACTAGAAAAGAAAATAAGAACTATATAATTTTGTAAACATTTTATCTAGAAATCTGCATTCAAACAATCAACATCATTAGCTAGTTCAAAGTAATATGCAAGATTCAACATCTGGTCTCAGCCTCACAGCTCTTTATTTCTCCCTTGGAGCTGCCAGGTCACAAAGCTGCAATTGCAGTGGAAGCTACAATCTGGGTCTAAGCCTGACCAGAGTTCCTTGATTCAGTCCCAAGGCTCCCCCCCCCCCATCTCCCTTGCCTGATCATCTGTATCTGGCAGTAGTGTACAGAATAGTCTATGACCTATAAGTAGTTTTTCCCAGTTATATGTTCATATCTTTCATCTACCCATCATTTGATTCAATTCCAGGTCTGCAGGCTACTATCTATTTTGTTCCACTTTCTTTACTGATTATGTCTGGACTAGTCTATCTAGCACTCCCCATTATCAGGAGGAGCCAGTGACAGCTTGTTGATCAGCCACTTCTTGTCCCAGTCCCCCATCTCCTCTGCCTTCAAGCCTCATTCATCACCTAGTCAGCCTTCAGGTTCTTCTCTCTATCTAATGCCTACATCTTCCTTTGGCCACTGGTTCCTAAGCTGTTCCTAAACTTCCTAAGATCTCCTATACCACGCAAGGCTTTTAATCCAGCTAGGTTGGCAACTCTTCCCTTACAGAACATGAACTTGGGTGCCCTTCGGGGAGAAAGGCAGAATACAAATCTATTGAATGAATGAATAAATGAATGAATGAACTGCCAAGACCAACAGAATGTTCCATGCCATCACATCAAACTAGCCAATGTTCAAGGCTTTGCTAGACAGGACAGTGTATATTAAACTTACTGTTGAAATACATAACAGAGATCATGACTGGATTATGTTAGGGAGCCCATCAATATGGAACAAGATCAGGAGTGCACAGAAAAGAACTAGACGGGATCAAATGTTTGACCTTGGAAGGAAGCTCGAAAACTTAGAAAGTAAAATAAGAGTCAAAGAGAAAGGAATCAAAGCTGCCAAACAGAAAAGCAGTTATTGGCATGAGGATGGGTTAAGCTTCTCTGATCAGATCAGAAAGGAAAAACAGGAGAAAGTGGTGGTCACACTGCAGGGCAGACGTAGCTGCAAGACTCGCCCAAGCTTATCTAATGAATTTCATGCCCAACATAGGATCCAAACTTGTTCCTTCTGGTCAAAATCGAGAACACCACTACACCAACCAGCACCCTACCAAACAGACTACCTGCAGTGTGTCCTTTCTATGAATAGTAGCCTTCGTTCTGCAGACAGAGAGGTGCACACAGCTGAAATGGCAATAAGGCTGGAGTGAGAACACCTACACAGACTACAAACGCACAGCTGTGTCCAATGAAATGCCACTGTGCTTGCTACAGATTGTACTGGGTTAGTTTCCAATTTTTTTCCCTTTAAATGAAGCTTAACACCTACAGCTCATTCCAACATTGTACTCCTCACTCTGAAAATAAGCAAAAAGGACAGCATCCCTTCTGGAGTGTTTTTTTTCCCTTTAAGCCAGAGCTCAACAAATTCCAAGCGCCAGGTAGACTCAAAATTGCCTCATGACACCTGGGAATTGCTGCAAGGTTAGAGAACAGCTGTGACTGCAAAGTGCAGCAGTTGCTTTTGATATGCTCAGTATTTCCAAGGTGTGCAGGAGCTGTGATCTGTACACAGGGAACTGAGCACCTGCTGGAGAACATGGGCCAGACCAATAATGTGGTTATTTGCTGGACTGATAAGAGGCCCTAAAACCACAGGCCAGGAAGGTCGCACAAAATCCCTGCACATGATTGTTCCAGGCCGCCCACCCCCACAGTATGCATGTTACATTTTTTTTTAAGCACTGCTGCAGGAGCCAAAGCTGCAGGAGCCATGAGGTCACCTCAACCTGGCCTAGTGGAGGAAGCAGCAGTGGTTGGGGAAGAGGCAGAAAGACCTGCCACCAAAAGGAGGGTGGGAAAGGGGGAACTTTTATGATGGAAGAAGACATACTCTTTCCCTCACTCAGTGGGGGGGGGGGAGACAGGAACACATCCTCCCCTCAGTAGGCCCTCCAAAGGTCTTTCAGTTAATGTCTTTGTCTCTGAACTTGCCCAGAAAGGGGGGAGGAAAAAGAGCTTGTTAGTAGGCATTTACTCCAAAGCTCACTGAGTTCAAAGGTACGTGCTTCCAGGCAAGCGTGGGGGGAAGGCAGTTCTAGTGCCTTAGTTTCTCAATGTAATTCTTGAAATAAAACCTTTAGTTCTTTTTCCTGGGGTTGAAAATGTGCTTTTTATGTTTGTTTACAATGTTACATTTATGCATTCACTAGTGGCACACAAGTTGTTTTTTTTTGGGGAGGGGGCAGCATTAAACACACAAAAACCTGAAAAATTCATCTGGCTCCTAGATCCATAGCCAGATGGATTTGTTGAGCCCTGCTTCAAGTACTACTGGGAGAAAACCTGTTAGTGGTGCAAACATTCACTCTAAAAATGCAAAAAGGCATATACACAAGTGAACCAGATGGAAGCAAGGAAAGGAAAAGGCATAAAAGAACACTTTCCTGGGTGGTTTGCAATGTGAAATATGTTCAGACACACTTCTAATCACTATCAAGTACCAGATGAGGGATGCTACTAGTTCTAACTCAAATACGATAACGCAACTTTTAGGGGAGGAATGAACCATCACATCTTTATATCAGATGCCAAATTTACAGAAAAGGAAGCAGTTAGCTAGGCTGCAGTCCCTAACTCGTATTCTGAAACTTAAAGCCTCTTACAACAGGGGACACCATGGCGTGCAGAGGAAAGCAATTCACACCCTTTCACAGTGGAACAGTTTAACAAGGGGTTCTACAAATGCTGGCTTAGCTTCCTAGCCAGCCGTTATTGTATTCTTCATCAATCCCCACTCCTCTCTCAAATCCTCTGGCACAGCAGAGCAAGGAAGGAGTGATCTTTTATCATGTGTACTGGGGGATGCAGGGTTTTCTCCCACTGCTCAGAAAGGATGCCATCCATGTCTTTTTCCAAAGCACAGCATAAAGGAAAGTTCTTGGGAGGGAGAATCTATGTACTGACAGGTGTCTATGTCAAGTTTTGGCAAAGGATACTTGCCCTGGATGAGCTAGCAAGTAGATCTGTGGAGGTCAGAGTTTAACACAAGTATGCAGCTGGGAGAGATCACGTTACCAAGAGATGCCATAGGCAGAGGTGTTTGAAAATGGTGTTTTTTACTCAGAAGTAAGCCCATTGTGATCATTAAGACTGAGGCTGTAAAACTATCTTAATCACTGGAGACAAACACCTCTAGCCATAGGTCAACTTCCTATGTGAAAATGCTCAACACCGTATCTTTATAGGTAATTTTGGAAAAGCCTTGTTGGACAAGTTCAGAGTCCAATATTATAATTTGAGTTTTCCAGGTCCATGTACTTTTCAGATAAGAATCTCAATGGATGGTCTTGGGCTTAACTGAGATACTGAATTGCCCATCACCTTATTGGATTGTTGGGAAACTATTACACAGATCTGAGCTCCTCCAGAGAAAAGTGGCTATGTTACCACTGTTAACTTGCTTTCAGTGTTTTTCTCCCCCTTTCACACCTTCACCCACACAGGTCATTAACATATGTAGTTTTTCTCAATATTATTCAGAAGACTTATTATGTGATGCTGTTTGAACATTTAAATCAAGTTCTCATAGTGGAAATGATGTGCAATGACTAAGAGTAGGGGACAACAGAGAGCACTAAACTATGCACTTACGCTTCCAGTTCTTGTTTCATCTTGGTGAACTCTTCTTTCGTCATCGAGCCTTCGCCTTCACCAAGCTTCTGCAACTTCTCTCTGGAGGCATCGAAGTCAGGCCTGGGTGGTGCTGGAGGAATCTGTCAAATGAGTCAGTCAGAATGTATTCATGAATCCTGGCCTTCCTGCCAAAACTGAAATATCTTTGAACAGCAAGCTGCTCAAGAGGTTGTTGATCCAACCTCTCTTTTCTAGACTGCCCAACTCCTTGAGGGAAAAAAATTGCCCAATGAATGATTTAGCCATGCATCCAGCCCATATCCCATTTTAATGTCACAATTTTCATGCCCGGGATGCCATATTTTTGTTTTCCCTATTCTAGTTACTGAAAGTTAGTTCCTACTACTACTACTTCATGCTCCCCAAAGGCTACTTACACAAGTACAGACATAGTACACCAAGTTTTAATAAAATTTTACTTGAAAAGCAGTATGCATGCATGCGTGTACATGCACATGTAAGTAATTATGCAACAGCTTTAGAGGCTGCCTAGTTCTGGCAGAATATAACCATTTTTCCTGTTGTGAGACAAGCCTATAGCAGAGCTATAGAAGGCAAGTCTCAGCCACACAAGTACGGAATGAAAACGTTAAGTTGAACACCCAAGAGTACAATTAGTGATACACCCATTTATCTGGTCTGTAATCTTTATCACTTAACCTCTATTGGTGGCAAATTGGAGAACATGTCTAAATGATACTGGTTTTCTTTTATGCTAGAATATTTGCTGTTTCTTTGCAGAGATGTTCATATTTTAAAATGATGACTTTAAAGCACAGCCTTTCAACTCTTCACCGACATTCCAAGTTCTACTTTAGTTGAAACAATGTAAACATTGTCTTGCTTTTAGCAAATAATCTCATTCCTCAGCATGCTGTAGTTTAGTTATTAGTAATTTGAACAGTTAGATAGTAAGTCATGCAAAATTCCTGGATGTAAACAGCAAGAAGAATGATGCAATAACTGGAAAGTTACAATGCGAATTGCACTGGAACCCTTTCAAACATCTTTGTTCTTAAAGTTGCACAACTTGGTCTCAAGAAATAACACTGAATGATGAGAAACGTCAGCTTCTAACTGGAAACATGGGACTACTGCATCTATAGCAGAGCCACTTACAGTTCTCTGAAATTTAAGCACTTACAATATAGCCTGCATAATCTTCATTCTCAACAAAGGAATCATGAAGCCAGATAAATTCTTCATGTTGTCGAACAACTGAAAATTCATTTTGCTTAAAGTTTGGTAAAGAACTCTGCAAGACAAAGGCAAAGGCAAAAGAAAGTGTAAGTCACCTTTTTCTAACTAAAGATAACTTAGCTTTCAATTAGTTATAGGAAAGATACTCAAAGTAATACCAAGACAAGCAGCAACACACAACCTTTTTAGAAGAAAAATTTTAAGAAATTTCTTTGGTAATTAAGATCAGGCAAAATATATTCATGTACTGAAGCACAGTGAATTTTATGAAAATTAGACCAAGGAAAGTTAGATAAACCCTATGGAGAGTCTAGCGGGATGTAGTAAATTAAAAACAACAACAAAAATCATAATCTTTGCTTATTTATAAAAAACAGATCAATTACTTATACAACTTGAATTTTCTTGAACCAATTCAGATCTTCTGCTCTCAATGTGTTTTACATGCAATTAAATCCAAATGCAATCTTGGATTATTAACCAGTATTTTTTCTTCTTGATAGACTATAGCTTCAGCAGAAATAACTAGTCACCAAGCTGGTTTTACCTTTGTATGGACAGTAAATTTGACTTTGTCCCTTTCGCTAAGAGCATCAGAAATGTCCACTTGCAAGGCAGCATCTGTCTGCAGATCTACATTGACAGCTCTAAGCTAAAAGAAAAAGGTAATCAGTTTTAATAAAAGCCATATATAACAGAAACTTGTATAGATATATTTAGCTTACACCTGGGTCTTAAATGACACATCTGTCAAGGAGGCAGACTACAATTCATGAAGCGGTCAATCAAGTGGTAGCACATAAAGGCCTATCCAAGGTAGACAATTGCAAGGTCAGAGCTTTCTCTACGATGGCACCCTCCCTGTGGCACTCTGTAGTAGCATATTTCAGCAGACGACTGCATTTCAAGGAGTTAGTGGCATACTCATGTCCCCTTTGATCTTCTAGGGACCTTTATTACAAACCTGCTATAGCAGCCAGCTCTGGTATATTTTATTTTGTGGCAGAAGCTTCTGAAAAGCACTGCTTGTTCCTTAACTGGGCACATCGTCTAAGCCTGGGAACACTAACAAGGCAACGACTGTGCACCTGGAAGTCACCACAAAGTTTGTTGAGTCTTCTTCCTGCCCCTACTTATCTCATCTGGGCACTGTTCCAAGGTTCAGGACCTGCAACTGAGAGGCCCAGTCTGTTAGATGATTTCTTCCCCAACATGTTTTTCTTCTCTTACTAGTCAGTGGCAGTATAGGTGTATGAATACCTATTATTAGGCACACATAAGCAGGCCTGGAAACCATTATCAGTGAGCATCACATAGACTGTCCCAGAAGGTGGTACACACCAACTATGGCCATCAGGAGTCACTCACTGCTGAAGACGGTGCTCCTAGGATCTGAAAAGGCATCCCATTATCAGACACTACTGGTATAAGCCTCTTGTGGAGGTGCTGCACACACAGCCAGCCAAAATCCACTATCATCTCAGTGCTGTCAAAGGCAGAAGTGGCACAAGCCACTCTGTATTACTCTGCTTTCAGCTAATGCTTCCTGTTTCTTGAATCCAATGGGGTGTTTATCACCTCCACAGCCAAAAAGGATCATTGCCTCTTGTAATATGTACTCTCTGGCAAGGAAACTCACCTGAACAGCTCTTTATGGCTCCTTCAAGATGATCCACAGACAAATATAGGATAGAAAACATCTTTTTTTTTAAAAAGAAAGTTTTTTAAATCAGGTGGTAGTTGATAAGACTGATCTGGCTTGTTGTTGATGTACCATATTTCCTAAATATTTATAATGTCTTCTTTAAATGTTTAACGCCTTAGCCATGAAAACAAATTCCTATTTTGAGTTGAATAAAAGCTTTAAAACAAGAACACAAAGCAACACATTCAAAATTCAGAACCAAAGACCATGAAGGTTTTCCTGCTTTGTAACACTTTTTCTTGCCTTTGAACAAAATCCACTAAAAAGCACCAAATTCCAACACTTTTCTAGTATAAAATTGCTCATTTTAATTTCCTTTTGTTTCTCCCCATGTTCATATACTCCACATGCAGTGGCACATGATCAGACAAGAAAGGCCTTCTAGGAACCTAAGAGGTCAGATCATCTGCAAGTGGAATCAGCCAGGAAGTGCAGGGAAACAGGCCACTTTTTAAGTTCCTTGTAAGCCGTACATGTCTGTAAGATAAACTTCTAAAAAGGGGGAAGCTTTCAGTCTTCTATGGGTTCCACATCAGACTTGCAATTATTCAAAAATATTTTTTTAAAAATTTAAGTGTTTGTGTAGATTTTTACTTTGTTAAAACTCAAAAGGTTCCCTGCAGGTAAAAATATGTTAAAAGCAAGTTTGTTTGCTCTTCCTTGATTCTTTGGTTTACATTGTTTTTAACATGCCTTGTTTAGTAACTAAAATGCTTAGTCAGCTGCTTTGCAAACCCACTAGGGTCAAAAGGGGGGGGGGTGAGACAACTATAAATACTGTATATGATTTTCATCTATACAGTAGCTACTGAAAGAGACTAACAGCACTTTGCAACACTATAGGCCAGAGATACAAAACTCACATTTTTATGTACAAAAGAGGATTACATTGCTAAGTTTGCTACACTTGCACAGCCTACACACTTTCCAGTTTTTTCTCCCCCCTCTGCTCTTTGTTCTCCTTCAGCACCCCCACTCTCTTCTTCACCCCCACTCTTATTGCCCTCTTTGCTACTCTGTAGCTACACCTCTTAATTCTGCATTTTATAGTGCTTCTTGTACTATTTCTCTGCACTTCCCTCTCTGCTCCTTCTATCCCTGTTGTTGTTTTTTTACTCCTTTTCACAGAAGCTAAAGATGCAGGATGTCAGAGCACAAAACCAGCACCAATGCAATAGCAGGCCTCTGAATTCAAGGAGTGGCTGCCACTGCATTGATTACCAGTACATTTCTAGGTAAGATCCAAAGTGGTGCGTTGCCACCTTTAGAACTGTCAAACTACCATCAAATTACTGGTCCATCTAGGTCAGTATTCTCTCCACTGCCTGGTAACAATTCTCCAGAGTTTCAGGCAGGGGTGTTTCCCAGGAGACACCAAACCAGATCCTGTGCCTGACGCCAGACCTGCTGTGGCCGCCTTTAAAAACAAAAAAGCAAGCAAACAAGTGTGCAGTTACTTACCATGCTTTCCTCCACATAATCCTTTTATTCAAAACAGGAAGTGTGGGTCACACTGGGATCTTTTAGCAGGCACTGCACATTTTCTTTAACAGGGACCACAAAGAAGCAGCCAGGTAAATGACTGCATCCCCTCTTACTTAGGTCTTTCCACACCTGACTCTCTAAAGGGACAGGGAGAGGAAGTAGCAATCATTTTGGGGTGGGGGGACATGAACAGCGACAATCCACTCCCCTGTCCACTCATGTTGCACATTCCTCAGAATTATTCTGCTTTCTACCTATTATGAGCTGCCCTGATGCCTTTTGTGGAGACTAAAGGACAGATTAAAAAGTATCAAATCTACTATCAAGCTATAGCCCTTTCTAATCTACTACTTAATCCACATCCACCACGAGTCACCACAGAAACTAAGAGGAACTGGATGGTCTGCAGACGAACGGAAGAAAGAACAAAGTCAACCCCTATTCTGACTACAAACTCAGAACAGAGCTGGTTTCTCCAGGCTCCTAGATTTTTAGGGTATAACCCCTGACTAACATATGCCTAGGTATAAACCTAAAAATCATAACATGAATGAGCAGCACTAACGTGAATTTACACACAGTATAAAGGTATAGTGAGTGCACCAGGATCGGTTATAGCTTCCAAGTGTATCCCTAGTCACAAACCACCTAACGGTTTAGGTTCAGCACCACCTAAAAATCAATGCAACTAGAATGAATATTTAAAATGAGCCAACCTTCAATACCACATTTTTAGGCAAGTTTGACAAGCCAACCATTTAACCTTCTTGCCCACTGATCTTCCGTAAGGAACATCTATTTTAAAAAAAAACCTTTTCCGTTTCTCAGAGGCAAATACAAAAACAACGACTGCTTAATTAAATAGCACTGTTTTGATTCTACAGACCAAACTGCTATTACTATTGCAAGCATGTGCAAACTATTCCACAATAACTTTTCCCTAGTGTAGAGTCCTCACCTGGCAACCATGAGCATATGTATCCTACATTTTAATTTATCAAATTTCCTCTACTTAAAATGCAGTGCGTAACTTGACTGTGCAGGAACTATCCCTGGAATTAGGGTCCCCAACTCCCTCTACCAAAAAAGCTGCATAACTGTGCACACAAGCAAGAAACTTGAGATTCATGCAGTAGCCTTTTTTTAAGAGAAGATGGCAGATCTGCATATGTCACCAAGTCATTTCAATCACAATCCAGATTTTCCTTCTTCTTTCAAAACTAGTGTTCATGCATAGCACATCAACAATATTTTACAGTAGTGGTTCTCACACTTTTAGCACCAGGATCCACTTTTTTGAATGAGGATCTGTCAGGACCCACCAGAAGTGATATCATGACCAGAAGTGACATCATCAAGCAGGAAAGTTTTTAACAATCCTAGTTTGCAATCCTACCCACACTTACCCAGGAGTAAGTCCCATTGTCTATCACTGTTATAAGCATATACATAGTAGCCTGTTAAAAGCACCAGTCTGTAACATTTCCCCAAATGCAGTCACATACCATGGCAGCATCAAGTCTAATATAAAATAAAATATTGAAATGAATGGGGACCCACCTGAAATTGACCTAGTGGGTCCCCACCCACAGTTTGAGAAACACTGTTTTACAGTATTTGGGCTTTATTTTTGGCCACAGGCAACTGAATTTCCATCTTAAACTTCTTTCTTGTAGTTTCTCATGAAAAGTCGTATCATAACACAAACGAGTATTTTAAAAAATTCACGCACACACATGCGCGCAAGCATCTCAATAAATGCACATTTTAGTGACTTCTACATTTTTAATGTTTGCAAGGATTCGTATCCTGCATTAACCTGCGTTCATATTATTGTCATTTTGGAAATCCCATTATGGGTCTTAGGACTGCCAAAGGAAGTCTTCTGAAATCAAGAAAAAAAATTGAGCCTTAACTGTAATCATAAGGAAAATTTACTAGTCGTCCACTGAACCCAGTGGAACTTGCTTACAGACTGATCCTTAAATGAGTTAAATAGTAACATATTTATAGTAATAGTAACACATTTATAGTAACACCTCCCCCCACCGGAGTTCCTAAGCACGGTTATAACACTTCTTAGTGCAATACCATTATTTGTTCAGACTACGAGCCTCTCTACTAACAAAAATGGAGTGAATATCACCCAGCAATATAAATGGAAATACATCTAGACAAACCCTGTCAGAGAGGATTGGGAACTCCCCCCCCCCATTCTGCATTTTTATCAGCAATTAAGGGCCCAATCCTATCCAACTTACCAGCATCAATATAGTCACTGATGTAGTGATCCCTTACATTGAGAAGGCCTCCATGACAGCCCCTTCCCAGTGCAGGATGCAGTGTATGGCCACATCAGTAATGGAAAGCTGGATAGGATTAGGCCCTAAGTCATTAATCATTAGCAGGTGATAATGCCCTTCTCTGTACAAAAACATTTATCTGCCAATTTTTGCAATGTTAGCAGGCCAAGGCAGACTCTCTTGTGATCAGTTGGCATCTCTATTGCCAGACTAGCTGAAGAAACCCCTAGTTCTGTACTCCCCCTTCACACACAAAAAACCTTAACAATGAGAGCTTGCCCTGATCAATCAAGACTAGCATGCAGAACTATGGTTTTTATCCAAATGCAAGGTGTGCACAAACATTTCTAGATCATCAGATGCTATTCAACAAGTAACTATAAAGAAGCAACTGTCCATTGCATGGTAGGAGAACCTGAATACATGAAACTATGCTTCCCTTACAAATATTTAACAAAAGAGTTAACAGATTTATTGCTTAAATGTTCACTGACTAGATGTATGCATTATCCTTGGGAAGGGGGGAGAGAGAGAGAAAGGAAAGAGGTTTGCATGCACATGAATTGTGAATAGTAATGTGACATAGGCTAAGATGGCTGCCCTTCTGAAGTAGGTAACATATTCTGTAAAAGTTATACACCATGTTCTTTAAAATATGATTAGTTCTTCAATGAAATGCTTTCTGAACAGAACGGAAAGAAAGTTGAAGGAACTCAGTGAGCCATTAGGCAGTAACTCATTGTCCTACCAAGTATTTACTTAAGAACAATGCAGTCAGTGAACAGTATGAGTGAGAAATCTTTTTCAGAAGAAAAGTGACTCAACAGATGGTCTAGAAATGCAGGCAGAAAAGGCAAAATACTACACAAAGGCAGGCTAGAAATAATCAAATCTGAGATCGGAAAAGCCTACATTGAGGAATAAGGGGGGGAGAGAGAGAGAGAGAGAGAAAGGAAATTACACCAATCATTGTTAGTAGATTAAACTAACTGAAGTACAACTGCTCAGTTGTCCTTTACAAATATCAGTATGCTTAGCTTTCAGAAAGTTTGCTGAAATGGCAATGTGGAGCCTCATGCCCCTATATTCTGCATAAACATTTACTCTTACAGAATAGCTAATTACCATGAGCAAGATGCAGTCTACAAATACAAAGAAAACAATGGAGTAACTGAATCAAAAGCCAAAGGCTGACCAGATTGAAACTACAAAAGATTCCAGCTTTTATAGATAACACTTAATTGGTTAGAAGGGGGAAAACAAACAGACCCTGACCATACTGCTTACAAGAATCTTCTTTAAAGAATGATTTAAAAAACAGAACCATTTGATAGAAAATTTACATTTACTACTTTCAGATATAAACACCATTATTAAATGGTGTTTGATAATACCATTGACCAATCATAAGGACATTTCTGCCCAATGTTGCATATACACAACAGGGACCAAATGTGTACACCTGTAGGCCTGGCAAATATGGATTAAGTAACTCTGAAGTTTAGAAAAAAAAGAAACAACCAGGATTTTGAGCTACAGTTTTTCTGTTAACTTTTAATAAGAAATCAAAATTATGCTTTTCCATCCTAATTAAATAACTGCAATACAAGAGAATAAAACATGCAAAACAAAAATTCTGATCAGCTGTGTAAATTTGCTGAGTAACTCAAAAGAAGTTCCTGATAAAATAAGTCAGGAAATGTCATCACCACATCAAAGTTTCACTTCCAGCTGATTCCCTGTCTCTGCATAAAACGCCCTTAGAACATCCCATATGGCTGGCTTACCAGAAATCTGTGTTTCATCTCCAACTGAAGCCATCCTGTAGGACTTCAAAGGAAACACAGAGGTTTCTAAACACACACACACACACACAAAAATGTGAGAAGATGCTTCTAGGTCAATGACCACAGGATATGACAGGGCCTAAAAGGATCATCCCTCTATACATAGTCTCAAGAGATACTTATGTACAACAGACCAGTAGTCAGTACATTTCACTAAAAAGTCACTGTGTGTCATTGTAAAGACCAATTGCATTTGTCTTTTGCAACTTAAAGTTATGCATAAACCTAAATTACAGAAAGGGATAAAATTATTGGAAGAAACAAGAGAAACTTGCAGTAACAGGGGGAGGGTCATAGGGGCTTTTCATCCCTGGAGGTCTTCAATCAGAAATTGGACAGACATCTGTTGGGGATGCTGTAGCTCTTGGTTTGCTGCATCTAGCAGGGGGGTTAGACTACATGGCCAACAAGGTTGCTCAACGTTATGGACTGGAGTGCATTCCACCAAGTTAACATGGTTCCTCTTCTGCGTTTGACTAGCGGTAGAAGATTTCATTTCAGAACAAGTATTCCTGCAGATACTACTAAAATACTTTAGAAGTAAAGATCATTAAAGCTTTACATATATGCATGCATGGCTTCTTATATATGGGTGTAAATTCCTGCAGGACCAAATTATTATTTAAAAGTATCTTTGTAGGACCAAATCCTAGACAATTTATCAATACAACTCTTTGTTTAAAGGGGGCTGACCACAACACAATACTACTGATGCCTGGTTACCATCACAGGTGTGGTACCACTGCCAGCAGTTACTTGAACAGAGAAGCATCTGGCATGCCAAATCCTGAAAGTCCTCCTTTAAAAATTGCATGTATACTTGTATGAACATGGTACAGGTCTAAAAAATACCAAGTTTTAGACTCTTTTGAAACTACTACTTCGAGTTCATTTCTCCTGCTAACTCTGGTACACCAAAACCATTCACTCAACAAGGTTTAAGAGACAATTCCAATGGCAGCAGCGTAATCTGAGCCATCAGAAAATGATTCAGCAAGAGCATTAGTCTTGCAGTCATAACCTCAGTAGAGTTAGGTGCACCTAACTCAGCATAAGATCATATCCAGAATCATCTCTTAAAGCAGGGGTCTCCAAACCCTGGCCCAGGGGCCAGATGCGGCCCATGACAGGCTCTATCTGGCCCACAGCAAGCCACTTGCTTGCTCGACCAAATGTGACCAGAGCTGTGCTCCAGTTGCATCTGGAGGCTGTTCAGAGGGCTAGGGAGGCCATGAGCCTCCACTCAGAATGCCTTCTACAGGCCTAAAAACATCACTTCCTGGTTTTCCTGAAAAACCAGAAGTGATGTTTTGGGCTGTCTGAAGGCTTTCTGAGGCTAATGTATTTATTTAAATGTTATATTTAAAATTTATTTATTTTTCCAGCCCTCGACACCATGCCAGATATTTGATGTGGCCCTCTGACCTAAAAGTTTAGAGACCCCTGTCCTAAAGTACAGGCCAACAGATGACTATCTTCTCCAAAGTTTTAAATGATACACTTTTTTCTTTTAATGTAAACAAAGAAAATGCACAATAGTAAGCTACTATGAATTTTTGCAAATCTTTTATAGCGCAAAATTCACCACCAACATTTCATTTAATTCACATTTTGTTGATTTAACATTTGTTGTTCCAAGAATCACTCCATATGGCTTCTCTCAGGAAGAGAAGCAGAAACAGCACTCACCCACCTTAAGCACTCGAATTCAGATTAGTCCATTCCTATTGGACAGAACAGTTTATTTCCCCTGAACTGGTCTGAGGCCCTACTGAGGATCTCAGCTTATATGGGAACAGCACATAGACTGATGCCCAGCATTGCCTCCTTTCTCAAGAACATGTCATAAGTACATCAGAAGAGCCCACTGGATCCAGTCAAAAGCCCATCTAGTCCAGCTTCCTGTATCTCACAGTGGCCCACCAGATGCCTCAGGCAGCACACAAGACAAGAAGGAACCCACATCCTGTAATCACTCCCTTGTACTTGGCATTCTGAGGTCATCTTACCCATTTCGGACAGTTGACTCTTCAAGATGTTCTAACATCATTGCTTATGTAGCATCACCATGTTTGCCTGCTCAATGGGGTACCTGTCAATGCATTCAGGGTACTCCAGAGATACTCATGAAGCTGGGATACCCCTCCTCTCAACACAAGGGGGGGGCAGGAGATTAAGAGGCCAGACATAGCCCACCAATTAGATTGAGGAGGGCAGTGGCGTAGCTAGTTTTGCAGGGTGCCTTACTTAAGTGTGCAAGTGGACTCACCCCCTCAGAGCAATAGGAGCAAAACAGAGGTACAGGTTGAGACTTATTCCTGTGCCTTCAAGCACTCAAGTTTCAAGCACTCACATGGATAACAAAAAACACACTATAGCAAATGAATTTAAAAGTTTCTTTGCTCCAGTGATTTAAAAACAGCCTTGCTGACCTTCCTGGTGTAAGACAAGTCATTAAGAAGACAATCCACCAGCACTTCATTCAGCCCCTCCCTTCACCAATGCAAAATGATCATCTTTCTTTCATGTGCTGGGGGGAAGGGAGGGGTCCGCAGCAGAGAGAAGGATTGATGGATTGTCAGCCTATTGCCCTCTCTCTCTCTCTCTCTCATTCAGAAGGCTATTGTTCAGTCATGAAGCTGGGATGCTGCAGCTTCCATCAGGATGGGGTACAAGCCATGATGTGTATGCGCAACCTCCTGATTTTAGAAATGGGCTATGTCAGAATGCCAGATGCAAGGGAGGGCACCAGGATGAGGTCTCTTATTATCTGGTGTGCTCCCTGGGGCATTTGGTGGGCCACTGTGAGATACAGGAAGCTGGACTAGATGGGCCTATGGCCTGATCCAGTGGGGCTGTTCTTATGTTCTTATGACTGTTCAGTTTTTTAAACTGATTTTAAAGGGCTGCATTTTTCCCCTTCTCCAGGGATCAGCACATTCCTTCTCATTTGCAGGGGCCATTCCTGTTGAGTCAAAACCATGTATAAATAGGCTGGACCTGTATACATCTGGCTCTGAAGAGGGGTGCTTGCACACCACACTGAGGCTCCCTGCAAAACTTAGTGCTTTGCACCCCCTCTAGCTATGCCACTGGAGGAGGATCAGCCTAAATAAACTGGCTCCTGCTTAAAAGCACAGCAGGAAACAAAAGCGATCCCCAGAATAACCCCCAGACCAAGACAGCCTTTGTGACCACATGACCTCTGGCACTGCTGAAGATGTGAGCATCTGAGTGATGACTACAGTCTCTTGGCTGCATGCTGTGGGTTGAGTTCAATCAATAGTAAGTGCATTTAGGAGGACAGCGGAAGGCAAAGGCTATTTCCACACACCTGAACAGAGACCACTTGCAGGCAGTGGTGTAGCCAGAGGAGGTGCAAAGCACTAAGTCTTGCAGGGAGCTGCGCCAGAGTCTGCAAGCGTCCCCTTCCCTTCAGAGCCCTTCTGGGCAGTTGGCTCCAAGGGGGGGCTGCTTCCACCTCCTGGCAAGGCTCCCTGAAAGACTGAGTAGCCCAACCCTGCGCAACCCTTCTGTGCTCAGAAGTAAGTCCCATTGCACTCAGTGGGGCTTACTCCCAGGAAAGGGTGGATAGGCTGGTTGCCTCAGAGCCCAGCCCTGTGCATGTCATGTCTACTCTGAAGTAGATTCCGGCGTAGTCAATGGGACTTACTCCCAGGAAAGTGTGCATAGGCTGGTTGCCTCAGAGCCCAGCCCTGTGCATGTCATGCCTACTCTGAAGTAGATTCCGGCGTAGTCAGTGGGACTTACTCCCAGGAAAGTATGCATAGGGTGGTTGCCTCAGAGCCCAGCCCTGTGCATGTCATGCCTACTCTGAAGTAGATTCCGGCGTAGTCAATGGGACTTACTCCCAGGAAAGTGCGGACAGCTGCAACCTCTGCAGCAAGCCCATTGGGGTGAGCGGGCCTCGCTCCCAGGTGCGCGTGGCCAGGAGCGCAGGCTTCCTCCCAGCACGGGTGGGCGGCACTGCGGCCCGAGCGCCCGGCCCGGCCCTTCTGCCCAGAAGGCGGCCCCACCGCAGCCAGCGGGGCTCACTGCGGGAGGGCGCGGGGCCTCGCCCCCTTGGCCGCGCCACCGCCTTCCCCCGGCGGGGCCCGGGGCGGCCGGGGCTGGCTGAGGCTGGGCGAAGCCTGGGGAGACCTCCCGCCGCCGCGCCCCACTTACTCCGCGGTCCTCCTCGGAGAGGAAATCTGGGCCGTCGTCCGAGCCTTCCTACGCGGGGAGAGGAGAGGAGAGAGCGGAGGCCGCGGTTAGTGAGGAGGCCGCCGCCCCGCCCCGCCCGGCCCCGCACCCGCACCCGCACCTACCATCATGGCTGCTCCCAGCCCGGCCCGCTCGGCGCCCGCGCGAGCGTCGCAGGCAGGCAGGCAGGCAGGCCCAGCCCGCCGCGCGGACAGGCGGCGCGGGGCGGGGCCAGCCGGGCGACGGGGCCGCGTGCTCCGCCCGCCTGGCTGGCTGGCTGGCCGGCTGAGCGCGGCGGCGGGGACGCACCTCTGGCCCGGGCGGCCGCCCACGCTGCCCAGGACGGGCTCCCCGCCTCGCTCCGGGGCAGGAAGGACACCGGCAGCCCGAGCCCGGGCGGGTCTACTCAGGCGGAAGCCCCGCTCTAGTCAGTGGGCCTTGCTCCCAGGCAAGTGTAGGCAGGGAGGCACAACAGCCCCCAAGCCTGGGCAGGTCTGCTCGGAAGCAAGCCCCACTGTAGTCAGTGGGGCTGACTCCCGGGCAAGCGTAGGCAGGTAAGTAACTGCCCAACCCTATGCGGGTCCGCTGAGAACGAGCAGCCCGATCCTGCGCATGTCTACTCAGAAGTAAATCCCTTTATGGTCAATGGGTCTTACTCCCAGGAAAGTGTGGATAGGATTGGACTCGAAGTCTCCTTAAATTCAGTGGGACTTGCTCCCAGCTAAGCCTGCACAGGATTGTGCCCTGAACATAAGAGCAGCCCCACTGGGTCAGGCCCAAGGCCCACCTAGTCCAGCTTCCTGTATCTGAGCAGTGAAGTGGCTAAGTTTGCAGACGACACCAAACTTTTCCGAGTGGTAAAGACCAGAAGTGATTGTGAGGAGCTCCAGAAGGATCTCTCCAGACTGGCAGAATGGGCAGCAAAATGGCAGATGCGCTTCAATGTCAGTAAGTGTAAAGTCATGCACATTGGGGCAAAAAATCAACATATAGGCTGATGGGTTCTGAGCTGCCTGTGACGGATCAGGAGAGAGATCTTGGGGTGGTGGTGGACAGGTCGATGAAAGTGTCGACCCAATGTGCGGCGGCAGTGAAGAAGGCCAATTCTATGCTTGGGATCATTAGGAAGGGTATTGAGAACAAAACGGTTAGTATTATAATGCCGTTGTACAAATCGATGGTAAGGCCACACCTGGAGTATTGTGTCCAGTTCTGGTCGCCGCATCTCAAAAAAGACATAGTGGAAATGGAAAAGGTGCAAAAGAGAGCGACTAAGATGATTACGGGGCTGGGGCACCTTCCTTATGAGAAAAGGCTACGGCGTTTGGGCCTCTTCAGCCTAGAAAAGAGACGCCTGAGGGGGGACATGATTGAGACATACAAAATTATGCAGGGGATGGACAGAGTGGATAGGGAGATGCTCTTTACACTCTCACATAATACTAGAACCAGGGGACATCCACTAAAATTGAGTGTTGGGCGGGTTAGGACAGACAAAAGAAAATATTTCTTTACTCAGCGCATGGTCGGTCTGTGGAACTCCTTGCCACAGGATGTGGTGCTGGCGTCTAGCCTAGACGCCTTTAAAAGGGGATTGGACAAGTTTCTGGAGGAAAAATCCATTATGGGGTACAAGCCATGATGTGTATGCGCAACCTCCTGATTTTAGGAATGGGTTAAGTCAGAATGCCAGATGTAGGGGAGAGCACCAGGATGAGGTCTCTTGTTATCTGGTGTGCTCCCTGGGGCATTTGGTGGGCCGCTGTGAGATACAGGAAGCTGGACTAGATGGGCCTATGGCCTGATCCAGTGGGGCTGTTGTTATGTTCTTATCTCACAGCAGCCCACCAAATGCCCCAGGGAGCACACCAGATAACAAGAGACCTGCAAGGCTTCCTGGGAATTGTAGTTAAGAACATAAGAACAGCCCCACTGGCTCAGGCCATAGGCCCATCTAGTCCAGCTTCCTGTATCTCACAGTGGCCCACCAAATGCCCCAGGGAGCACACCAGATAACAAGAGACCTGCAAGGCTTCCTGGGAATTGTAGTTAAGAACATAAGAACAGCCCCACTGGCTCAGGCCATAGGCCCATCTAGTCCAGCTTCCTGTATCTCACAGTGGCCCACCAAATGCCCCAGGGAGCACACCAGATAACAAGAGACCTGCAAGGCTTCCTGGGAATTGTAGTTAAGAACATAAGAAAAGTCCCACTGGATCAGGCCATAGGCCCCTCTAGTCCAGCTTCCTGTATCTCACAGCGGCCCACCAAATGCCCCAGGGAGCACACCAGGTAACAAGAGACCTGCAAGGCTTCCTGGGAATTGTAGTTAAGAACATAAGAACAGCTCCACTGGCTCAGGCCATAGGCCCATCTAGTCCAGCTTCCTGTATCTCACAGTGGCCCACCAAATGCCCCAGGGAGCACACCAGATAACAAGAGACCTGCAAGGCTTCCTGGGAATTGTAGTTAAGAACATAAGAACAGCCCCACTGGCTCAGGCCATAGGCCCATCTAGTCCAGCTTCCTGTATCTCACAGTGGCCCACCAAATGCCCCAGGGAGCACACCAGATAACAAGAGACCTGCAAGGCTTCCTGGGAATTGTAGTTAAGAACATAAGAACAGCCCCACTGGCTCAGGCCATAGGCCCATCTAGTCCAGCTTCCTGTATCTCACAGTGGCCCACCAAATGCCCCAGGGAGCACACCAGATAACAAGAGACCTGCAAGGCTTCCTGGGAATTGTAGTTAAGAACATAAGAAAAGCCCCACTGGATCAGGCCATAGGCCCATCTAGTCCAGCTTCCTGTATCTCACAGCAGCCCACCAAATGCCCCAGGGAGCACACCAGGTAACAAGAGACCTGCAAGGCTTCCTGGGAATTGTAGTTAAGAACATAAGAACAGCCCCACTGGCTCAGGCCATAGGCCCATCTAGTCCAGCTTCCTGTATCTCACAGCAGCCCACCCAGTGCCCCAGGGAGCACACCAGATAACAAGAGACCTGCAAGGCTTCCTGGGAATTGTAGTTAAGAACATAAGAAAAGCCCCACTGGATCAGGCCATAGGCCCACCTAGTCCAGCTTCCTGCATCTCACAGCGGCCCACCAGATGCCCCAAGACTCAGTCCCCGTGTAGGTCTACTTAGAAGCAAGTCCCTCTGGGCTCAGTGGAGCCCAGGAAGTGTGCGCAGGAGCGGGGCTCCCCTTCCTCATGGCTCTTTCCTTCTTTTGCTTGCAAAGAGCAGAGAAGACCAAAAGGGGCTTCCCCCCTGTAATTGGAGGGGAGGATGTCTCTTCTACCCCTTCATTCTGCTGCACCTGCAGGACACTCAGCCTGCACAGGCAACAGACTGAGCCTGCAGGGGCACCCGCTTTGAATGCTGCCCCCTCCAGTGGTGCAGCCAGAGCAAGTGCAAAGCACCACAGGCATGGCTCCAAGGGGGAGGGTCCACTTGCAAGGCCTGTTCAGGCACCTACAGAACTTACTGCTTTGCACCCCCTCTAGCTACACCACTGTCCCCTTCCCCATGTAAAAATATCTCCTTGAGAGTAAAAAACTCACCACTTCCGCCTGCCTGGGGAGATTTGAGCCCAATTCATTACCTGTGGTGCTAATTTTGTGCTAATCTTCCTTTTTTGAAGTAGGAAGGCGTTCACAACTGGTTTCTCTTTGCAGTCTGCAGTGGCGCCATCCATTTTCCCACTTCAGATCTCTGCTGACTCCTTCCTGCCTCATTCTCAAATCAAAGCAAATAATTGCAGTGTCAACAGCCTGCAAGAAGATCTGTAATGAGGGAGACAAAAGGCCTGTATAATATAGAAGGTTCACTGGATTTTCCCTGTAAAGCAGCCAGTTCTATTAGTCATACTGCCTTTATGGAACCTTCAAATTCAGAACCACTATTTTTCACATTTTTATACCTCCCTTTCTCCAAGGAGCTCAGGGTAGTGTACATGGTACCTTCGGTCCTCGCAACAACCCTGTGAAGTAGGACAGGTTGATAGTGACTGGCCCAAGGTCATCCAAGAGGCTTCATGGCTAAGCAGGGATTTGAACCTGCCTCCAAATACCAATTTCTGGGGAGCAACAATGAGAAGAGGCTGTTTCCTTCTAGCCCTGTTTGTGGACTTCCTGGAGCTGTCTGGTTTGCCACTATGGGGCACAAGACCCTTGGACTGTTCCAGCCTGTCTCCTCATACATTCCCATATGTAGGTCCATACAACATGGCAGCCATTACTTCTTGACCTAGTCAAGAAATACATTGTAAATTGGACAGAGGGATGGATAATGGAAGCTTGGGTTACTCCTGGCAACTGCTTGAGCCACCTTAAGGATGCTTGAGTCCCTCTTGTAAGACTGCTGTTTTGGAGATGTGCAGAAACCTGGCCAGAATTACTTATTGCATTCTTTATCTTTTGTTGTCACTAAATGAGGGCCATCTCCATCTGCCTGAAGTGTTGGGAGACATAGGGCACAATCCTAACCAGGTCTACTCAGAGGTAAGTCCTATTGTGTTCAATGGGACTTACTTCCAGGAAAGTGAGGTTAGGATTGCAGCCTTAAAGTTCTCTAAAGGGCAGGTGGCTGGGTGACAAAATCATTCCCAAATGAACTCAGTTCTAGCTCCTTCAGTTGGTTTCACCTTTAAGAAGTTAATATCCAAAAGAAACTTACAACCCAATCCTATCCAGCACAGGAGCAGCAATGCTAAATGGCTACTGCTGCATCATATCCAAGGATCTGAGCAGGCTGAAGGTCTTCTCAGAGGAAGGGGAAAGTCTGCTTCTCAGTCTGCTCAATGGGGCTACTTGAGTTAGCGCCAGCTAATTTTGCAGATGCAGACTCAAGAAGCCCTGTGTCAGGCTTTTGAGCCTGACAAGGAAGATAGGATTCAGCAGAGGAGGCCTCTCCCTCCCCACTGTTCTGCCCTAGCTCTGCCCTCTACCTGCCCAGAAACATCTCCCCATACCTTCCTGCCACCCTCCCTGCACCCCCACGCTACTCAGCACTTACCTTAGCTCCCCCAGCAGCTGGACTTCAGCTGCAGCATTGATGAGGCAGTGCAGGCCTCTGCACTGGCATCTCTTACTCACTGGTTGGCACAGTGCCAGTGCTGGGGTGCCATTGGACTGGGCTGCCCATTGCTCTCCTAAACCGTCATTTTCATCAATGTCAGACATGCATATTTTGTGAGATTTCAGAGCATATGATCAACATCCTATTATTCCAGTGATTCCTGTCATCAAGGTAGGAAGTCTTCCTTGAACTGCTTTGAAAAGTCATTACTTCAGCTTCAGTCTGAGGTTCCCAAACGAGGTGTAGCAGTGCTCTGGGGCTTCGCAACAAGTCTCCTGGGCACCACAGGCCAGCCAAGCTGCATGGCAGTGTGAATGCAACAGATCACTGAGCAGAGGTTCTGCTTCATGAACGGTTGTTCACTGCAACCTCCTTCCCTCCCTGGCCGCTTCACCACTGGGTTCAGTAGTCGGTTCACCACTGGCACCATTAGAGCATCATGTCGCAGATGTGTTTGGGAACCACTGGCTTAGACTGAAGTCACGTGCAGAAATTCACATGGTAGTGGTCATTTTCCACTGAATAAGCACACTTTAGGATGCAAAACTCACAAGGGTTTCCTTATCCCATGAGTTTTGTGCCATACATTTTCCAAGTATTCCTTTGCTACTGATCACTCCCTTAAGCTATATGTTTAGAATCTTCCACATGGATTTTCTAAACATGTCGATGAACAACTCGAATAGTTCTCAATATTCCTGTGTTTGGTAGGTAAAACTGCGATGTAGATTGTCCTGGAGAGCCCCTCTTTGCCACAGCTCACCCTCTCCTTGTTTTCAGCTTTAAAGAGCAGCCATTTCCCCCCCACACACACACCTGTGGCAAGTAGGAGAGATGCCAGTGAAAGTGGCTGTTGCTTACTCTTTTGCTCTGTCATCTGCTTAGGATCTGGGGGCAGAGGAGAAGGAGGGGGAAGCCAAACATGCTTCAATCCTCTTCTTGTTGGGGCGCAGGGGAGGTGCCATTGGGTTATGTTACTCTAGGTATGCCTGCCCATAAGAGGGGAAAATGTCTGACTTTTCCAGGGAGAGTTCCTGAAGTGTCACGCCAGGACTATGCAAACTACTATATGATGGAAAATGTGGTGCTGGGCTGTGTGGGTATGTTTTAATGTTCCCTCCCCTTTATAAAGACTTGGGAGGGGGGAGTGTATTTTTTTGAAAGCCCTAAAACCGATGAGGTGCTCCTCTTCCTTAATTCACAGGAGCCAGGTGGTCAAAGTCCATGAGTCAGGGAGTGAGCTCTTGAAGTTTGCTTATTAAACAATCTCTTAATAAATAATTTGGTAGCTTGAGCATCAGGGCAATCAGTGGAGTTAATGCTTCAGAAGATGACTGTAAACATTATAGTTAACAATGTCTTTTTCTAATGGTGACATGGCGCCCCTTGGCTTCCTTCTTCATAATTCTGCGCTTCAGAGGACGGCAAACAGTGCTTCTTACAGAGCTGGGAAACCCTGAACAACCCTACGGAACAGTTGACACAGGAAGGGAGGAAAAGAGAGGGGAATTAGGAGTGCCTGGTGCTATAGAGAGCAAGCCAGTACAGCCTCATACTGCCATGCTGTGTCTTTGTATGCTGTACTGCATTATTTACTTAGTTACATTCCTGTACAAATAATTTTTGTCTGCTACACTAGCGTATGTGTTCTGGGTAGCAACCATAGTTTGCCCCCAATCAATGAGTCATGGAGAAGTAGCAGCATTTTGCACTAAAGACTGCTAAAATGCCATGCTGTGATGATATTCCTGTGGTTTAGCCACCAGCCTAAATATTAGTGAAAGATTATGCAGCCTCTTTTGAGAATTCCGATGTATGCAGAGTGGGTACTAGAATTGTGGAATATATGGTCCCTTTGCTTTGGCAGCATATACTCAGTACATGGATTCATATAGCACAATCCTAGTCGCCCTGGGTCCCGTTAGGGAGAAGGGCGGGATAAAAATAAAGTTTTATTATTATTTATTATTATTATCCTATGCATCTCTATTCAGAAGTAAGTTCCATTGAGTTCAATGGGACTTACTTCCTTGAAAGTGTGTAATGCATTGCGGGCTTATAGTCCAATCCTATGCACGTCTACTCAGAAGCAAGGCCCATTAGATTCAACGGGGCTTACTTCCAAGAAAGTGTGGATAGGATTGGGCTGTTAGAGCCCAATCCTATGCATGTCTACTCAGACGTAAGTCCCGTTACAGTCAATTGGACTTACTCCTAGATAAGTGTGGATAGGATTGCACCGTTAGTAACCAAGGGAGACTAAACATTGGCCTGGGTGACTAAATGTTCCATAACCCATTAAATCAGTGATTCCCAAACTGTGAGTCGGAACCCACTGCTGGGTTGTGACCTGATTTTTGATGGGTCCCCAAAGGGTGATGGGAAAATCAGGTAACTGATTGCCTCAAGTCCTGGGGCTATTCAAAAATCAGATACTGTAACTCAAAAATTTTCAGTCTTTTTCAGCTCATGGCACACTGACAAGGCACTAAAATTGTCAAGACACATCATCAGGTTTTTGACAACTGACAAGGCACTCCGTGCTGCCAGTAGGGGGTTCACATGCCCCATTGGCCCTACTAATAAATAACCTTCTCCCAAATTCCTGTGGCACATCTGTGGAACACTTGCGGCACACCAATGTGTCATGGCACAGTGGTTGGAAATGGTTGCTGTAACTGCTAATTACCCTGCAAAAGCTCAGCTCCTGCAGTTTGCAGGCATGTGTAAATATAGGGAGATAAATGAGGGTCTTTTTCTGGTGATTATTACTTATAAATAAATAAAATATTTCTTTTTAGATGTCCTTTTTAAAAGCCTGGTAAACCTGGGTGGGTCCTGTTAGAATGTCGTTTAAAAAGTGGGTCCCAAGGCTAAAATGTTAAATACAAGCCATGTTTAGTATCACTGGCACAAGTCTCAGGCTCGTCTTCTTCCCTTTCCCCTTCATTTGTGTGTGGGGGAGGAAGGCTGCTGCTGCTGCTCCTCCTACCTGAAAACAGAGCAGGATCTGTCATTTCAGATGAACCTGGAAAATCCAGGTGGTTTTAAACACTGTGTGAGCAAACCAGAATAAAAAACCAGGATCAGATCCCAGTTTGATATTGTGGCTTATTCACAAACTGCTTAGAACTGAGATTTCTGAGATTTCTGTTGTTGCCTTATGCAACAACAAATTCTGCTTTGTCTCAAACTAGGGACAAAAGCAACACATTTTTATTTATTTGCAAACATTTCACCCCACCTTTCCTAGTCCAACGGGAAACTCAAGATGGCTCCCCACATAAGTTTAAAACCAGCAATCCAGCAACAGCAGGCCCGTCTTCCATGCATGAAAGGGAGGGGGAACAGCCAAGGCTGGTCATGCTAGTAGTGCTGAGCATGGTTTAATCATTAATATGGTGATGCAGCACTACATCCAGGGCCAGTTGGCCTTGGGCAGAGTCCTGCTTTTGGCTCCCCTTGTTCATTCCCCATATGGCGCATGGGGCACCACCACAGCCATCAGTACCTACAGCTCAGGGACCAGTCTAGCCAGAGGGGCCCTTTGGTACATGTGGATCTCAATCGGTACCCTACCTCACCAGCCTCTGACACCATTTTGATCCCATCTGAACCCTGCTCCGATGAGTGACACCTGAGTCCCTAAACATCTTGAGGCATACAACCAGTAGTTCCCATTGCCTAGAGTCTGTTTTTCTTGCATACAATGGTGCATGTGCAAGGATGCCTCCAACTTATCATTGAAGATGTTCTTATTTCGCCCTTCTGCCCCCACAGAGGCCACCAGGACAACTCACAACTGTTATAAAACAGGCAATAAAGTCATTGATAGGATATTTCCAGTCTGCCCTCCTCCCACTTGGCTACCCCAATCAGCCCAGGACACCAACTCTCTGCAGAGCCCAAAGCCTAGATTCCAAACCACCTGCAGAGTCAGGCAGCAGTTACCATGGAAGACATTTTGGGCAAGTGAGAGAGGCCAAGCAAGTGGAATTCACTATGCCCGAGATTGAGGCAGGTCTTCCCATGTTGTGAGTTACTGATTCCCAAAAGCTGAGACAACACAGGAATTGCAAGAGAATGAATTTGGAAATGTGGAAAAAAGACTGCTTCCATTTCCTTAACTTCAGAAAAAACCCAGAGGATATTCACTGGGTTATGTAGACTCTTCCTGTCACATTATGTTTAATGTAAATATGTAATTTCTTAGTCTCCATTTTGAAAAGCAAACCAAGGCAAAATTAAAATGACTGTGAAGAAGGCACAAAGAGGTGCAATAAGAAAGAACGTATTAGAACAGCATTTCTCAGCGTTTGTCCTCTGTACTACTTTGCATAGTTGGATGTACCACTGGAAGTAACTGGTAATTATGTCATCCCCAATTCCTTCCAGATTTGGAGGTCAGACAGGATGAAACAAACACCGGTTGCAAGCTCAGGGTGGACAGGGATTTTGAGTACATGAAAAGTGCATGCTAGAGCTCTGCCTGCTGAGCTGAGCCTCCCAGCACTGTTTGTCATGTTGTGTTGCTGGTCCCACTGCCAGGGAATGGGAGCTGCAAGTACCAGCTGAAACCATCTCAAGCACCACTGCTTGAGAAGTGCTATATTAGAATGGCCTCACACACACAAATATGACTTATTGCATGTGGAATAAGTGTGAATAAGACTGCAGTCATGTGCACACTTACTCAGGAGTAAGCCCAAGTGAATTTTGTGACATTTACTTTTGTGTATACATGAATAGCGATTCTTCCCAAAGTTCTCCTTAGGAGGAGGGAACCAGGTAAGTATTTGCTTTGGCAGGGGGATTGCAGCAACACGATCCGCAGGATCCTGTTGCTATCAGGGACAGCAGGGATTTTTTTTTTTTAACTTACCTCCAGCCAGCGCTGGAGGAGTCTGGGGAGCCCTCTGCAGCATGCCCCAAGCCTCTGCAAATGGGATAAAAGAAAAAGAAAAAACAGGCACTTCCGGTTTTCATCACAAAACCAAAAGTGCTCTTTTTTCCCCTTCTTTTCACAATTACAGAGGCTTGGGGAGCCCTGCTGAGGGCTCCTCAAGCCCCCCCCCAGACCTTCTAGGACTCCAGCACTGGCTAGAGGTAAGTATATAAGAAGAGTCCTTCTGGATCAGGCCAAAGGCCCATCTAGTCCAGCTTCCTGCATGTCACAGTGGCCCAACAAATGCTTCAAAGAGCACACAAGACAACAGACACAACCTGTGTCCTGGTGCTCTCCCCTGCATCTGGCAGTCAGAGGCAACCTACCTCTAAAACCAGGAACTTGCACATACCTGTCATGACTTGTAACCCATGATGAAATCTTCCTCTAGAAATTTGTCCAATCTCCTCTTAAAGGCATCTAGGCAAGATGCCATCACTACTTTTTGTGGCAAGGAGTTCCACAGACTAATTGCACACTGGGTAAAGTAATATTTTCTTTTGTCTATCCTAATCCTCCCAACACTCAATTTTGGTAGATGTTCCTGGTTCTAGTGTTGGGTGAGAGGGAAAAGAGCATCTCTCTATCTATCCATCCCCTGCATGATTTTGTATGTCTCAGTCATGTCCCCCCTCAGGCGCCGCTTTTCTAGGTTGAAGAGGCCCGAACATTGTAGCCTTTCCTCATAAGGGAGAGGCTGCAGCCCAGTAATCATTTTGGTTGCTCTCTTTTGCACCTTATCCATTTCCACTATATCCTATTTGAGATGTGGCAACCAGAACTGAACACAATACTCCAGCTGTGGCTTTACCATTGATTTGTACAATGGCATTATAATATTAGCTGTCTTATTCTCAATGCCTTTTCTAATGATCCCAAGCATGGAATTAGCCTTCTTTACTGTTGCCGCACATTGGGTCGACACTTTCATTGAGCTATCCACAAGCACCCCAAGAGCTCTCCTGATCTGTCTCAGACAACTAAGAACTCATTAGCCTATATGTAAAGTTTTGATTCTTTGCCCCAATGTGCATGACTTTACACTTACTTACATCGAAACGCATCTGCCATTTTGTTGCCCAGTCTCCCAGTTTGGAGAAATCTTTCTGGAGCTCTTCACAATCTCTTCTGGTCGTCACCACTCAAAAGTTTGGTGTCATCCGCAAACTTGGCCACCTTGCTGCTTAACCCTGTCTCCAGGTCATTTATGAAGTGGTTGAAAAGCACCAGTCCCAGGACAGATCCTTGGGGCACTCCAGTTTTCACCTCTCTCCATTGTAAAAATTGTCCATTGATACCCACTCTGCTTCCTGGTCCTCAACCTGATCCTAATACTTGCCCTCTAATTCCCTGACTGTGGAGGTGTCAAACCCTTCTGAAAGTCCAGATAAAAGAAACCCCTCCTGTCTCTGGCAGCAGTGCGATCCTGGAGTTTGTTGCTGCCTTCCCCCCTCCCCACCTCTTAAAGAGGCATAGATAAGTGCCTCCCTGGCTGGTGGGTGTTTGAGAACCACTGATGTATAGGATAGGATTGCACAGATAGGCCTGCCAATCTTTTTTTTATGAGGTGTAACTAAAAATTAAGGCATAGCTATCTACACCTCAGCCCATGCTCTGTAATGGATTATACCTAGTTCAGTGGTTGTCAAACCTTTTAGCACTGGGACCCACTTTTTAGAATGACAGTCTGTCGAGGCCCACTGGAAGTGATGTCATTTACCTAGAAGTTATGTCATGGCTGGAAGTGACATCATCAAGCAGCAAAATTTTTAACACCCCCATTTGACAAAAGTAAATCAATCAAGTAAATTAAAAGTTTAAAATAAGCATAAATTTAACGAATTTAAAATAAAGAAGAACCCTCCTAACCCTTTCAAGCAGTTGCTGATCTGTTTAAAAAAAATCTCCAAAGGCTGCAATCTACACATACTTACGTGGGAGTAAGCCCCATTGACTGTCATTGTTAAAAGCATATAGTAGCCTGTTAAAAGTACAGTTCTGTAATATTTCCCCAAATGTGGTCACATACTATGGTAGCACCAAGTCTAATATACATTAAAAATAAAATACACATTGAATGGGAACCCACCTGAAATTGGCTTGTGACCCACCTAGTGGGTCCCAACCCACAGTTTGGGGAAACTCTGACTTACTTAGTTTTCTACTTTCTGAGATTTTTTTCATGTGAATATTAGCCCCTTATTCAAGCACTACAAGCCACAATGGGCAGTACTTCAAGCTGTTTTCATATAATTGAATGGTAATTACAGGTTGGGTCTTGAATTCAAACCCACTGTGGAGGGTGTCCTGCATTTTGTACAAGAGAGGGAGGGGCACAATTTTTTGTGCTTTCATTGTCCAGTTTCCTGCACCCCCCAAAAAATCTGCTCTTGAGAATTGAATGGCTCCTAGAAACAAGATGGTAAACAGCACAGGGAACTGGTGAGGGGAGGGAAGAGAGAGGAGCCAAAAATCATGCCCCACTTGTGAGAACAGGACAGCACTTTAGAGAGGGTTTGGATCCAGCCCATTGAAAAGAAGTGGTTAAACTTCTTTAACTTGTGTGGTTAAACAAGTTTTGTTGGTAGTTAACTACAGTACTAGTAATGATTATGATTTGCATCCATTACATACAAGCCCCATTATTTAAAGAATCCATTGTTTATCATACTGAATATTCTGTATAAATACCAGGAAATGACAACTAGGTCACTAAGGAAAGCAGGCATGCTGGCAATTACCAGTGGAGGGTGAGGCAAACCCTTTTTCCCTTCCTACAGCAAGCTGCTAAGATCAAGCTCAGAGCACAGTCCAAACTGTGCCTTTGGCCAGTGCAGTGGTTGCCGCGCCAGTCAAAGATGTCACAAACGTGCCATAAATCCCACTGCGACACCACATGAATAAGCAGCGCCAATGGAGCAACCTTTGCCGCCATGCCACTGCCGTATTTGGAGCCCCTGGCCACTGGCACAAGCAAGGCACCAAGTGGCAGTGGGGAGAGGGTTGTGTCTTGCTGGTTGTTTCTTGCTGTCTTGTGCGCTCCCTCAAGCATTTGGTGGACCACTGAGATATAGGAAGCTGAACTAGATGGGCCTTGGCCTGATCCAGCGGGGCTCTTCTTATGTGGGGGTGGGGCGGTTGGCATCAGGAAGGGTAGGCAGACCCAGCATGGGAAGGGTGGGGTTGGTGCAGACCTCCTCCTCATCCTAACTCCCTTCCCAGGCTAGCAGCCCTACACAGGACTGCTCAGACTTCTGCCAGCTAAATAACTGGCAGAGATCTGAGTAGCCCCATTAGAATGACTGGCTGGGGTGTTACCAAGAGTAAGGGGGAAAATATCCCCTTACTCCAGCCGGGTCCCAACTGGCGTTGAGTACAGTGCAGGCCAGGCGATCTGACTGTGCCAGTACTAGTTAGGATTGGACTGTCAATCTGTAGTATTTCTAGGGCATGGGCTACAGAATAATAAAACAGTCTGCATCTGTGTGAAGAAAAAAAAGGCACCTTTTCTCCCCTGTTGGCATATCTAGGACTGTGCGTATGCTGTAATTTTCAGGAGCAGAGCAAAGACCACAGAATGTGGCATGGATCACATAATTTAGTCTTCTAAGAATGTCAGCTTTTGATTAAGGTTTCTCATTCTTGCAGTTGAGAAAATATGCTTGAAAGTGTATAGCCAAAGTCTGGCGAGACTGCAGAAGCCAGGTGTTGGTAAGATTTCCAATGGTTTGGGTGCAGTTAAGTGGCTCATGCAGTCCCTTGCCCCTCCCCAAATTTGTATCAGCTGCTTCTTCTAAATGGAGAACATTGCAGAATTGTGTAAAATAAAGATTTGTGCAGCCTTGCACAGTGGATATGTACTGGTTTGATTGAATTATTTCACTCTGATCCTGAAGATATGAACTAGTACAGTGTTGCTTAGAATAGCAACAATGGGACAAACTACATGTTCTTTTAACAGTGCACTATGCAGCTACAGACATAAAATAGCATGTACACAGGTTGCCCAATATGTCTATTTAAGTCCCTTCCGTTCTGCTCCTGATCTGGATCAGGCCTCCACACAGGAAAACAAACTCACCACTGTGGAAACTCTGCCGGAACTAACCTGATTAAAGTAGGCTGCAATCCTAACCACACTTTCCTGAGAGTAAGCCCCATTGAACAAAATAGGACTTACTTCTGAATAGACCTGGTTAGTCTTGTGCCCATAGTCTCTAGTGTGACCTAAGCCAGCTACAGCCTGCTCCTTCTGAACACGGTATGGCACAAACCATGTTCCCCTGAGAATCTAGCAGGGTGGCTGACAATTTGAGCTTGGTTCAGTAAAATTGTTTTGTGGTTATTCTCTTCAGTGCTAGGTTTTCTCATCTCACATCTACAGAAAAGGAGTGTGAACTTCTCCTAAAACAAAATGACCCCCAGCCACAGTATAAATGGAAAAGGAATTATCCTCTATGGAAGAAATTTTCAAACTCATTTCCCCCCTTCTTATCTCAGCTCTCCCTCTGCCCAGTCAGTCTTGGCCACACCAATTGCTTCCTTTGTCTTCTGCCTCCCTGATGTCCCCAGGAATCCCCAGATCTTCAGTCTTATCCAGTTATTGAACTCTTGTTTTTCCCCATTGTCCCAGCAAGGGGTCACAATTATCAAAGTTATTGGATGTCTGGGGTTGCCTCCATGCAGTTCCCATGGGTTGTTTTGCCGATGACTTCACAGCTGCTTCCAAGCCCTAACCCAGGGGTGCTCAAACTTTCAACTTTAGGGATGCTGGACCTTTAACAAGTGTCCCACAGATGACAAGCTGCACCTGCTGAAATTCTCGCTTCTATACACTTGTTAAAGGTCCAGCATCCCTAAAGTTAGATTCGTTAGGCACTGGGGAACGTTTTGGGACAAGCGGGGCCTGTACAAGAGGGACGGGCTCCATTTGAACCAGAATGGAACCAGACTGCTGGCGCATAACATTAAAAAGGTGGCAGAGCAGCTTTTAAACTGATCCCTGGGGGAAGGCCGACAGGAGCCGAGGGGCATCCGGTTCGGGACTCCTCATCCCTATGGGATGAGGATGGGGAGGTTAGAGAACAACAAGACAAAGGCAGGGTAGGAGAAGAAATTGGGAAAGGTAGGGTGATGGGATGTGATAAACGGTTTGGCACAATGAGAGGATGCGGGGACAAAGGAGCGAATAAGCAGCCCATCCTGGGGCATTCCGTGTATAAATGCTTTTATGTGAATGCCCGAAGTCTACGAGCAAAGGTGGGAGAACTGGAATGTCTGGTGACAAGGGAAAATATTGACATAGTGGGCATAACGGAAACCTGGTGGAATGCGGAGAATCAGTGGGATACCGCAATCCCGGGCTATAAACTCTACAGGAGGGACAGGCAGGGGCGTGTTGGAGGTGGGGTGGCCCTTTATGTTAAGGAAGGGATAGAATCCAGCAAAGTAGAGATTGAAGGTGGGTCCGACTCCACCGTAGAATCTCTGTGGGTTAAATTACCAGGCTTGTGCAGCGATGTAATACTGGGGGTGTGCTATCGTCCTCCAGACCAGAAATCTGATGGGGACCTTGAAATGAGGAAACAGATCAGGGAGGTGACAAGGAGGGACAGGGTTGTAATCATGGGGGACTTCAATTATCCTCATATTGACTGGGTCAATTTGTGTTCTGGTCACGATAAGGAAACCGGATTTCTTGACGTGCTAAATGACTGTGGCTTAGATCAGCTAGTCAAGGAGCCCACCAGAGGACAGGTGACTCTGGATTTAATTTTGTGCGGTACGCAGGACCTGGTTAGAGATGTAAACGTTACTGAGCCATTGGGGAACAGTGATCATGCTGCGATCCGTTTTGACGTGCATGTTGGGGGAAGAATACCAGGCAAATCTCGAACAAAAACCCTTGACTTCCGACGGGCGGACTTCCCTCAAATGAGGAGGCTGGTTAGAAGGAGGTTGAAAGGGAGGGTAAAAAGAGTCCAGTCTCTCCAGAGTGCATGGAGGCTGCTTAAAACAACAGTAATAGAGGCCCAGCAGAGGTGTATACCGCAAAGAAAGAAGGGTTCCACTAAATCCAGGAGAGTGCCCGCATGGCTAACCAGCCAAGTTAGAGAGGCTGTGAAGGGCAAGGAAGCTTCCTTCCGTAAATGGAAGTCTTGCCCTAATGAAGAGAATAAAAAGGAACATAAACTGTGGCAAAAGAAATGTAAGAAGGTGATAGGGGAGGCCAAGCGAGACTATGAGGAACGCATGGCCAGCAACATTAAGGGGAATAATAAAAGCTTCTTCAAATATGTTAGAAGCAGGAAACCCGCCAGAGAAGCGGTTGGCCCTCTGGATGGTGAGGGAGGGAAAGGGGAGATAAAAGGAGACTTAGAGATGGCAGAGAAATTAAATGAGTTCTTTGCATCTGTCTTCACGGCAGAAGACCTCGGGCAGATACCGCTGCCCGAACGGCCCCTCCTGACCGAGGAGTTAAGTCAGATAGAGGTTAAAAGAGAAGATGTTTCAGACCTCATTGATAAATTAAAGATCAACAAGTCACCGGGCCCTGATGGCATACACCCAAGGGTTATTAAGGAATTGAAGAATGAAGTTGCAGATCTCTTGACTAAGGTATGCAACTTGTCCCTCAAAACAGCCACAGTACCAGAAGATTGGAGGATAGCAAATGTCACGCCTATTTTTAAAAAGGGAAAGAGGGGGGACCCGGGAAACTATAGGCCGGTCAGCCTAACATCCATACCGGGTAAGATGGTGGAATGCCTCATCAAAGATAGGATCTCAAAACACATAGACGAACAGGCCTTGCTGAGGGAGAGTCAGCATGGCTTCTGTAAGGGTAAGTCTTGCCTCACGAACCTTATAGAATTCTTTGAAAAGGTCAACAGGCATGTGGATGCGGGAGAACCCGTGGACATTATATATCTGGACTTTCAGAAGGCGTTTGACACGGTCCCTCACCAAAGGCTACTGAAAAAACTCCACAGTCAGGGAATTAGAGGACAGGTCCTCTCGTGGATTGAGAACTGGTTGGAGGCCAGGAAGCAGAGAGTGGGTGTCAATGGGCAATTTTCACAATGGAGAGAGGTGAAAAGCGGTGTGCCCCAAGGATCTGTCCTGGGACCGGTGCTTTTCAACCTCTTCATAAATGACCTGGAGACAGGGTTGAGCAGTGAAGTGGCTAAGTTTGCAGACGACACCAAACTTTTCCGAGTGGTAAAGACCAGAAGTGATTGTGAGGAGCTCCAGAAGGATCTCTCCAGACTGGCAGAATGGGCAGCAAAATGGCAGATGCGCTTCAATGTCAGTAAGTGTAAAGTCATGCACATTGGGGCAAAAAATCAAAACTTTAGATATAGGCTGATGGGTTCTGAGCTGTCTGTGACAGATCAGGAGAGAGATCTTGGGGTGGTGGTGGACAGGTCGATGAAAGTGTCGACCCAATGTGCGGCGGCAGTGAAGAAGGCCAATTCTATGCTTGGGATCATTAGGAAGGGTATTGAGAACAAAACGGCTAATATTATAATGCCGTTGTACAAATCGATGGTAAGGCCACACCTGGAGTATTGTGTCCAGTTCTGGTCGCCGCATCTCAAAAAAGACATAGTGGAAATGGAAAAGGTGCAAAAGAGAGCGACTAAGCTCATTACGGGGCTGGGGCACTTTCCTTATGAGGAAAGGCTACGGCGTTTGGGCCTCTTCAGCCTAGAAAAGAGACGCTTGAGGGGGGACATGATTGAGACATACAAAATTATGCAGGGGATGGACAGAGTGGATAGGGAGATGCTCTTTACACTCTCACATAATACCAGAACCAGGGGACATCCACTAAAATTGAGTGTTGGGCGGGTTAGGACAGACAAAAGAAAATATTTCTTTACTCAGCGCGTGGTCGGTCTGTGGAACTCCTTGCCACAGGATGTGGTGCTGGCGTCTAGCCTAGACGCCTTTAAAAGGGGATTGGACGAGTTTCTGGAGGAAAAATCCATTATGGGGTACAAGCCATGATGTGTATGCGCAACCTCCTGATTTTAGGAATGGGTTAAGTCAGAATGCCAGATGTAGGGGAGAGCACCAGGACGAGGTCTCTTGTTATCTGGTGTGCTCCCTGGGGCATTTGGTGGGCCGCTGTGAGATACAGGAAGCTGGACTAGATGGGCCTATGGCCTGATCCAGTGGGGCTGTTCTTATGTTCTTATGTTCTTATGTTCTTAAAGTTGAAAGTTTGAGCACCCCTGCCCTAACCAAGCCTCTTCATAAGTTGGATGTTCCTAATTTGAACATCAGTAAGCCAGGTGCCTTCTGTACATGTTTACTCAGAAGTAGGTCCTCAGTGAGGCTTACTACCAGATAAGCGTGTATATAGTATAAGCGTGTATAGTAGATATAGCAGTGGTTCCCAAACTTTGCACTGTGGTACCCAAAGGCGCCACGGCAAACTCACAGGGGCGCAGCAGGAAGTTCCTGCTGGCCTCTTACTGATTCTCCCAGGCTCCGCTATCTTGAATTGCCCATGATATCGCATGATTCAAGATGGTGACACCCAAGAGAGCCGGGTGATGGCACAACAGGGCTCCATAACTGTGGTAAGTTTGGGAAACACTGGGATATAGGCTTGCAACCTTAGGGGCTTTGTCTTGCCAACAGGCTGGTTTCAGTGTGGAAGAGGCCAGAAATGGGGAGATCACTGATCATTCTCATCAAAATAGAAAGGAAAGCTAGGTCTATAGGCAGCTTTCCAAATAACTTTGGAAAACCATTACCAGACTGCCACGTCCTGCTAAGGACAGCAGTGTGATGGCAACCTGTGTCAAGCCAACCCAATCTGCAACCCGTTACACTTGGCGTTTGCCTGGACAAGCAGCACCCTGCTGACTGTCAGTGCACTGCTTGTATCAGCCACAACTGAAGTCTGCCTGAACCTCTCCTAAACAGTAAGCATGATAGATGGTAGGCTGGACCATCATGACCAATTGTCATATAGCTATGTGAAACTGCACCCAGGCAGCCAACTTTTGTGCAATGCATTTTTATTAGGTTTAGTCAAAGAGGACTTGCACATCTGTTTTCCAGAGGTGATTTAATTACTACAGAAAAGTGATTGCATAGTCAGAAGACGAGGAGAAACTTGAAGCAGATGATAGCTTCCAGAACTACCGTGATAATTGAGTTACACGTTAGGCTGCAAGCCTCTTCTTTGTCACTAGATGGTGCTAGGGATATAATTTTAACACAACCACCACCTGCAAAAATGTGCAACCTTATGAACAGCCTCCCCATGCAAAGTGAATTTCCTTCCATTTTAAATTGCAAACCTTATAACCCTCCAAATTGCTCAGCTGGTGGAAATAAGGAAGACTATGCACTTTAAGGCACATTTGGCTTTTTGGAGAGAAACACTTGTGTAGATCAGAAGAGTACAGTCCTTCTCAGGTTTCCTTTGGTTGGGTTCACATTGTATAGCAGACAAAGGACCCAATCCTATCCAACTTTCCAGCTCCAGTGTAGCCACAATGCAGCCCCATGATAAGGGAACACATGTTCCCATATCTTAAGCAGGCCCCAGTGACTGTCCCTCCACCACAGGGTGCAGCACACACCCCACTGGCACAACGGCACCAGCACTAGAAAATTGGATAGGATTGGGCCCATACACAGAATCCTCGGTGAGGCAGGAAAATGAACATGCTAAGAGCAACCTAGCTTTGCAAATTCTGTAACACTTCAAGCACTATTTGGGAAAGGCTAAAAATTTCTCAGAACAGCAGTGGCCCTAATCTGTGCGTGCACATTTTTGTTGACTGTTACAAACACCTATTGGATCATTCCTGGACCAAGCAGAACTTGCTTTCCCTCCCCAAAAATGAGTTCTATATACCAGTGCAGAGTTAGGATTGTGTATCTTTTTTAGTTCATGGAAAAATATAAATGGATTCATATATCAGCTTTAGCGATTTAGAAATGAAGGCACTGACTGGATTAACCGCCTCAACAGGGAAAAAAAGCATTTCCCTTCCTTCCGCAGCATGTTTGCTTTGCTTTACAATGCCTTTGTCTTCAGCAATGGGCACAGAAGATGTTAAAACTGGTGTTAAGATCAGCATCAGCATCTCTAAGCAGATTTAGCATCAAGAAAGGCAAATGCAATGGAACCACTATGGAAGGAATATGCCTTGTTTTCATAGCACACCTTCTCTGCAGATGATTTTTCTGGCATTTGAAGCCATCAAGAAAACATGACAAACAATTACAGTATTCTAAGATCAATAGTGATAGAACAGCTAATCTAGATACAGGTACAAAGTGGTAGCATTCAAAAACAGAAATCCTGCAATTGCAAATGTAAAAAACATACACACACAGGTTGGCAACCTTCCGTCTCAGAAGACTTTGGTATCACGCTCTGAATGGTGGTTCTGGAACACACACATAAGAACATAAGAAGAGCCCTGCTGGATCAGGCCAAATATCCTAGTCGAGCTTCCTGTAGCTCACAGTGGGCCACACAAAGTGGAATTCCCTTTATTATGCTCCTCTTGCCTCAGAACTCTGTTGCCAAAGTCATTTACTGGTTTTCACATCATAAGAATAGCCCCGCTGGATCAGGCCAAGGGCCCATCTAGTCCAGTTTCCTGTATCTCACAGTGGCCCACCAAATGCCTGAGCTCACAAGACAACAGACACAACCTGTGGCCTGGTGCCCTCCCCTGCATCTGGCAATCAGAGGCAGCCTGCCTCTAAAATCAAGAGCTTGCACATACCTACTATGACTTGTAACCTGTAATGAACTTCTCCTCCAGAAATTTGTCCAATCCCCTCTTAAAGGCATCCAGGCAAGATGCCATAACTACTTCTTGTGGCAAAGAGTTCCACAAAATAATTACACTCTGGGTAAAGAAATATTTTCTTCTGTCTGTCCTAACTCTCCCAACACTCAGCTTTCATGGATGTCCCTTGGTTCTGGTGTTTTGTGAGAGGGAAGAGCGTCTATCTACTCTGTTCATCCCCTGCATGATTGTGTATGTCTCAATCAATCATATTCCCCCTCAGGTGCCTCTTTTCTAGACTGAACAGGCCCAAACGCTGTAGCCTTCCCTCATAGGGAAGGTGCATCCAACATGAACACCATGTCCTTACCTATAAAGACTTCCATCATCTTGCCTCACTTGTTCCTTCTTATTTCAAGACATATCCCTGTGGGCCATCATTGTTCCTCTAACTTCTGTTACTGTTCTTATCATCTCGACTCCTTTCCAACAATGAAATCCATGCTTCCGTGTGTCCATTTATGCCTGAACTGCTTTTCAGAGTTCGTGTAGAGTACTACAATTCTTTTTTTTTTCAAATTTCCCCCAGGACTAGGGGTCCAATCCTGTAAAACTTTCCTGCGCCGATGCAGTCGCAGTGCAGCCTCAGGGTAAGGGGACAAATGTTCCCAATGCAACTGCACTGCAGTCCCACAATAAGAGAACAAATGTTCCCTTAACTTGAGGAGGCCTCTGTTACTGCCTCCCCCTTGCAGGATGCAGCACATGCCCAACTGGCATGGCTGCATCAACGCTGGAAAGTTGGATAGGATTGGGCCTTGAACATGTATCTCTGTGTTTAGTTGTACAGGTTGAGCCTACTTATCCTATCAGCCGATCTGGCTCCACCTGGATCCGTTCCTCAGACTTTGCCCAACCTGAATCCTCCAAAGGCAACTGGAACTGTGCTCTGGTCAGTTGCCTTTGAAGGGCCTAAGGGGCCAAAAACCAGGGATTTGCTTATGATCTGTTTTCAGTATTTCAGGGGGGAGGGGGTCTGAGAACAGATCCCCCCTGGATACCAAAGCCCCACCTGTAGTGGTTTTTACTTAAATGACTGCAGGGCGCCGATTAAGGTAAGAGATAAAGTGCACAGAAGTGTGTATTGCATCACATGCCCATTAGCCATCAGCTCTGGGAGGGCAGCTTCCCTTGGGCAGCTTGTGGGGGGGTGTATTTTCATCAGGACTGCCACACAGCAGTAAGGATTCCATCCCCGCATGCTGCAGTTCTGATCCTGGACTATCTCACACGCATAGTTGCCAGTTATGCAACACAAACACAGGTTCAAACTAAGTGTTTTAGCGTCAACAAATTTTCCAGTTTTCCACATAACCCTTTAGTCCAGTGTTTCTCAACGTCTGTCCCCTGCCGTACCATTTCGCATGGTACACCTCTTGGAAGTACCAGCAGAAGTAGCTGGCAATGTCATCATGAGTTACTTCCTTATTGGGAGGCCAGTTGCAATGCAACAAACACCAGTCAGAAGCTCAGGGCAGACAGGGGAGCTTTTTTGAGCTCTGCGGGGTCCTGCAAGTACCACCGGACACCACCTCAAGTATCACTGGTGAGAAACGCTGCTTTAGTCCTTATTCCCAACCACAAGCATGCTTAATACCGGTAACTGCACTTGCTCACAAGCACCCGTTATCCTTGCCTTTCTCACTTGTGCCCAGTATTTCCTTCTGTCTTTCTCTTCTTCTGTTATCCATTGTCCTCCACTGTAAAAATTTAACTCTTAAATTCTCAGCTCAGGAACCTGAGTGCTTATTCATGTTGCTCTGTAAAGCACGATGTAGTCTGATATTAGTAATGAGACAAATAAAAACACCTTTCACTAACCTTAAGTTAAACTTGTCAAGTTGAGAATCTGGTTTATTCAAAGCCAAATCCAGAGGTTTGCAATATCCAAAGTAATATACATTCCTTTCACTATGTAGCTTACAGCCCAATCCTATCCACACTTTCCTGGGAGTAAGCCCCATTGACTTACTTACAAATGGGACTTACTTTTGAGTGGACATGCATAGGATTGGGCTGTGAAGCTGCAACCCTATGCACACTTTCCTGTAAGACCTATTGAACACAATGAGACTTACTTCTGAGTAAACATGCATAGGATTGTGCCCTTAATTACATCTGAATTAAAGCAAGTAATTTCTGAGGGAAAACTGAAACGAAGCTTAAAGTCACATTAATTTTTTGATGAACCCAAAGTGTACCCAGTGTCAACTTACTATAGTGACAGTAGTAAAGGTGATTAAAGTCGCCCCTAACCTCAGCCTCACTTACTTTATTAGCTGTGTGTTTTCCTTTTAGAATTATCAACTCGTATGTTACATCTTCATGTTTTTAGTATTTAAACTAAAGGCCCAATCCTATCCAATTTTCCAGTACTAATGCAGTTGTATTACATAAGAACAGCCCCACTGGATCAGGCCATAGACCCATCTAGTCCATCTTCCTGTATCAACGGGGCATGCACTGCATCCTGTGGTGGTGGAGCAGTCACAGAGCCTCCTCACAGTAAGAAAATATTTGTTTCCTTTCCTTGGGGCTGCATCAGTGCTGATTGGGCCCTAAGACTGTTCACATTTTTAAAAGAACAGAATACATTTTTAAAAGAAAGGTGGTTTCTCTGAAGGCTTTCAGTACTACCATGAAAACATTTAACATTTCTTTATCAATAAAGTAACTGAAGCTGACCCCCCCCATGTCACATATACACAAGATGTTCAAACTGCGAAGCTCTCCTTCAATCTCTTAAGTCACAATGAGGCCTTCATCAGTTTGCATGACAGAAAACAACAGCTGACAGCCCATTTGGAACACACACCAGCTGTCTCTCGTTTGTTTTATTGTCCAAGCAGCAAGGTTCGTAGCTGCATTTCCAAAAGCAAGTTATAGTATGCTGGACTGGATCTCAAATCAGTAAGCAGGCTATAGAACTTTTGGATCAAACTGGTTATACAGGGTTCTCTGCTTCTATCAACATTTCACAGAAATCCACACGGAATTTCTGACTGAATTATACTCATTTTTAAACTAAATGTATTCTCCAATATTCAGTTCCAAAGCCCCAGACATCTGTTCAGTACAATTTGCACACACCAATTACATTACTGGCAGAGGATTACGGAAACTGAAAACCAGTGCTTTATACTGCAGATGGGCTAAAAATGGATCTGTACAGATTTTTTAAAAGTCATTTTGAAGTCTGAGTTTAAAGCATTTGAGTTTTCTCCAATAAAACATTTTAAGCACATTATAATTTTAGAATGGAACCAGTTCATCCCTAGACAAAATTAATGAGCAAATAGAAGACATTTGTACCAGTCAGGCTTTTACAGGCACACATGGCAGAATCTGAAACACACAGGACAAGGAACACTTCCCAAGTGTTTTTCTCCTGTAACTCAAATTTCTTTCTTCCCTCTACAAAACCCTAATGACTAGCAAGTCAATATTCTGCATGACTTAAATTCTGTAAGAGTTCAGTCGGTCTTTAAAAGCTATACATTTCACTTCTAGCAAGTCAGAGAACAGCTGAAAGCTTGAAATAGTTAAAGTTCTACAGGGAAACAATCTGAAAATTACGACATAGTTCAGTTTACAAACATGTTTACTATTGCTGCCTGTCCATTTCTTTCCCCGGACTGAGTAAAACATCAGCAAGTTAACATCCAATGAGCTTTACTTCTGCTCTCTACCACTTTCTCTTGAGAAATCCTAACAGTTTTCGGTTTCTCTCCTTTGATGAAAACATTCCTTGGAGTGGTATGTACACTTCAGCAGTGATTGGGTGCCTAGCAGAGTTCCTTTATGCATACCAGGAGAATCATGTCCAGTTTTGCCATTTGTGGAGAACTGATGACAAGATACAAAAGCATGTGTTTGCCATAAATAGCTCTGGCTAACGGAGGCCTGCTCGCACAGAGCAGATCAAATTCTCTATAAGGAGAGCTGCATTTGGCTCTTGGCCAAGTCATGTCCCTGATGCAAGACTTAGTAGCTATGAAAGCTTTCCCGTCCTGTTAGCACAAAAGTTAACTGGAGAGCAGTTGCCCTGTGGCTAGACAAAAGAAAGGGTATGTACGATCCTAAACACTTAAAGCAGCAAGAAGGGCTCAGTGACAATGCACTAGGTAGCTAATAATTTCTCTTCCCATGTACTGTGTTACAAGTACTAAGTTGCTGGCCTAACTGCCTTCTACCAATGGCAACATATTAAGATGAGCAGAGGTTCTGGGGGAATCTATCTCACCAATCGTGCTTACAGCAGGCTTAGAAATACAGAAAGACTCATTCCTGAAATTGAGTAGAATTGTCAAATATACGTGAAAAGTATTGCTGAAAAAAAACTTGCGCATGCATAGTTCAGTCTATGTTTTTCAATGAAAACAAGGGAACATTCTGTAATAAGCCACAAGTTTTATTGCAACGTGGCCAACAGATTTGATCTCAAAAACAGCGTTCCATTTAAGGCTCTTTTTATACAGAAATTGCCGTGATGACTGATGTTTTACAAAACATCTTTAATGTTTCAAGACTTGCATGGTAAACAGATAGTTCCTTCATTTGTTCAGTAGTGTACATTCAATGGAAAACAAAAAGGCATCGTAACAGCTACTTCATTTATAAAGATATGCCTGTAACAGGAATAAAGACTGAGGTCCTACAACAGTTTGATTACACAGTTACAGAAACTTAATTGGCATACCTGGGGGGTGGGGGAGAACCAAACATATTACAAAAAAAGTGCTTTAAATGCATAGTGTAATGTGCTTCCATGTCACAAATAAAAAAAGGCTTGTCAAGGCAGGTGAGGTGTATGAATGCACAAGAGCCTTGTGGAACTGCAATCAAGTGCAACGGTAATACTGAATAGAGTCTACCACTGGAAATACTGTCAAGGCGATCAGGTAGCTTAAACCTTTTGTTGCTTGGCTAGACTATTCACATTAACTATCACATTCATGGTACACGCTTGCAAAGAAAGCCCACATCAGTTTTGGCTACGAGTATGATGTGAAGGCATTCCTTGGATACTACATAAAACTATCGGGTTTAAAAACAGTCCAATGATGATCGCTTATAGACTGCTTAATGTAATGATGTCTCCTTCAGGTGGGCAGGGTCCAGGAGGGTGGGGCAAAAGGGACTAACGCTATTCCAATTGAACGAGCTGCAGAAATGGAAGCTCCAGGTGGCACTTCTCTGTCCTTTTATAAAGGTTTCCCTTCAAGTGAAACCACCACATTGCCACCTAGTTTCTCTCCCAGCGTTGAACGGTCTTTAATATCATCCAAACCATTTACTTGCCACTCATGTTTAATACCTGAAAAAAAAAAACACCACAAATGAACATAGACAGACATATTCAGTATTTCAGTTCCTGAAAGAACTCTGCATGGCCCTGCTGAGAAGTACCAGATATATGCCAACCTCTCACCCATTTAAGTAAATTAAGCAAGTTACTTGTCCAAAAGAAACGGTCACTAGTTCTGGCCAAACGACTTAACTGCAAAGCTGCCTGACAAGATGTTTTCTGCACGTACCTGTTAATTTCTTTTTAATGGCATCTTTAGAGCTTGCGTAGATCATCTTACTTTTTAGAGGGGCACTTTCTGGAGCCCTACAGATAGGGGGGAAAAGTTGTTATTCAACCCACGGAAGTTTGGAAACTAAATTATTTCAACAATAATCCTTTGTTTTACACACCAGAATAAAAACACCAGGTCTTCTTTTTTGGATTCCCTTGTTTCATATGTTGCATCATACAAAGCATATCGGCAATCATTCAGAGGTAACAGCTTCACAAAGGATGTGTAGGGGTCATCCACTGTGTCGCCAATGTCACCAACAAGTATCTGCTTTGATTCTTCTACAATTATTTGTTTTTTGTCATCACTTAAACAGAAAAGAACAGCTTTCTTCCTTTTTTTAATTTCTTCTGGCGTTGAAGATTTTCGTACTTTCATATCATTAAACACCTTGATAACTTCATCATTCACTGTTACTCCAGAAGCCTATAAAATAAAACAAAACAGCATTCACTAGAATAACTTTATTCTAAAAGCAAAGGAGTACTCAATAACATAAGGCACACTAAGAACTTAACCTGAAGTATGAGATAGGCAACGTAATTCTATACACGTTTAAAGCCAGTCCTAATGTGTTCAATGGGTCTTACAGGCATGCATGTAAAGGACTGCACCTTTAGAAGCAGAGTATTTTGTACATAGGCAGCTGTAAAAAGCCAATGCATTATATCCTAAGGAAGTTGAGATTCCTAATAAAACCAATGGGCCTCAACTTAGTCATAACTAACTCATGTCGTTGATTTCAACGGCGCTCAGTCGTGATCAGCTTCCTCAGGATACAACTCAGTATTTCTATTCTAACATAAGTAATTTGACTTATTTAAGGGATTTCCCCTTGAAACAATCAAATGCAACAGCAGTACAGTAGTTCATATCCAACTCAGTCATCATTCTAGTTCTGTGCAGTGATGTCAGCCTCGAGGAGCAAAAGAAATGCCTTCTGCATTGTGTCAGGTTTAAAGTTATGTATTGAAATTCCTAGATTTTATTTAATGCTGCCCTATAAATACTCCAATGAAGTCACTACATGAGAAAAGAATCAAAGACAGAGTGTACAATTCCTTCCAACAGTAAGTGAACTTCACAGAAGTGGAGCTTAAAAAGAATACAATTTGTCCAGCTGGGGTGGACGCGAGTGCTGTTTACACACGCTGCATCTTGGAAGCTGCTTTGCCCTGGGTTCATCCCACAATAGGCTGCTATAATATTTACAGGCCCACATTCAAGGGTTATACATTGGTAAAAGAGGTCTATCGCATCACCCCACCCATTCTTGTGGGTTTTTAGGCATTACAGCAATGCCATGGGGTGACCCCATGAGAAGCAGCCCCCGCGAGACTGCTGCGCTGTAACTGGCACCAGTTTGCTTTTTCTTCCGAACTGCTGTCATTATTTTCAAGGTCCTGCTTTTAGTTAACCACATCCTTTAAACGGGGAGGGGGGAGGAATTCAAAGCTTTTACTGCCCATCCAAGGCTGCCTGCCTGTGCTGCAGGAGAAAGAAGTGACAGCTGGAAGAAGCAGGTTCCTCAGGGTTCCTGCGTTTGCTTCTCACACTTGCATACAGGAGGTTCCACTTCAGGCTCCGAATCCAGTCGCTCCAGGCGCACAGACAGAGCCGGAGTCCCGCTTCTGGGACAGCAGTGGAAACAGCACAGGCCGGAGTGCCTGTGCCCCTGAGGCTCATCAGGAGGGCCACTGCCTGGCGTGCCTGTCCTGGGCTGCTGCAGCCGGTGGAGCAGCAGCAGCACAGGGCTGTGCGGTGAGGGGGAGGCAGATGAGGCGCTGCCGCATGTGAGGTGGGCGCTGAGGCAGAGCCTCCCACTGTGGGAGGTGCCCAGGCACACGCAGTCCACGCGCTCCGCGTGGCTCCACAGGGAGGCTCTGCCTCGCCCACCTGCCGGGCTTCCCGAGGGGCTGGGGGGGGCGCTGCCTCACCAGCCCCGCTGCGCACGAGCTGCGCCGCCCGGGCCCCTCTCGTGGTGGCGGCGGGAGACTCCGGCGCGGAGGCCGGAGCGCCCCCGCAGCTGTCGGCGCGACCCCCAGCCGGACGGCCCCGGAGGCAGAGCCGCGCCCTGCTCCTCCGCCGGGGCAGCGCCAGGGCGGAGCGGGCAGCAGGGGCGCGTCCCAGAGGAGCCGCGGAGGGCTGCACTGCCGCCCGGCCCGGCCCGGCCCGGCCCCTCCCGGGCCTGCTCGTGAGGGAAGCGAGTCCCTCGCAGGCGAGCGGGCCGGAGCGAGCCTCGGAGCCGCCCCCAGCCGGCGGCCTACTCGCGGGAGGCGGCGAGGCTCCCGGCAGGCCCTCCGCCGAGCCCGTCCTTTGTCTGCGCGGCGGGGGAGGGGCGCCGCCGCCCCTCGGAGGGGGGAGGGGAGCGGGGGGGCCCTTGTCCCGCGCGGCCCCGCCGCCCCCGGGGCGCTCGCACTGGGCTAAGATGGCCGCCTCGGGCCCCGCCGCCCTTACCATGGTGCCGGGTCCCCGTGGCGCTGCCTGCGACCTGAGGCTGCTGCCCGCGCTGAGGCGCTGACTGAGCAGACGGCGGGGCGGGGCCGGGCGGGGCGGAGCAGCTCCCACGTGCCGCGGCCCCGCCCACCGCCGCAGAGGCCGGCGCGGGGCGGAAAGGCCACGCCCCGATAGGGCGGGGCCAGTCCCTGCTGCCCACCCGCCCACGGGCAGCAGCAGCCGCAGGAAAAGAGGCTGAGCGGAAGGGCACTTGTTGAACAGGCAGGAGGCCCAGGCCCGCTGGAGCCAGTGGGAGCACAGCCGGGGCAGAGGACCAGGTCCTGCAGGGAGCCCCCCCCCGCTGGCAGCCTCTGCAGCACCTTTTTTGAAAGTGGCCTCCAAGCTTTGAATGGCTCAGCCCCCCCCCAGCTTTGAATGGCTCAGCCCCCCCCCCCAATCAACCAGGGTTGGGAGGAAGGGCAGCTCTAGAGTCCAGGAAGCCTCCTCTGCACAGCCGCGGGAGCAACAGACAGTTGAGAACAGAGCAGCCTTCCCAAGAGCCCATTGCTATGCCTGTCTACTCCTGTGTAAGTCCCACTAGAGTCAATGGAAAGTGTGGACCAGGCTGCACTGAGAGACACCTCCTGCTCCAGCCCAGCGCAGGGAATCCAGCAGCAAAAAGATCCCTGGAGGGCTATGCTTGGTGGAACTGCACAAGCCAAGAACACCAACAGCGGTTCGGGCTCCTGCTGCCAATTTCTGGCTTAAGGGCTGGAAAGAGCTTCCGGCACAAGCGATGTAGCTGTGCTGCAAGTCAGAGGATTGACAGGTGGCCCAACGGCTTCGCTCTGGCAACTGCCAGTCTGCAGGGGCCCAGCTTTAGCTTTTGAGTTCCCCAGATTTGAAATTACCCAAAATTCAGGGGAGAAAGTTATTTGGCACTTGGGGATCTGAATTTTAGAAAGTGGCATCAAGACCTTTTTGAGGTTTTCAGTGAAATTAAACAAAGAAGTCTTACTTTTGTGAAAGGCCCTTATTCTGCAGATGTCTCCAGGAACCCCCTGGTGAGAACCATCAGCCAGAGAATAGGATGGAAGATCAGATAAAAATCATTTTGGGAAATATCCAACCATCTACTCTCTTTCATCCAATAGGGTAACAAAATGGAAAGAAGCCATCAGTACTTTGAAAAATGCTTTATTTTATTCTTGCACTCAAGTTGTACAAATAAAACTTAGAAACTTCCAGAACTGTATTTTTTTCTGGGAGAACTGCCAGGCAGAGGGAGGGCAATTAACTGATCATTAGAGGTTTAAACATCACACACGCAAAAAAACAGGAAGTTAAGGAACTCTTTGTCCTCAAAAGTAAAAATTTTATAAATAGAAAACAAATTAACAAATCAATTGAATGCTAAATAAATATCTACTTAATAAAGTCAGACTGAATCTCTCCAACCAGCACTGGCACAGTAATTTAAAGGATATAAAATTGTACTTATTCACGTGTAGTGTCAAACACTTATGCTCAAGTGACTTCAGACATTTCACTTGTCTGCTGTATTGCAGATGATTTTATCCTAATTCGAGCCCTCACAATGTTACAGCTCCTACAAATCTAAATAATTTGACAATATCATTTGGTGCTGAAGAAAAATATTTCTGGCAAGACACAAAAATGGTCTTCAAAAGTACAAAATCTACTGTAAACCAGTACTGTATTCAATACACATCTATATTAGACATAGAACAAAAACTGTAGCAAAGGTAATCTTTCCTACATTCTCCTGAGTGCTTAATAAATTGAGAACATAGTGCAGGCCACACCTCCCAGGAGTGGCAGATGTTATTGCTTTCTATGGCTGCATGATTTAAGTGTTTCATTTTCAATGAAAACAGAGGATGCCTCCAAGTCCTTTAGAAGGAAGATTTAGATTCGGGATTTTTTGGCTGCTGGAGCAGCCAGGTCCACGTTATTAAACGTAAGAGGAAGTCCAAGCTTTTGAGCCTGAACATGGAAAAATGCCTGAAGTCTTGTTCCAGCTTTTGCTTCACTTGTACTGCGTGGGTTATACTCAAAGCAGTTTGAAAACATCAGTTCAACATCTTCAATGAATTCCGCTAGAAGAAAAAATAGAGAAAGTGTTGAGTGCACAAAATCTATAGATTATCCCCAATGCTATACAGTGGGCCACTAATAGTTCTAATAGTAATTCTAATAGTAATCTGCTCCAGAGACACAATTGTATTGTGAAAATACTGCAGTGTGAACCCAATAACACATTGTTTTTTGGTAATTCATTCCAGGCTCAGAAGTTTGAAGTTTCTGCCAGAGAACTAAGCCAGTTTCCTCTAAAAGGTAACTTAATGGTACCTACTGCGCACTTTAGAGGCCACGGTTATCAGTTTACACAATGTTGTAATTATAAAACACAAATTACAAGGCTGTGTCTTTTCCTCCATGCATGCAGCCACAATATTTAAAAAGCTGCTGTGGGCTGAGATGCTACCAATGGTTTGCATTTGCCTCACTGATTGGCTTATCCTCCACAAGGTCCTGTTGACAGCAATCTTGAGCCTACTGTAAAGTGAATAACTCACTGCAGTGGCATTCAGACTGGGGCTTCGCGAGCCTGAGGCCCTGGCCTCTTAAGGTTTTGCAGGAGCGCGATCACGCTACTTTCACTTCAAACCAGCTGGGGAGCCCTACAGGCACTCACTCAGGGCTCCCCACACCCCCAGGACAATGCTGCAGGGACTGGTCAGTGCATCCCAGTCCCTGCAGCCCCCCTGAGCGGCATGATCCTGGGTATCACATCGCTGCCTTCCCCCCGCCCCTGCTGCCTCCCTCCCCTCCCTTGCAATAACTTACTACACTTTTCAAACTCCCAGAGAGTTTGAAAACTGCAGACTTACTGTATAGTGAACCTTGTTTTACAATGGAGAGCTCACTGTAAAGCGATCTGACTGTAAAGTGAGAGTCCACTGTAGTTCCTAAATATTTAACAAAAAAGCCAACAGTGAAATTCCATTTGTGAGTGGAACCCAGTTGTGTGTGCTAGAAGTAAATTATGCTTAGCCTTGTGCTAATGCAATACCTTGAATACCTATTGCTGGTGGCCCAGGCCCTGAGCTCCTGTAATGAATTGGGAATTTTCCTCCACTGTATGGGAAGAAGGGAAACTATTATATTTAGCAACCACTTTTCAACAGAAAAAAGCTCTCCAAACAGTTAATATAACAAAGGAGTAAAACCTTGGTCACCTGTCCCAAAAGAGCTTCAAAGTCTAAAAAACAAGACACACACCAGCAAACAACCACTGAGAGGGATATACAGTCTAATCTTGGTATCCATGGGGTTCCATTTTTGGAACCCCTGAGGATGCCAAAAACTGTGGATAATGAAATTCACAGGCAGGGCTGCACCAGGGAGGTGGTCTGAGGTCCACATGTGGCCTGAGACCCGCACGTGGCCTTCACAATCCTCAGAAGACTTTGGAAGGCCTTGGAAGTTCACTTCCAGTTTTCAGAAAAACAGGAAGTGCATTTCTAAGGCCTCCTGGAGACCTTCTGAAGCTCAAGAGGTTGCGTGTGGCCTCTCTGAGCTTTGGAAGGCCTTAGAAGTACACTTCAGATTTTTTCCAGAAATGAGACACTATCTTAGGAATGTGAAGATGCTATGTAAATTGAACTGTGCTTAAAAAGGAATTATGTAAACAGAATTATTTCAGTATCCTTTACTTACATGCCAATTTGTATTCACATTTGTTTACTTTTTCACGGATTATGTTTAAGGCAATCGGTTTTTTGATGATATCATAGTAGTCTGGTACCTGAATTTCGGGTTTAAAAGGCAAACAATTATTATTGTTGTAAGAGTAACAATACAAAAGACCACTTCAAACAATTAAAAAAAATTCTGAATTTCAGGGCTAGTAAATTGCATAGTTTAAGAAGCATCATTTAGAAACTTATATTACTTTCAACCTGCCTAGTCAAGAAGGCAGCCTTTTATTGTTTGACTTCTAGTCTTTTTTGGCAAGCACAAAACTTTGGAGCAATGGTGGTAGATGTTTCACATATTCCTAGTCTGCCACCTCTTGAAAGACCAGTTTTTGAATTTCAAGCAAATAATTATGTCCAAATGAGCATTTTTTAAAATGTTCAAGCTTTACATTCAAGCAAGCCAATGAACTACTAACAAAGCAGAAAAGCACTGGACCACAAGTTCTTTTTTCACAGAAAAATGGCAACATTTCTGCACTGCAGAACTCAATAAAGGGTTTGCTATATTTTCCCCTACACAATCTTATGTGGATCTGCTCAGAAGTAAGCCTCATATGTTCAGTAGAACACCCATGTTAAGCATGTATAGGATTGCAGCCTTGATATTGTACAGTTTATAACACTTTCCACAATTTCTTGGTTTCACATCCAAATTAGTCTGTTTTACAATCCAACATTGTAAACATTAGTTTGTTTTACAATCCAACACCACATTGCTTACTTTTGAGACCCAAAAGAGCTCATTTATTAATTTACTACATTTTTCTGTAAGACTTCAAAGCAAATTAATATTTGTGCATCAAAACTGCCCTTTCTAGAGCACCATTATTTTAGTTTCTATTACATGTAAAGTGCTTATTTCATTATAATGGGCAAAATCTCTCATCAGTAGGATGTGAAGATTAACACAATATGCTAGAGAACAAGCAATCCAACAGTCCCACTAAGCTCCTATGGCAGCGAGTCCCAGGCCTCTTAAAAAAGGATATAGCCACATTCTTTCCTTCAAAGATGAACATATGTTTCATTTGTAACTCCCACTGGAACTTTGCCCTATAACTGCAGGATTTACCTTCATGACTTGGCCTAACCACAGCACTTCATGAAGGCAGATAAAACTGACACAAATTATTAAGTCAAAAAAGTTGAATAATTTTAATTCTGAAATGAAATAGCGCTACTTTTCTTGTGTCATTAACCATCTTCCATAGCACTCAAATACCTCCATGTTATCATAAATAGTACATTAGCCCAGGTATTCTATAAGATTTCCATCTTCTAATGTCATGAGTGAATGAAAACAAGGTTGTCTCCAAGGCATATCCTAACAGTAATTAGTCAAGTCAACCCACTTAATTCAGATAGCTCACGTACAGAGACCAAGTTTCAACTGCACATCTCTATTCTTACATTTAGGGCGCAATCCTACGCTGCACTGGAACAGGCAAGCCAAGAGGCTTGCGTTGTATCCAGCGCAGGATAGGAGCCCAAGGCAGATCAGTCAGAGGCAAGGGGAAACTTTTCCCCTTACCTCCAGGTTAGGTGCCTTTGCCCCAATGGGTCTCCTTGGACTTGCACCACCTCCTGAGATATTCTATAAGTGCTGGATCCCAGTCCCGCCTCCCGCTCCCCCCTGCCTGCCCACCCCCGGGATAACACAAGTCAAGCCGAGGAAGCTGGTGCAGAGGCTTATGTCAGCCTCCGGAGGTCAGCACACCTCTGAGTGCCAGCCTGACTTTCTCCTGAGGAACTTTGCAATGCTCCTGGGCTGGTGCAAGGGACTTGCACCGGTCCATGGGCGCCTCAGAATTGCACCCATAGTGACTGATTATCCCTGGATTTTAGTAAATGCCAATTCAAGTTCACTCTCTGCCATTCTAAGCTCAACCCAGTTACCTGAATTTTGGAGACTAGCTTCATAAAAGGCCAGCTGTCATCATGACGCACTAGTTCCACAACAAGCTGCTCAAAAGCAGACAACTCATGGACTCCACCCTGACGACCTGAACTCCGCCTATTCAGTGGCATTTGAGGAGGCTCTGGGGGAGGAAGAACAGCATCACAGAACTGCTCCATACACAATGCTGGCGTTAAACAATGCACAAGAACATACTATATGCCCCTAACCAAGTGCTACAGCCAAGGATGAGAAGTCCAAGGGAGGCTTACCTTCACCATTCAAAGTGTTCCCCCAAGGAAAAACACACCCACTGCATATGACAGTCAGAGACAATTTACAGAACTAGATACTTTGTGCATCTGAAATGGGGGAGGGGCATAACTAAGGGAAGAAAGACTTTTGACAATTAAAGTTTGGTACAAAGTAATGATACTTCCACGTCATCCAAAAGGGCTGGCTTCATTTAAGATAATGAAAAAGTTGATTCTCATTCAGGAAAAAGAACGGTGCGCTGGTATCTCATGCTGCTCACTAAACCAGGCACAAACACATCTCTTTTATGCACTCGCAGAATATACTGCAGACACCCGCCTATAAGTCAATCTCACTTAAGACAACAGCAGGTTTTGAGCCAAAAATCACAGAATTTTGTATGACCATCAGATAAGTCGGGGGGGGGGGAATGAGGGGGGTGTATAAATTTGTCTGATTTTATCTGAGGTCAGATCCTGAAAAATAACCTACCAGTAACTGTTACCAAGAACTGTACAGTCTCCAATTTATTTAAAATATCCTAAGATATTATATGTTTTATTCATTAACTTTTAAAATTCTGGTCTTCACAACATTTTTGTAAACACTATCAGCATAAGTGCAGTGTAAACAATATACCTGCAGAACCATTAATCAAATCCTTCTTTAAGGTGCCTGGTGTGTTAAGCTAGAGGCTCTACATATAACATGCAGCATAAAACACATAGCTGGGAGTGTGCAATTCAATTCACAGTGGAGAGACATGCAAGAAGGAATGAGCATGAGCAAGCACAACTACACACATTTGCAACCCTGTTTACTCAGAAGTAGACACCACTGCTTTCCATGGGTGTTATTCTTAAGTAATGGTGCACTTAATTGTAGCCTGGGATTTTGTTTCAGATGGGAATGAGGATTACATCCTGGTGCTTTAAAAACTAGACCTCTAAACTGAGGGGTGTGTGAAATTCTTACTTGCCAGGAATTGTTCTGAGGCAGCAGCAAAAAGAAAAAGAAAAGGAGGCATTTTATCTTCTTCTCCAAACTGGCAGGGAGTTGAAGGTACTTATGGGAGTTGTGAGAAGTACAGAGCTGCACTTCCATAGCAGCAACCCTTGTACAGACTACAATTTTCATAAGTGCCATAACTTCTCTTCCTGTTTAGAGATGAAGCTAAAATGGCTGCCTCTGAATACTGTAATTACTCATAAAAATTATCCTTTTTCCTCCACCTCAGTGTCCTGCTTCTCAGTCCAGTTCCACTACCCCCAGACAGCTGCTAAGTTTCCTATAAGTTTCCCAGAAGCTTCCTTTTTATTTACTGTATTGACCCTGACGCAGGTTTTCAGGGTCAATTTTTAAGCATGACTTTTGACATAGGGGAGCATATATGTGTGTGGTGGCTTCTCTGGGCATTAAAGCTAGTTTTGACTATTCCAGTCAGTTTCAAAATAAGCTTCCATCTTGGCTATTGGCTGAGGGTAGCGAAAGCAGAGCAGCAAAGTAATCTCAAAAAGATAAAACTGCAACCCAACTGAACCACTCCTCTATACTGGCGATCACTGGTCAGGCTAGGAAAGCCTCCCAGTGTATTGGTAGGAGCCACTCAATATTCTTCACCTTCTTGGTTCTCCAGCTAGCTCTTCTTCCTCCCCAGAAGGGCTTGACAAAATGGGAGATGGGCATGGAGGAAACAAAAGGAGCAGCCATGGACCTCCACAGCCCCAGGGCAAAGCTCTGCGATGGCGCCCTCCCATGCAGAAATCCACCTCCCCCACTCACCAGAGGCTCACAGAGCCTCGCATGACCTCCTTCCATGCCTGGGACACATCTGTGTTACCCAGCACTATAAACTGTGCTTCCGGCAAACTGGAAGCACAGTTTCCACCCCTGTCGGGAGCCTCAGAGGGGCTTCTGAGGGGTCCTAGCAGCTGGCGCCTGGGGCATTTGCCCCAGGGAAGTCTATGGCAGGCACGCAACTGAAAAGGAGTCTTGACCTACAGAAGCTGCAGGACTGTGATTGTGGCTCAGCAACACACAGTCAAACAGGACTCAATCTCTCTGTTTTAATGTTAACTATGCCGGGCAAGAGAGCCAACCATTCAGCTTTGCGTGTGCTGATGCTGCTTCATTGGGTCTGCAGGCATGCACAAGCAGAAGCAAAGAGGCTCTGCAATTGTTTCACCAGGTGCCTCAGATCTCCAGCATCCCCACAACCAGAGTCCATTCTATCATCAGTGTTGTTTTAAATCATGAATTCATCTTACCCACAGATTGTCGTTTCCGACCCCGCTTTTTAGGTGCACCATCCTGAGGAGAACCTTGCGTAGAAGAAATTGGAGGGATTTTCTGTGCCTCTGAGTCTGTAACGTTAACAATTCTGAAGCCCAGAGAGCTGCAAGGACTGCTTTCTGGTGTATTGTCTGCCGTCGCCCTACCTCTGCGTCGCCTCCGTGGACTGGTCAACTCTATGAAGGCATCTGCTTGCAACAAGCTTCGAGTCTGACGAGTCATGCGGCTGATAAGTCTTAAGGATTTTGCTACCGAGGGAGGAGCAGACTTGGTCTTCCTTATGCCCTTTCCAGTAGCTTTACGTGAAGATCCCGTTTGCTTTGGCGTATTCTGCTGACTCCTGGAACTGTATCTTCCAGGACCCTGCCGCTGACTGTACTGACCGGAGATGGAGGTGGCAAGTTTTGCTGTTGCTCTGGTTTTCAATGGAAGCTTTACCTGAGGTTTCCTTGATTTGGGTACACTGCAACCAGTCACATAGTGGTGTCACATAACATGACAGTTAACAGGTAACATCTTTACTCCCTCCATTCTTCAAAGGCAGAGGTTCTCAAACTAGGGTGCTGCAATGCCCCAGTCAGGAGAATTCTGCAGCTGCGCCCTTAAGGGGCAGGGTGACAGCAACTGCAGCAATGCATTTGGGATTATCATGATGCTGCTGGGGAGGGACAGGGTTTTTCCAACTTACCTGGGGGTCGCTATGGCTCTCTGGAGCATCAGGGGAGCCTGCAACCCCTTCTGCAGCCCTCCCAGCAGCTTCAAGGTGCTATTAAAAGGGGGAAAATCCCACTTCCTGTTTTCATTGTGAAACCAGACGCATGGGTTTTTCCCCCTCTTTACTGCACTATGAAGCTGCCAAGAGGCTTGCAGAGAGGGTCGCAGGCTCTCCAGAGAGCCATAGCGATCCCAAGTTGGAAAAATCCCCATCCCCCCCAGCATGATCATCCCGATTGTGTTGCTGCCCCCTTCCCTCCTCCGCAAACACTTACAGGTTTCCAAACTGCCAGGGAGAGTTTGAGAACCTCTGTTCAAAGGTGACAATTCAACACTGAGGTTCTGCCCAGTATGCACCATGTCAAGTTATATAATATTCAGCCCTTCTAATCACAGGCTGCAATGGGAGAACTGGAACTGGAGTTTCTATTAGCCTGCATGAATATATATCTTTCAGTACAAATCTTATGCATGTCTACTCAGAAGTAAGCTCTACTGAGTTCAATGGTACTTACTCCCAGGTAAGCTGATATAGGATTGCAATCTTATGCAACTCAGTGGGACTGGCATGTAGCCAACACAGACTATAAAGTTGCTTTTTGCCAATTTCACACTACTAATATTGACATCAAGTGCAACATTTTGCAACATTTCATATTTAGACAATATCTAAAAGATGAGAATTTTTTTAAGCAGGGATAACTGTTAACATACATTGTATCACAAGGAAAACATTCTGGGGAAATGTGAGTGGAACTCTAAAACAAGAGGGCTCTCAACAACAACAACAAAAAATCAGAGGAACTGCCAAAAATCAAAATTGACAAGACTGCAGAATGAACAAAGTCTTTAGCCTCCAGAGAAACAATGGCAAGGGACAACCTGCCTTATCATGGTAGGTAATTCTACGCGGCAATGGCAACTGCCAAGAAGGCCCCTTGCATGCAATTGCCAGTCAGACCTCAGGAGGGCAGTGGGTGTGCAAACTGCCCTCCATGTGGAGGTCAACGGGAAAGCCCTTGAAGGCATGAAAGTCCTAGGAAGTCCTATCTACTCTGAATAAGACTGAGCTGGCTCCCCGTTTACCTTTTTTCATCATCATCTTGATAATCAGAGTCATCATCCTCATACTCAGAATCTTCTTCCTCACTTTGTCCCTCTTCCTCATATGGTGTTTCATCTTCCTCCTCTTCCACCTGTTCTTCAGCCTCCTCATCACTTTCTAGAGAAGATCTCTGTCGGGACGAGAGGCGCCTGGAACGCTGCTTTGGTCGACATTCTGGGCAAAACCAGTCTCCATCAGGAACAGCCTAACAGAGGCAGCATGCATTAGTAACACACCACTATTTAGGCAAAAGATTAAAATAGGATCACACTCTGGTTACCTTGAGCTTTGGTCTGATACAGTAGATATGATAGCCTCGATCACAACCGTCGCAAAGCACCATGCTTTCAGCATCTCCTTTTTTCCTGCACATTTTGCAGCGAGCATTTAAAATAGATTTAGACCAGATTACACTACGCTCCAGTGTTGAGAGGTGAAGGAAAATTTGGGACAGGCTAGCTGAAGAAAGAAGCGATTCTTTCCAGCGGTCCAAGACTGTCTTGTGTGAACGTCCACCATCACTGGCATCTTGCAACAAAGGAATGAAAGCAGTTACACAACAACTCATGCTTCCTTATACCTTGAAACATCTGTGTTCTAGCAGTATACACAGATAAGTGCTACATAGTGTAGAATAACAGCCTTGTTGAACAGGAATCCAGTTGGCTTCTGCAACAGTAATTCCTGCCTTACCAACCTTTTAGAAATTTTTGGAAGTGTCAACATAAATGAAGTGAATGAACAAATGAAATGAAGTGGGCTAGTAGACAAAATCTCTCACCAAAAGCTAAATTAAGGCTGCAATCCTATACACACTTACATGGGTGTAAGTCCTATTGAACCCAACAGGGCTTATGTCTGAGTAGACATGCATAAGACTGAGCTTTCAGTCTCTGGATAAGGGGATAGGTCCTCTGGATCAGAAACTGGTCAATGAAATGGAGACAGAGTGTAGGAATAAGTGGACCGTGTTCACAGTGGAGGAAAACAGATAGGGGAAGTTCCTCTCAAGTATCAGTTCTGGGACTGGTACTATGAATAATCTGGAAGCAGGTGTGAGCAGAAAGGGAGACAAGTTTGTGAAGGACACCAAATTATTACAGATAAACTGACAGTGCAATCCTATGCCTGTTGATGCAGATGAACCTGCCTGTGTGCTCAATGGAATTCACTCCCATGTAAGAGCACAAAGGGTTGCAGCCAGAAGAGTCCCAACACAGCCTTGCCAAACTAGGTGAACAGACAATCCAAGACAAATGACATTCAAAAGTATAAAGGTTTGCACATGCAGTATAAAATCCTAAACTTTCACATATTCATCAACAGGGTTGGTGGAACACACCTCAGTTGGCTGCAACTTTCTAGAAAACAGGAAAAGCAACAACTCACTATCTTTATGCTGAAGAGGACCTCTTGTGGCTGAAATGCGTTCAGCAAATTGCAGTTTTTGCATTCTATTTCAATGTTTTAGCGAACCACAGCAGCTCTATTTTGAGAACTCAATGTGCTTTTAGAACTAGTGAAATTTTGGGTAAGTTGATTCCAGGTTTCTTTGTAACCATATAAAGGATTGATTTAATTTGTTTAAAGCCTCTAATAAGCTTGCTTTGCTTTTTAACTCTGACATCGTATACAAAATGTGCATGTGCTGAAAGCCAGCATGGTGTAGTAATTACAATGCTAGACCATGACCCAGAAGACCTAGAGTAAAATTTCTGCTCAGTGGCTTTGGGCCAGTCACTCACTCCTAACCCACCTCCAAGGGTTGTTGCAAAGATAAAAAGGTGGTAGGGGACAGGTGTGCTGCTCTGAACTCCTTGGAGGAAGGGCTGGGCAGGATAAAAATGCTGATGACAATAAATTATTATAATTTACCATCTTTCTGACTAGACTGATCTTCTCTCTTCCTCCTTTTATCCCTTTTTTGGTCTTTCTTATTTTTTTCTGCATCACCTAGTGTTAAATGTATATAGTTATTTCAAAGCATGGTTCTGAAATTCTGGGGAACATCACTGGCATGCTAACCCTATTTCCCCAAAATGAAGCAGATCATGTTGATATGGAGTGGGGCGGGGGGGGGGGGAATGCAGGCAGACAGACAGACAGACAGACAGACAGACACAAAAGAATGGGAAGGAAAACCAGCATGGGCAAAAACAGTGCCTTTGTTTCACTCTGCCTGCCCATACCATTTTTATTCTGCTATACTTTCAAATATTTTTTGCATACATTTATACTTTGGCCTCCATATCCAGAGTTCCATCACAATGCAAACTCATTGCAAAGAGGTACTAGGGAGGGGGTTACAGCTCAATGGTCAAGCACATGCTGTGCATGTAGAAGCCCTCTAGGTACAACCATGACCGAACCCTGCCTGAAAGCTACTGCCAGTCAAATCAGACTACACAGTGATTATTTCGATGAACCACTGGCCTGACTCAAGATAACACAGCTTTATACGTATTCGCACATATCAAGCACATATCAAGTGCATTTCTCAATCAGAGATAGCAGCAGAAACAGAAAGTACAACTACCATCTTCACTTCTTGATGTTAGCAACAGAGTCTGACTTACTCAGTACTTTGACGCATAGCACTTTGTCCAGCATGTACATTTTTACACCCAAATGGAAAAGAGAAGCAAATCTTGAGCCCACACATTGTTAACACCCATAATCCTATGACCTGTTTTTGTGGCCAGTGCTCATTACTATAATTTTGCTGCTGCAACTATTTGTTTAGTGTAATAGACAAGCCGCCTTGGGTGCCCTTCGGGGAGAAAAGCGGAATATTAAATAAATAAATAAATAAATAAATAAATAAATAAATAAATAAATAAAATAGACAGTTTGTCATAATTCCTTCAAACCTGGCATATTTGTGCCTTTGTGGGCACAGGGTTACAAAAGCAGGATCTCACCAAGTGGAGCTTTGAGGAATCTGCGTTCAATGCCTTGCTGTATTTGGAGCAGTGCAGATGCCAAGTGATGGACCACATTATTCACAGGCTGTGGGGTGCTTGTATTGGTTGAAGCAGTGCTTAGGGGTTCAGGTTTTAACCCAAGCAATCTAAAAGAAAAAATTATTTTTAAAGCATAATTTAAGTTATTAAATTTAAAGTATTAATTTTTTTCAGCGCAGAAAGCATAATGTGCCTACATCAGCACCATTAGGACATAGGAAAGCACCATTTCTGTTCTAATGAAACATTATCTTATCTAATTTTAATATAGAAATTTGCACTGATAGGCCACAAACATTTTAAACAAATGAAAAAGTCACTCCACTGTTAACTGAATATTATGTGTATTACATTACCTGTCTCTTGTAATAACTCTTGCTTGATCATCTGTGTCCATCTCTTCAATATCTCCAGTTACAGTTTTCATTACACCATTTTCTTTGTTCTCTTCATTCAGCAGTTCATACTGCCCATTTTCTAAGGCTATCCTCCAGCTTTGCCTGTCTGTTACCTGTAAACATAACAACAAATGTATTATGTTAACTCAGGCCTAACTCAGAAGAACCTGAAGGTGATTTTTAAAATTTGAGATTTCAAGCAAAAAAAAGAATTGAGCCCAGAGATTTTGTCCAGTCAATAAATTTAGCAGCTGTGAAAACACCTTTTCCATAAAATACCTTAATGGAGCCCAAAGTTCCTTGGTAGATTCTGTCTTCAATGTCCAAAAGAAAGTCGCGCAGTCTAAGTTCAAGCTGCTTCTCTGCAGATATGACAGCTGCATCATGTGCAGTCTGCATCCTTCCTCGTCCTGAATGCGGTTTGCTTTCATTTTGAGTTTTCTCTGTAATAAGAGTTGAAAATGAGCATGTGAACAATTAAAAGAGGCAGCTCCTTCAATCCAGGACTAAGAGTATCCATCCGAAATACATTTTCTAATTCATGTACTCAACAGCTTTCCTCTGAAAATACAGGTAGTTGTCACCAAGATCAAGTACTTATTTCACCTCAGAAAAAGAACAAGACATCACATTAATGATCAGGGGTGTCAAATGCATTTCCTACAGCAGGCCAAATGGCATTTGTGGCACCTACTGAGGACTGGAAGTGATGTCATTAAGCAGGAAGCGACATTATGCAGGTGATGACCAGAAATAAGCCCTTTTCTCTTAACTAGGAACTCATTAGCTGCAAATGACAAAAGAGAAAATAAGCAAATCTTGATCATATGTCAAGATATAGGAGAGCCCAACTGTCATTTGGGTTGCCCTTTTAACAGCACTATTTCCACTGAGTCGTATTTTCACAGCTCAGCAGCTGAGCAGGGCCTCAGAAAAATTAATCAGGGAGTACAAAGTTTCTTTTGGGCTCCTTCCCTTTCCCACTGAATCATAATTTCAGATTATAATTGGATCATAATTTCTATGAATTATAGTATATAAAACTATGTAGGCTTATACAAAGTGCGAATGCCAGTCTTCACACAATATATGCAATTATTTTCTGAGATCTCAGGAAGTTTTCAGGCCTTCTCCTTTGGCTCCCGGGCCCCTTTTAAGGCTCGTGTACACCCCAGTGCACTCCCCTCTCATGAGCCCTGACTGAGTGCAGCCAGTGGTAATGCTGGGGAACCCCAGTTATCATGGGGGCAGATAAAGAGCTTCCATGGGCTGTTATCTGGCCCACTGGTCTTACGTGACACCCCTGTTAATGAAAGTGAAAAGGAGAAGAATAAAAGCATCAAACTAGATAATGTCACTTTGAATATAGTGGAAGTTTACTATTGTAGCTTGTAATACCCAATAATTGTATTCCCTCTGTTTATTTTCTCTCTAACTATACCTTATATTATCAGCAGAAAATGGCAATTAACAGGAAGAAATGGGGAAAATGTATAGGAAAATAAAACCAGACCAAGAAGGTTTAGTAATACATCTCCATATTCTGGAAGTTTTTAAGCTCAGCAACTACCAACTGAATCAGCAACTGCCTTGTGAAGAGAACAAGATGTCAGTGACACACAACTTCCTCGCTCTCATCTAGAACTATTTTTTTCCATTGATGAATTTTCTATAAGCTGTTCTGAGAGCCTTTTTGGCTGAAGAGCAGATTATGAATACTTAACAAGTGAAAATTCGAAAGTAGTGACCAGACATAGCTGACTGTGCCTGCTTTGAAAAACCAGAGAAAGCCTACAATTCAGAAACATTATTTTGTTTTCCAAAGTAGGCCATTTCCCTGGGCCATCAACATGTTTTAAACAAATTGAAGAGCTGAAATACCATTAAAGATTACACTTAAGAAAGTACATCCATCAAGCCCAGAACAAACATTAATTACTTTGCTCAATTCAGGCAAGACCAAGGGTAGTTGGTTGCTGAGTAGTTTATCACCTGGTGAGTGTCCCATGTATTTCAACTAGGACAGCCCTTCTTCTGAAACGCCAGGCTTGCAGCATGGGGATGTTCCTTGATCCAGCTATAGCAAGGCAATGTCCATGACCAAAACTGCTTTTGCAGTTTCACTGGCACCCCTTTCCAGAAACACCAGATCTGACCAGTGTAATACAGGCCCTATCCATATCTAAATTATACTGCTATAACACATTCTACATGGGGTTGCCCCTGAAAAGTATATGGAATCTTTGGCTGGTCCCGAATTCAGCAGGGCTGGTTCTCATTGGAGCCTAAGCTTGGAACCATGCCATTCCCATTTTTTAACATCTGCACTGGCTACCAATTCATTAGTGGGCTCAATTCAAGGTGTTGGTTTTGACTTTTAAAGTCTTAAATGGCTTGGAACCAAAAGTTATCTGCCCACCCATAATTTTATAAATTTTAAGGACTTTCACTTAAACAATCCCAGTTAAAATTTTGAAACAATCTCCAAGTGCTACTGCAGAAAAATAAAGTAGGAGGTCCTACCTATGGAAAAGAGCTTGCACACTTATTGTATGGAAGAGATTCAGAAATCTATGCAATATATTAACAACAGGATGGAAAATATATCACATTTCCCTGCAGAGCAAATGAACTCAGTTAAGACAAAGAACAGATTTCACAAGATATAAACAAAGCTGAACCATTTCCTGAACCGTATCTGTGGCAGTTAATGTCAGCTGAAAGGTATTCAAGAAAACCTAGAATATTTACCTAAAATATGGAATTTTTCCACAGAAAAACTGTTCAGCTGCTCACATATTCTCTGTTTTTCCTGCAAAAGAATTTCCTTTAAGGCACTCTCCCTGTGTCCTCGGGAATTGAGAGCCACGATGAGTTGGTCCAGTTGTTCCTGAGAACTGTAAAAGCACCACCGGTTTGGCTTCTTTATTGGTCGTGACACCTGTTCAGTAGCACCAACATGCAAATTTTGTTGAGCATTAGAGGTAGATTCAGTCTTCAATGACTCTCCAGTTTTAGTGGCTATCTGAAATTTATCTCCCGTATGACACTGTATACTATTCTGAAGCGTCAATGGCCGAGGCAACAACATGTCTTCTGTAAGGCCAGAAAAGTCTTCTTCTACAAATAATCCTGGAACAGAAGGGAACAGCCAGTAGCGTCGGTAGAGGCGGTCACGGCCCAAAGGAGTTATATTGGTACAGGCCGTGGCTCTCTGAATCTTTTCTGTAAGCTCCTTTTCTTTCATTTGCTGCTCCTGTCTTAAAGCTTCCTCCTCCTCTGGAGTAAGTGGCTCACATTTTTCACCAGTAGTCTCTGCTTGCCTTGCAAGATCTTTAAAGCCGTTATATCGTCTTCTTCCTTTAAGTGGCAGAAGAAAAGTGACTCAAGCACAGTACCATGTTCCACAAATAGTTTACAAGTTCATAATTATCTACAGAGGTAAATGTTTGTCTAAGAAATTACAACAGTTTCATGCAAATAGTAAAACAACCAGGTTAAACCTGCTTTTTATCTACCAATAAGTACATAATAGCCTTGTATTACACACCCAACTTGTAGCTTCAATCTCAATGTTTATTGAGATTTTATTTGGTAAAATTTATTTGGTAACTTTCTGAAAGACAACTGATTTACTAGCTTGTATCATTTTTAAAGTGAGTCCAGTCTAGTCACTGGGCATTTTAACTATCAGGTTGTGTTTGAGAGAATGACCAGTAGCCATCCAGCAGCAATCATTGTCACACTGAAGACAGCAGACCTCTATTATTTTTTGAAATGCAAGTGAGTTCTGAGAACAAGGTTAATGCCTACTTAGAACACTGCATTTACTAAACCTTTCTTCTAAGGCCAACACAGATCTTGTCTGAGGAATTGCTACAGTTGTATGAATTCTATTCCTTAACTGAAGACACCCAGATGGCACGTAACAGAAAAAAACAATGGCTAAGCTAACCTAGTAGGAAAACAAATACGCACTGCTTCACAAGTTACTACCAGAGCAATGTACATTTCATAAGTTGCGATGGATCATAACAAACTTTTGGGCCTTCAATACAAGCCAACAAAAGCTTACATAGAAATAAGTGAAGCAGCCCTAAAGATCAAATAGATCAATAGAATTATTAATCCATCTACTCAAGCTCAGTCCAATATGATGAAATTCTGAAGCTTCAACATATGTCATCCTTTAAAAACAAGAACTTACACCAATACAGATCATCATTTGGCAATGCAGATTAGCACTGATTTACCTCCTCTCTTTTTATTGGGTCCTACGTCATCTTCATCATCAGTGGCAGCATCTATGTCTTGCTCCTTAGTTTCTGCTTCTTTGCTCTCTGTGCTTGTATCAAGCTCTTCCCGCTCTTCCTCCCTGATATCATAATACAAACAGCAGAAGAGAACAAACTTTCCAGGATCAAAGAGTTATATGAAACTGCATGTGCTCAACAGACTGCAGAATATGTTCTACTGCATGTTACAAAGTTGCATTGTCCCTACCCGAGAATCATATTCGAAAGAGAACCATATTCGAAAGAACACAAAGAAGAGTTGCTATCCCACAACTGTGAGTTCCAAAGAAAATGGGTTAAGTAATGCTCAAACTTGCACATTCACTGAAGATGGAATAGATGGCTTGAGGGTAGGGCAAGCTTTAATTGCCCAAAGTCCTCTGATTTAAATATTACAGATGTATGCATACATTTAAACTTTTTCTACTTTAAAAGGTTACCCTGCCTATAGCATACAACAGGATAAGCATTTACATGAAGTGGTGTGTATGCATCATCTTCCTTTCAAATTATTCTGTAAACATCTTTTAATCAGTATGTGGTCAATTCACACTAATATGCAAGAGTAGCTAATTAAACACAAGCGTAACTACAGGTGTGAACTTTAAGTACCATTGATCATACCCAACAGATACTTCAGCTGCAGAGTTTTTCTGTTCTTCTTCCTTCAGTCTTTCCTGCTTTTCTTTCATCTTTTGTTCTTGCCCTTTTAATCTTTCTTCTTTTCTCTTGCGGATTCTAGTCAAATAGTATAATGTCAAATAGTATAATGAGCCTGCTACTTTCATCATATGGTAACCTTGAAACATTTCTTCTGATCACATCACTCCAGAGCAGGGGTGCCCAAACTCCGGCCCCGGGGCCACATGTGGCCCTCGAGGCCTCTCAATGCGGCCCTCAGGAAGCCCCCAGTCTCCAATGAGCCTCTGGCCCTCCAGAGATTTGTTGCAGCCCGCACTGGCCCAACACAACTGCTCTCAGCGTGAAGGAAACTGTTTGACCTCTTTGCATGAGCTGTGGGATGAGGGCTTCCTCCACTGCTTGCTGTTTCACGTCTGTGATGCAGTAGTGGCAACAAAGGAAAGGCCAGCCTTGCTTTGTGCAAGGCCTTTTATAGGGCTTGAGCTATTTCAAGACCATTCATTCATATAAGTTCATCTTTAATATATTCATTTATGTAAACTTATGTAAATTTATTCAAATTTTAAATGTAAATTAATTCTTTCTTTCCCTGGCCCCTGACACAGTCAGAGAGATTATGTGGCCCTCCTGCCAAAAACTTTGGACACCCCTGCTCCAGAGAAAGGAATTAAGCCCCCCACCACTGCAGGAGACCATTCTGTGTATCTGAGGACCCAGAGGCTTCTGAATCAAGACCAGAGTGGCTAATACACCACTGTGAAGTCACAGAATTGATTGCCAAGGTCTGTTCATTAATTCGAAACACATCTTTTAAACCAAAGAGATTTACCAAAATATTATGAAAACACTGTTTCAGGTAACAATGATAACTCAATCATAACTGGGTTTACGTTTCTAAGAAATGGTGATAGGCGATATAGTAAACTGGAGAACACACTTCCAAGGGGCTGCTTTTTCAACATTAGAAGCTATGCTTCTTGCAAGAATTCCAACTCAACTTTATCTTGTTTTCTGCTTACCTTGCAGCTGCAGCTTCTCTTTCTCTGCGGTGTTGCTCTGCTTTTAACTCTCGGAATTCCTGTTTTGCCTGTCGCAATACATCAACAGAATCTTCAATAAAGTCTCGAGTAGAAACAAGAGTCAGAAGCTTCCCGCAGAGGGCATGAAGAATCTTCATCTTCTCCCCTAATACAATTCATGCAAAGGTTGATATTTCATTATGGAGAATTACCAAATGCACTGTCAAGCAACCTCACTATTGGACCAAGGTCTCTCACTCTAAATCCAGAAGTGACATTTTGATTACTGAATCATAAGAACATTGGCAGGAGACAATGGTTTAGGAAGAAGAGAATAACCTTTTTTATATGCATGATTATGACTTCCAGAGTTTTGCCATCCCACATTACAAAGAGAATCTCCAAGCTATTATATAACTGCAAATGAACCTCCTGTAAAGCACTATTCTATCTCTATATAGGCTGAGATCCAACAAACTATGCAATTATTGCATACACCAAGAGGCCTTTGAACTTGAGCACCTTGAACAATAGCTCCCATGTCACACTACTTTTGAAACGGAAAGAATTTCTGAAAGCCATTTGTGACCTAGCATGGGGTCTGCTGTTAAAAAAAATTCCATTTGCCATGTCCAAGTACCTGGACACTTTTTGAAAGTAGCTTTTTTGATCCTGGACATTGATTCTTGAAACGTACTAGACAATCTCATGTGGAAGTTGAAAATGGCAAACTTCAAAGTATCATCCTTGCTCTTCTTATCAAGCAATGTTCTGCCTAGTTTTGATTGCAATCCTTCCTGGTACACCAGGCATTACCAAACACTTCCAAGTGCTTAAAAAAACAGTTTAAATTATGAGGGACCAAGCCTATGGTCACTCTGCGCTGCCAGAACTTGTGCTTAGGAGGTGTAGCATGCTTTACAGCTGTTGCAGAAGGTGATGCACCAAGGAGTGCAGCTGAACTGCTGCCATGCACCCATGGACCCAGGAAAAGCTGTGGTACTAGGAAGACAAGGGGCACACAGATTGCAGCTGGGAAGGGACACCAGTGCAGAGATCCTACTCTCTTCCTGGCCTTGATCCTCCTTCCTGGGTCTACTGGGACCTGTACCAGCAAAATTGCTGGCGCAATTCGGGCAGTGGAGGCTTACCCACAGGCAAAGAAATAAATGTTCCCTTACCTGGAGGAGACCTCTGGCCCCAGAGGATGCAACACGCACTCTAATGGTGCAGCTGCATCGATGGAGGTGGGGAGTTTAGATAGGATTGCACAGTTACGTTACTGTGCTTTAAGGGACTAAAGAATTTGTTTCTTAAGCTTGACCTGGTAAACATCACTTTCTTTGTGAGCTTCTGTTACCTAGCCTGGCAAATTCACTGGATTTTATTACCTGATGATAAGTCATACACCGAGGTGCTGGATAGCTTCTTCAACAACCCGGGATTGCTCAATCGCAACTCCATGCAGGCATCATCGGTAGCATCAAATCCCCCTCGCTTCTGGTAACGATATTTGGCGTTGGCTGATGTGACATCTGCACCTGATGCTAGGATATGGAGTCGGAGAATCTCCGAAAGAGTGCAGCTATCAAGATCCAGATTTTTCAAATTGCACCCTACGGTTAATAATAGGATGAAGCTGGATTATTCAGCTATTCACAGTGTTTAGCAATATGAAATATGCTTTTTGTAAAATAAACCAAAACAAAAAAGTGAAACCCACACATACCCTGATGTAACTGGGGCCAGGCAGCTGCCAAAGTTGCAACTGCTGATAGTGCAGATTTTGTGGGGTCTGCATCTTCATCCAAAGCCTCTGTTAAATCTTTAAGGAAATAAAGACTTTATTCTAGTGTAAATTAACACTTGCATTGGGGAGGCGAAGCAAGCCTTTTTTCAAGCAACGCAGAGACAAAACTCAGTATTCACATAAGCTGCAGCACAACATTAAAAGCACATGCTACCTAAAAGCCAGGGAAAACATGCAATGCTCAAAAAAGGCTTCTTACACTGCACACAGAGTTGACTGCGAGGGCACAAACACACACATGCAAAGGTGGTTAACTCCAAGAAATGCCGTTGCAAAATGCTCTTGCTCAGCCAGCATCCTACTACCTTCTCATTAAGAGCCTCATTACAGATTATCACGTAGTACAAGATCAACAGTGCACATCGATAAGCCAGCTCTACAGTAGCTTCAGGCAGTTTAGATGCAGCAACAGCAAGGTCCACACTGAAATTTTCACGTCATACTTTGTGCTTCTCTGAACACAAATGTGTCCCCGTTTCTTCAGGAACAAATGTGAATTAGATCCATGTGCATATATACACACATATATTTAAAAGTGTACATTGCTCAAACAATCTGGAGCACTAGCAAGCAACTGCAATCACTTGAACACACCCCTACGAAAGTTAACAAAAACATTTCCAGATTGAGGTCCTCTCCATCTTTGCTCACAGCGATTGTAGAGAGAACTTAATCTCTAAAAAGCACCACTGAATGCCCTTATACAGCTTCACTGTACACTAGTCTCCGTGTACAAAATGTAAACATATGTAGGTACCATTCCAAAAAAATAGGAACCTTAAAAGCATTTTCTTTTGATTCATGTGAATACAAGCAAATCAAAGAGTAGCCTATAGCTCAAAACTATGAACACACCTACAATACAATCTTACATCAGTTTAATGTGTATTGGGGGATTTCCATACAACAAGAGAGCCAGGGTGGTGTAGTGGTTTGGGAGGTGAACTTAGACCTGGATGATCCAGGTTCAATACCCCTCTCAGCCACAAAGCTTCCTGGGTGACCTTGGGCCAGTCACTTTCTCTCAGCCTCACCTACCTCACAGGGTTGTTGTGAGGACAAGAAGGAGGGGAGGAGCAGCTGTGTAAACCGCCCTGAGCTCTTTGGAGGAAAGGCGGTATAAAAATGTGAAAAATAAATAAATAAATAAAATAAAACAAGAAACTCCAAACTATACTGATTTCACTGTTAGACTGTATTAATATTTTCTCTGAAATCATACACCAGATAATTCTCTGTATTAAGACTGTCCAACAAATTCAAAAAGAAAAAAAGAAGCCAAAATGATGTGGTTATGGGCAAGAGTGCATCATAGCTCATTAATTCTATCATAGGCATTAATCAACGGGCGCCAGTCACGACTGCACACAATTACAGGAGTCCCCACCCCATCCATGGACATTCTGTTCCACCGCCACCACACGGATACGGAAACCACAGATACAGCAAACCCTATATAAATAGCACCCCCCCCACACACACACACACACACACACAACCTTAGTTTTTGTTTAGTAGTGCTGGAAGCAGGGGTGCTTCTTGCTTTAACAAAGCAACGTTCTTGCTGAACTGAATATGATGTGCAGAACGTTAACAGGAAGCAGAACCCCCAGGAGATACGTGGATCCACACATATGGGGGACGCTTCCCCCCCCAAGTCTCAAAACCAAAAGTGATGTTTTTTAAAGGCATCAAAAACATCACTTCCGGTTTTGACAAAAAGTTGCTTTTGACGGAAGTTGGTTTTTTGCTTTAACTAAACCGTCATTCTGAGACCTGCAGAGGCCGCAAGTGGACATACACAGCCTCCATGGGGCTCAGAATACCCTTTGGAGGTTAGGGAAACGGAGCTCTCCTTGTCCTCATAGGGTGGGAGTGGGGCGTGGGAGGCCCTCCTGTAACTATTGAGTAGTGAATCCATGGATACGGGGCCCCCGTATTGCAATGGATGAGGGCGGATCCACAGATCCCTGAAAGCAGATACCTGATCTGTTTGTACATCTTACAAGGTACTCCAAACAACTAAGAATGCTCTATTTCTGGGGACGCCTTATATCCAATATTGGTTGATGGTTAAGCATTGGAAAAATGCTGGCTCCCCTGAAACTGTTCTACTAGTTCAAGGGTGCCCAAACCCTGGCCCGGGGGCCATTTGCAGCCCTTGGGAACCTCCAATCTGGCCCGTGGGGAGCTCCCAGTCTCCAGTGAGCCTCTGGCCCTCCAGAGACTTGCTGGAGCCCATGCTGGCCCAATGTGACTGCTCTCAGTGCGAGGGTGACTGTTCAATCTCTTGCATGAGCTGCGGGTCGAGGACTCCCTCCACTGCTTGCTGTTTCACATCTGTGAAGCAGCAGCAAAGGAAAGGCCAGTCTTACTTTGTGTAAGACCTTTTTATAGGCAAGACCTGTTGCAAGACTTTCATTCAGTCATATAAGTTCCATCTCTAATGTATTCATTTATGTAAATTTATGTAAGTTTATTCCAATTCAAAATGTAAATTCTCCCCCCCCCGCCCCGACACAGTGTCAGAGAGATGATGTGGCTCTCCTGCCAAGAAGTTTGGACACCCCTGTACTCGCTGAAGGATAGATATTTGCTTCTCCCAACACTATAAAGCCATTACAAAACTAAACAATCATTTACAAAAATGATTTGCCACCACACAAGGAATTCTGAAAATCACAAACGAGATCTGAAAGGTCCCTTCTACAAGCAAAAACATATAGGCACACATTTACTCTCTCTGCTCCTCATCCCAAACCATTTCCCCTCAAGTCCCAAGAAGTTCAATGGGGTTTACAAATCTCTGGATCCAACCCAAAGTTTCTAGAATTGGAACAAGAGATCCATCAGAATGTTAGTTGATTGCAGTCTGGAAAAGTACACCTGAACCACATTTTTCTTTTGTGGGACCCTTCCACAAGTCCTCATTGCACTATACCCACAGCTGTAATTACATTGGTTTCATAAGAGAAATATAAATTACTATTTAATGAGGGGTATGCGTGCATTTAGGTTATAAAGGATGCCTCAAATAAATTCTGATAAAGCATAGCAAAGCCAAATTTGCAAACCTTTGTGGTTGCAAAGAAATATGAATTCAAGGAGAAAAATTTCTAATGCAGTTGAGCCTCTGAAACAGACCTTCATAAATGCTTAAGGCAGCAGATACCTTGTCCTCCAGACTGCAGAATTTTTGAAATATTTATTTTTTTCCTGACTTATTGCCAGATAAACAGTAATTGTTTGCTATTATACCATATACTACCATAGCTACCATACACACAAGCTGTTTTACATCAGAATAAAGTAAAATAGTGGGCAAGCTAGTAAAACAATTCATTCTATTAAATTTTTTCCACAAGTATACAACCAGTGAGCTATAACACTCCTTAGAAGAGTCTGCAAACGTTGTCATCTGCACGGATTTCCTGTTTCATTTAAGTTGTTTCCCCAAGAACTACACATCCTGAGGAGAAGCAATGCATTTCCAACAGACAGAATGTCTTACAGCCCAATCCTATGCTCCCCCCCCCCAGTGAGGCAAGCATGCCAAAAAGGCTCACACTGCATCCTGCAGGGGGGAGGGAAGGTCTGGGTGGTCTCCCCTGGGTATGGGAACTTTTGTGCCGTTGCCTGGGGGTAATCCTCTGCGATACAGAGGGGTCTGCCCAGATGTGCACTAGCAAAATTGCTGGCACAGGTCTGCGTGGGCCCCAAACACAGGATCAGATCCAGAAAGGAGTTAGAATTCAGTGGCAGCGGCTGCCACCAAACCCACCCCTTTCCCAGATCTGAGCCACCCTTCCCCCAACCCTATTGCTGCCTTCCCTCGGCCTTCTCCCACCTCCTCCGCTGACATACCTTGGTCAGTAGGTCCCAAAACAGCCACTATTATGTACAGGGCATTTGCAACCTTCCTACTGGTGCTCCAGCAGCACACACCTCTGTGCTGTTGGGAGTGCTTTCTATGACTGCCATAAGGCAGTATGCTAGTTCCACCAGTGATACAGCCCTGTATGACTGGGATGCTAATTTATGTCACACATGAAAAGCAAGCATGAGGGGACAAGGAAGCATTAACGCCTTGCGATAAACATCTTCATAATGTTCTTCCAATACCTGGCACTATCTCAGAGTCTGCTATAAAATATTGTTAGTGTAAAGCACCACAATTCTTGTAAGAACTTCTGACTTTAAGGATTGTGTACAGTCTATTCTGCAGGACATAGTTTAGTATTAACAATGCACCAAATACATACAATATTTTCTCCCCAATCCCAGTGTTTCTTTCATTGTTGATTTTTAATTGAACAGTCAATAGGTGGACAACAGTAATACTAGCCATTGAAGAAAAGGACTAGCAAAATGAGGTGCTGTTATGACAACTGATCATTTAGCTCACGCAAGTGAAAGAGCAAATATAGGACTTTGCAGTGCTGAATTAGTTTCAAAATTAGGACAAATTTATAAGATATCTGTTTGGACGGTCAGTTATTCATATGGGCCAGAACTACCACTGTAGCTTGCACCTAAAATGCCTGCTCTTTTTATACACACACAGTGCACACTGATGCAAAGCAAGGTTAATTGAAGAAAAGTTGCCATGCATGCAGATTAGTTGTTTTGTCTTGAGCAATACAGCTCAATTCTGACCTTTGGTCTCCGCATCGGCTATTTGGTCTTTGGCCACTTCTTCCTCTTCTTCAGTCATGGCTTGAAAAATGGCAGTCAGGAAAAAGAACAGCAATTCACACAGTGGGCCTTCACTGTCATTTCCTACAAGAGCTTCCTCCAAAACCTCTGCAAGTAATGATTAAGAGAAGTCCACTTAATAAATAACACAATACACATTGCAAAGATTGGAAGTAGTTCTTCTGTGCAACTGATAAATGACAAGTTATTGTACGCAGACAATTTTCAAGCAGGTAGAAAGAGACATTTACCCTAAACAATTTATATATTACAGGCAGGGGAGAGTTTAGATAGGAGCCAACCTATAAGTAAAGTTCACTAACCCCAATCCTCTAAGATAGAACACTCAGGTGCACTCCAATACCAAAATGCACATGGATCCCTATACACTTGAACGATATACAACATCCAAGCACACAAAGCTTTCAATATCAAGCATATATACCATAAACACTACGAACCACAAACTTAAGCAAACCAGCTGAACAATCCTGTGTATATTTACTCAGAAGTCAGTCCCAATGATGATTTCAGTGGGATTTACAGCCAATCATATAGGATGTGCCTCTCATGCTTTCCACAGACCCCCTGCAGATATATCAATATGCGAAGATGGCTACAAAAACGGTCGCCATGTGGTGAACGCCATCACCATCACAGAAATGCGCAAATGCAGTCTCCGCATATGGTGAGGTTCACATATATTGGAGTCATATCATGGGGACATTTTTAGTCAGTTCATGCATTAAATAGGTTCCAGGCGTAACTGAAATGCTGTCACTTTAGAAAATGAACCCAAAACCCACATTTCACAAGTACATGAAAGAGTCATTACTTAAGCCAAAGGTCAAGAAAGAAACTTGCCTAAAGTCACTCCATCAGGAAACTCATCCTGAAGATCAAAGAGTTCCCCAAAAGCATGAAGGAACTCCAAGACCATGACAGCGTCACCAAAGATCTCAGGAGGTAGTCTGGTTTTTACTGGAGTTGGAACTGGAAGTTCCTGTAATAGCAAATAAATTTAATATTTACTACATGTTTCGGTCATACATACCGACTTATAGAATTTGGCTTATGTGTCACTTTTGAGCTCACCCCTAAAGTTTAATCATACTTCTTGAAAGAATCACTAAAACAGCAGACCATGATAAGACAGAATTCAACTCCTTATAATGAAGGATATGAAGAACACAGGTTTTTATCAATTAACTGTACTAATTCAACGTACCAATAAACTGAGACTTTGCACTTTATAAAGAATATAGCTAAAGACAGACAGAATGAACTGAATGCAACACAAGTTTCTCTAAACTAAATTACAGTGCAATCTTATACATGTTTAATCAGCTACAGTCAATGCAATACAGTATACACCCCTGTATTTCTGTTTAGGCTTGCAGCATTAGTTCACTAGTTAAGAAACCAATTATTCATTAAATGTTGCAGAATTAAGGTACATAAATCACATAGCTGAATGAAATACAGGTATGCAAAAATTAAAGAGGTCTTAACTCTCTGTCTTGCTGAAAAATGTTCTTTTTCAGGAATAGTCAGTCAGTCTTAGATCACAACACCTTGCTATGAAAATAAGGAGTATCAGGGCCCGATCCTGAACCCTTTGTGCCCGCTTATGGTCAGCACACACTGCCACAAATGTGCCGTAAAGCTACCTCCAGCGCTGGGCCCATGTTCCACTGCCCAATGGTTGCCTGGACCACCAGGCAGCAGATAGAAGAGTGGGGGTGAGGGATGGGTTCAGGGGGCAAGAGGAGGGCAGGGGGAAGGTGGGGAGAGGGAGCAGGGCAGCAGGGGGCGAGATAGGTGGAGCTCAGCTCCACCGGATCCTTAGCTCCATGTTGGGCCTCATGGCCAGACACAGGACTATTCAATTCTGCACCAGCCCCAGAGCCGCTGCAGAAGCAAGTAGCCCCATTGTGGCGCTACCTCCCTTACTTGGGGAACGGGGGGGGGGGAAGTCCCCTTCTCCTAAGGAGGCAGCGGCAGCTTTTCTGAGTGGTAAAGACCAGAAGTGATTGTGAGGAGCTCCAGAAGGATCTCTCCAGACTGGCAGAATGGGCAGCAAAATGGCAGATGCGCTTCAATGTCAGTAAGTGTAAAGTCATGCACATTGGGGCAAAAAATCAAAACGTCACATATAGGCTGATGGGTTCTGAGCTGTCTGTGACAGATCAGGAGAGAGATCTTGGGGTGGTGGTGGACAGGTCGATGAAAGTGTCGACCCAATGTGCGGCGGCAGTAAAGAAGGCCAATTCTATGCTTGGGATCATTAGGAAGGGTATTGAGAACAAAACGGCTAGTATTATAATGCCGTTGTACAAATCGATGGTAAGGCCACACCTGGAGTATTGTGTCCAGTTCTGGTCGCCGCATCTCAAAAAAGACATAGTGGAAATGGAAAAGGTGCAAAAGAGAGCGACTAAGATGATTACGGGGCTGGGGCACCTTCCTTATGAGGAAAGGCTACGGCATTTGGGCCTCTTCAGCCTAGAAAAGAGACGCTTGAGGGGGGACATGATTGAGACATACAAAATTATGCAGGGGATGGACAGAGTGGATAGGGAGATGCTCTTTACACTCTCACATAATACCAGAACCAGGGGACATCCACTAAAATTGAGTGTTGGGCGGGTTAGGACAGACAAAAGAAAATATTTCTTTACTCAGCGTGTGGTCGGTCTGTGGAACTCCTTGCCACAGGATGTGGTGCTGGCGTCTAGCCTAGACGCCTTTAAAAGGGGATTGGACGAGTTTCTGGAGGAAAAATCCATTATGGGGTACAAGCCATGATGTGTATGCGCAACCTCCTGATTTTAGGAATGGGTTAAGTCAGAATGCCAGATGTAGGGGAGAGCACCAGGATGAGGTCTCTTGTTATCTGGTGTGCTCCCTGGGGCATTTGGTGGGCCGCTGTGAGATACAGGAAGCTGGACTAGATGGGCCTATGGCCTGATCCAGTGGGACTGTTCTTATGTTCTTATGTTCTTATGCCTGGGGTGCACAGGATACCACAGCAGCCGTTTTTGGCACAACAGCAGCCCCATGCTCTGGGCAGCTCAGGATTGAGCTGCCTGTCATGTCAACAACAAATTAACACGCAACTCTTGACACTTGCAGATCAGCTAGTAAGAGATCCTGGATCTAATCATTGATAATCGTTTTGTTTGAAAAAAATCTGAAGTTCAGCCTTTTATGAGGAGGCTTTAATAAAAAAAGAAGTAGATTGTTACATATAACAAATTCCAAATATCAATAAATAATACTGTACACTCCAATAAATCTAGAGCAGTGCTTCCCAAACGTTTTAGCACTAGGACCCACTTTTTAAAGTGATAATCTATCATGACCCACTAGCTCAATGGTTCCCAAACTGGTTGGTCATGACCCACCAGAATTGGAAAATCGGCTATTCCCCCTTAAAGCAAATGGCCCAGGAATTGATGTCCTGACAGCACCGCAGTGGTCACAGCGCTGCAGTGACCCAGGGGAAATTTTCTGTGCCTGGGGACATCCTGAAGCATCCTGGAGGCTCATAGCATCCTCTGCAACACTCCACGTGGCTGCAGTGACCTCCGATCTGTGACTCGAGCTCACTTCCGGCTTGCACAATTGCAAACTAGCTCCATTCACAGAACCGAGCTCCATGCAGTGGCAAGGAGGATCGCAGTTGGGGCTGTGAGCCTCCAGGAGGCTTCAGGATGCTCCCAGGTACAGTAAAATGCCCCTGGGTCCCCACAGTGCCATCAGGGCCACCTCCTTGCTCCACCTCCACAGCAACTCACAGCATTCCCAACACCCTGGAGCAGTAATTCTCAAACTGTAGGTTGGGACCCTCTAGGTGGGTTGTGAGCCAATTTCAGGTGGGTCACCATTCATTTCAATATTTTATTTTTAATACATTAGACTTGATGCTACCATGCTATGTGACTGCATTTGGGGAATTGTTACAGACCTGTCCTTTGAACAGGCTAATCTGTATATACTTTTAACAATGATAGTAAATGGGATTTACTCCTGGGTAAGTGTGGGTAGGACTTAAAACTATTCCTGCTTGATGTCACTTCCGATCATGACATCATTTCTAGTGGGTCCTGATAGATTCTCATTCTAAAAAGTGGGTCCTGGTGCTAAAGGAGTGAGAAAAACTGCTCTGGAGGAACCGCTACACTAGGCCAAAAACAGAGAGATCAAGAAAGAAATATTATCCTGTGCTTCCAAGACTGCTAGGGACCTTACATCTAGTATAAGTGTGTAGACATTTGCTAGATTCTACATTAAAATGGAATTTAAGGACTGTTTCCTGAAACTTTTACAGTCATTCCAGGTAACCAGAAGACTAAACTAGGGAGAAAAATGTGCAGCTCGGGACTTCCAGACCAGATAAAAGGCAGAAACTGGGTTTACACATCTAGGGCACACCAATTACTAGAGAAAAAAGGAAAGTGTGTCATTCTAATTTGAGGGTATGAAGATTACTCCATGCCACAGATTAGCATTCCAACTAATGATTTTATTCTGTAAACCAGGCAAAGGTGCTTGCAAAGGGTTTTTTATGTTTCTAAAACATTTTGCAACCCACTAAAAATCAGCTCATGACCCACTGATGGGTCTTGACCCACAGTTTGGGAACCACTGATCTAGAGTGATTAAGGTATTGCTTAATAGATGAATTCATTCAGTAGGTTGCCTGCTCATGATTTTATTGCAATGTTAATGAGTGAGAGCATTTCTCACTCTCTCACAATTTACACAAGGGGGGGTCAGTACTTTTACCATTGCACAGCAAAACATGATATACACCTATTTAAAAAGCAAAATAAGAGAACTCAGTTTTTTCTGTGGAACATGGACCACTAACACCTCTTGATCACACAAGCAAAGTGCACATCTAAAATGAGGCAAACCAAACAATTGCTAGACCCATAAAATCTATTTTTCAAATTACGTTTTTCATTCTAATACATATATAGGAATTACTGACTGGGAAATTAAATCATGCAAATTAAGTGTGTTTTTTGAAACAGCCAATGATTTTACTGTGTGATTTTTACTCTGTTTGTGGATCCATTAGCCGGAGATTGTGTTTTGTTCTGAACTGAAGAGCAGTATATAAATTCCTAACTAAAATATAAGACATGCCCGAGATAGCTTTCTCTAATCACAGAACAGATACATAAGAAGAAAGACAAGGGCATACAGAAAAATTCTAATAGCCAAGTCCATCAAACAGGAGACACCACCTGTCTGACGATAATGGCAAGGACGCAGGTGCACTCTTGAATGTGCATGTTGCCTACACCACCTCCTGTTTTGTTTCTCTACACATCAGACACACATCAGACACAATGAGGTAGAGCTTCAAGAACTGGGAAGAAATCAAACACATGGGTATCCTGTACAGTTCAATCGTATGCATTTCTATTCAGTAGACAGGTCCACTGTGTTCAGTGGGGCTTACTCCCTAAATCTTATGTAGGAATGCAGTCAGAGGCTTCATCGCCCATACCCAATCTGGACCATATGGTACTCATCTAATAAGCTACTTTACCTTAAGATCGTCACATTCCATGTCTTCTCTACGCTTACTCCATTGTTTTAAGTGTTCCAGGTATTTCCTTTTCTCCTCACGCAGTTTCTCCCTCTCCTGCAAATGGAAAATAATCATCAAACTACTTAAACAGAACTATAGTTTTCACTTACTGCTTTATAGAAAACTAACAGTAGTATGGCTATTAACTATTTCAATCAGTCCAAGAAAACAGTTTGGCTGAACAAGAGACATCCAATCGTTTTTGTAGCAACACATCACAACATTGCTCAATTAGGTTTGAGGTTGTGATGCAACATTTCAGATAGGGAGCCATTTATCTAAAAGGAAAGAAATGCTTTTCCCATCATTGCTGGCAGTCTACAGAAACACAAGTGTCCACCTGAAGAAATGCATTACTTTTGCTTACTTTCCCTTGTGCCAAGAGTCAACTTCCTAGCTACTTGGAACTTCTAAACAGAGCTGAAGTAGGGGACTGCCACCAAATCCAGTTACCAGGAACTAGAAAGGAATACTTGACCTTTTCTTTTTCTAGTTTGAGTCGTTCTCTCTCTTCTTTCTTCTTCAGTCTCTCTTCTTCCACAATCTTCTTTAATTCTTCCCTCTTTTTCTCTTTATCTTCTCGCTCCTTTTTCTTGGATTCTACAAAATTTGCCTTCCCTCTTCTTAATTTTTCTAATTCCAAGTACAGAAGAGAACTTATATTTAAAGCAATAACTTTTAGAACACACAAGTAGACATGCACTGTATTGTTGAATGCATCACGGGGGGGGGGGGGGCATCTCTCCTTCCTAGGGGAAAAGAGTGCCCACAGTAGCCTCCCTCTGCCTGAGCTGCCATCCTATATACACTTTCCTGGGAGGAAGTCCCACCGAATTCAATGACAGTAGCACCTGACAGAGTACGCCAACATCTACCTGGGTTGGCCTTGCTCACATCTTGTTTCCTGCCACCCGTGTCCTGAAGTGGTCCTTCAGGCAAGAAGTGATGGGGAAGCTCCATCCATGGCTTGCCTTAACAAAGACTATACTTCTGATCACTGGGTCTGCTGGTACCCTTCCTGCTAATCCCGTAAAAAAGTACCTTACAAGTGATGAGTCTCCTGTTATTTAATGGGGGAGCTACTGTCCTCACTCACAAAGTTGGAAAAGATTATTCCCATGCAAATATTGTTGAGATCTGGCTATATGACACCATGCCAGTTTCTCTTTGAATTATACCATGCTAAAAACTATTTTTGACATTTGGATTGGCTTCTCTTGAGCCAGCAGTCAAAACACAACCTTTTAACATTTAGGAATAGCTGATTGAACTTACCCATGGTCCTCATTTCTTCTCTCTCTTTTTGCAGTCTTGCTCTTTCTTTCACTGCACTGCTTGTATTTCGAGGACTAAGCTGTTCTTCTTCCACTCTGCCATCCTGCTGGAAGGTGGGGAGAGCATACAAGCACAAGATCACCAACTAACTTTTCAACAGTTTTTAAGTACAGGTTGGACCTCGGTATCCACAGGGGATCCATTCCTGGACGGACGGACGGAGTCACGCACGCACGCGCATGCGCACACGCACGCACACACACCCTTTTACAGAACTATTATTAGCTTAGTAGTACAGAATGCAATCAACTTAACACTTGTGAAACAGAGATATATATACTACTTTACTTACTGGATCATCACATACCATCTTTAGAGGCCTGCCTCGCCGCCTGCTTGAAGAACCAAGCATGAAAGTGGGTCGATCATGAGGAAAGAGGTAGGAAAGATTGTGTTCTGCTATCTTGTATTTCTCAATTGACATTGCCTTGGTAGAGAAAGATGAAAATAATAATAATAATATAATAATAATATACAGTATTTATATACCGCCTTTCTTGGTCTTTATTCAAGACTTTATTCAAGGCGGTTTACACAGGCAGGCTTATTAAATCCACGCAGGGATTTTTACAAATTGAAAGAAGGTTCTCTCTTTCAAGAACCACCACATTCAAGATGTTACGCTCCGATCTGGTTTAACATTCTGGCCTCCATCCTCCCACGCTCCGAGCAGATGGAACAGCTCAGCTGCAGCTTGCCAGCTGCTTCAAGGTCGCACGGTGCCGGTGGCCTCGAACTGCCGACCTTGTGGATGTTAATCTTCAGGCAAATGGAGGCTCTACCCTCTAGACCAGACCTCCTGCCCAAATATAATTTGTTGTGAAGGTTGTCAGATCTTCCATGTACAGAACTGCCTAACAAGTCACTGCTTTAGAAGGTCAACAAGTAGCTACTTCAGCTCCTATTACAGTGGGCCCCCAGTATCTGCGGGGGATTGGTTCCAAGACCCCACCATGGATACCAAAATACGTAAATACTGGAGTCCTGAGATGGGCACAGGGTCGCAGCACCACAATTACTTACTTGGAGGTTGCACAGGGCCCTCAGGACAGTGTGCCAGGCCCACAGGCCCCCCCACTGAATTCCCTACCTCCTCAGAAGGCCTCCAGGATGTGAATGGAAGCAACTTCTGGTTCATGTTCCCAACTTCTGGTCATGTCCTGGAGGCTTTCTGAGGTGCAGGAAGGCCAATGGAGTGGGCTGTGGGCCTTACTGCACCTCAGAACACAAGTCATGGGCGCAAACCAGAAATTCCTTCCATTTGCGTCCTGGAGGCCTTCTGAGATGCTGGAAAGCATCTGTGGTTGTTCAAAACTGCAGATGCCAAGTCTATGGATAAGAAGGACCCACTGTATCTGCTAGTCTACATGAGAGGAATCAGGTAACCATATAACCATTCCTGAGGAACCATTAAAATATGAACTCACTGCTGCCTGGCCCACAGGTGTACACATTTGGTCTCTGCTGCATATTTGAAACACTGGGTAGAAATGGCTTAACTAGCTCTAATAAGATAATTTAATCAATAGGCAAGTCAACACTAAAGTTTTTAAACCCATTTCAGAAAAATTCATTAAATCATATTGACCATATTTTTCATCATAAGATTCTGACCTTTCTAACCACTTTATTACCTTAATTCTAAGGCGGCCATCATGGGACTCACAGTGTTGCTTCAAAAAGAGCTTAAGTCTGTCACGAGAAAAAAGATGTTTCCTCCGGCTAAGGTACAGACCAAAAAGAAAAGGGAATACATCATTATCAAAGATTTCATGGTTACAAAATTGGTAAAATGAATTTTTTTTCTTTACAAACAAAATGTTTAAGCATTATCAAGACATATTTCAATCCCAATTCTAAGATTTGTCTTGTGTTTTTATGATAGAAGAGAACTTGTTCAAATAGTTGAATTTTAAAGTAACTTAATGCCATTCTTGACTCTTTAGACTCTCATATAACACCAGAACCAGGGGACATCTCTTAAAATTGAGTGTTGGGAGAGTTAGGACAGACAAAAGATCTCTTTACTCAGCATGTGGCTGGTCTGTGGAACTCCTTGCCACAGGATGTGGTGATGGCATCTGGCCTAGATGCTTTTAAAAGGGGATTGGACCAATTTCTGGAGGAAAAATCCATTACGGGTTAAAAGCCATGATGTGTATGTGCAACCTCCTGATTTTAGAAATGGGCTCTGTCAGATGCAAGAGAGGGTACCAGGATGCAGGTCTCTTGTTATCTGGTGTGCTCCCTGGGGCATTTGGTGGGCCGCTGTGAGATATAGGAAGCTGGACTAGATGGGCCTGTGGCCTGATCCAGCAGGGCTGTTCTTCTTATGTTCTTATGACTGAACTCATTCTGAGCACTCAGAATCAAGAGGAAACTTATGTCAATTAATTGGCTTTTTAAAAGTCACGACTATAGAGAATTTCTGAAGTATAGTATTTAAAGATTCCTGTTACCACCAGAGGATAAATGAATACATTTATTTTTGAACTGCTATGCTATACAATTTTTTTTAAAGGTCTATATTTTAAATGTTTAACAATACAAAATCCTAGCCATCAAGCTCAATACTGACACTTTTAGGAAAGCAGGTAGTCCAACTCCCTTTTGTATCGCTAATACTTGGGTAAATACAAAAAAAGCACAACAATGGCCAATTCTGCTTACCATATCTGAGGTGCTTTCACTGTAACGGACTCATACAATTGTTTCTTTACTGGCTTCACTTTGTATTTAAACAAAGAGGGATCAATTATGACTTTTTCCTTCCTAAAAATAAGAGACAATTATTTTCTCCCATTTACACACACGCACATGCACCCCTGTGGACATCATTTGGTACATTTTTAATTCTCAAAACAATAGAAAGGTCAATTGAACTCACATAAAATGGATATTTAAGAATTTTAATTTTAAATCCTAGGGTAAGAGTGTCTCTCTTGACAAGAAAAAAAAAACACATACTGACATGCTCCAACATATATCAACAAAAGCACATGATGCTGGTTACCTATCATATTTTGAAATGCTTCAGTTCTCTTGTCATCAAGGCAAAATGGCCGTACAGATTTATATACAAAGATATTTTTGCAACTATCAAGGGCCAGATACTATCCTACCTTTTAGCGCAGTTGCAGCTGCATTGCAGCTCCAAGGTAAGGGAACAAATGTTCCCTTATCTTGAGGAGGCCTCTGTGAATGCCATCCATCCAAGGATGCAGCACACGCCCCATTGATAAAGCTGCATTTGCATGCATCCGCCCTGGAAGTTTGGATAGCATCAGGCCCCAAGGTAGTCATGCTAGCCTTACTACTAAAACTGGTTAAATATATATCCTTATTTCCCAAAGTAAATTACTACACCTTACCCATTTTGTGCAGGGCTTGTATCCATGTCTGAGTCATCACTATCACTAATGACAATGGTGTCTCCATCTCTATTGCTGGCATGGCCATTGGCCACTCCATTATGATACAATGGGGATTTGACTTCCAAGATTTTACAGTGCAATCTGAAATAAAGCAAACATAAGAGCATTACTGGAAGAGTTCATGAAATACTATAATTGCTACAGTAATGCTACCATACTTTCCATGCTACTGCAAGTTAAATTTAACTTTCATACAATCCTTCTACAAGTGGGACACACCTTCCACACGCAGGACAGCTTTGGGGTCAGTCCCATAAATGTTGCAAGGGCAGTGGGATTTTTACACACAGAAGCTTTCAGCACACTGCCTGTATGAGTGTACATACAGTAATAAAGATTACGTCATTAACAATGTCCTGTTGTAGTCGTTAGGCTTTGAAATGGTTTGTAAAAATAGCTCATTTTGGTCATTTTAAATTATTCATTTCAGTTATTGGTATTAAACCACAAAGCCTCTTGTTTTATGCAAATAGTAAGTAAATAGCTTCAAACTGAAAGTCTTTTTTTTTACTTAGAAACTAGGTATTAAAAATTTGCATCCATATTCAAAGGAATTAGAAAAATGCATAAAGGATTTTATGTAGCTAGTGGCTATGCTAGCAAAAGATCATCCTTTATTATATCCGATGACCCAAAAAAACAAGGATAACATGATGGTTGTGTATCTAATCTGGTCTTAATAATGGCCCATTTCTTTCCTGGCACATTTTAAGGCTCCATCTGGTACATGTGTGCTCACATACACAGACATCAGCCTTACATATGCATACCAGGGTGAGGAAACCCCCAAGATGAATCAGTTCAAAAGAAGTTATGCAGTAACTCCTTTTTATTTATAAATCTTTTAAAATAGATTTGCCCCAGTGGGTCTACTTGGACTTGCACCAACATTCTGGCACAAGTTCAGGTGAACCCAAATAGGTGGGCAGAACATCAGCAAAACTACTGCTACCAATAACAGCCCTCAACACACACCCATTCCCTCCCTCATTCCCTTCACCCATTTCTCCCCTCCCATTCAGTTCACTCCAACTCACCAGTGCTGGGGCAGTGCTATCACCCAGCCACTGCTGCTCACCCTTTGCTGTTCTTATGCTGCAGCGCCCAAGCTGCACTCTATGCCACATCACTTTCTGCTGCCAAATATGTGTTCCAGCAATGCAGCCGCTGGATAGGACTGGGCTGTGAATCTCTTAATCCATGGTTACTAAATTACTTCTGCACTGACGCAATTGTTTTTTAAACTGCTAGGAATTCAGGACATCTATGAAATTTTATGTCATGAAATATTCTCTTTATTTACATTATTTCTACATAAGCACAACAGTGTATGTGTCACTGAAATGGTGAAACCTGCCTGCCAGTGTAGCTAATACAATTAAAGAGTATACCATGCTACATCTAGAATAAGTTACCTATAAAACTCTAGATTTTAGGTCAGTGGTTCTCCCTTTTAGCACCAGCATCCACTTTTCAAAATGACACTTTTTCAGGACCCACCAAGCTTTACAATACTTTAAAAGAGGTAATCTAGAAAGCAATGTTTTCATTTACAAGCAATATTTATTGGCAAAAAACAAGATCCATTTCTTGTAATGAGGCAGTCCTAATGAATAGCTTCAAGGCTCAAGGGGCTTAGTTATGTATCCAGCCTTCACCTACCCCCACTACCTGTCACTGACTTTGGCGGGGGGGGGGGGGGAAGACACTCAACGTTTGTCTCCCTCTATTTACACAAGCTTACAAACTGCAGGAGCTCAGCTCTTTGCAGGCCAGTTAGCACTATCTAACTTTTTGAACAGCTTCAGGTCCTGAGGAAATGAGTAATCTGATCTTTCCATCATCAGTGTTTTCATTGGAGGCTCTGCACAACCCACCAGAAATCAGGTCACAACCTACCACGTAGGTCCCAACCCACAGTTTGAGAGAAAGTTTTTTGTTGGTTTGTGTGTGTTTTTTATTTCGATCAAGAATAGCACATATTTAGGATGCATACCTTTCACCATTATTCCGAAGCACTTCCACAATTTCTCCAACAAAATAACGGTCCTTGACATAAGTAAAGATGTCATCACAAACTTCATGAAGTCTTGAGCGCTGAGTGAGGGTAACCAAGTACAGAACTGGAACAATAAGTGGCTCTGGAAAGTTTTGGAGATTTTGTCTGGCTTTCTTCTCTGACTCTAGTGCTTCCTGGTATGTGAGTCCAGCTTTACCTGTGACAGCACAACTCCACACAAGGCTATTACACAGAATGGTTCGTTCAAAAAAGTCACTGTAACAAAAAAGTTAAAAGTAACTAAACTAAACTGTATGTGTTAGTTGCAGTTCACAAAGTGCAATTCAGCCAAAGCTAAAACATTGTACTGTACTTGTGGAATGCTTCCTTATAAGGTGTTCTTTTTTAACAGAATAAGGAAGCATTCCACAAGTACAGTTAGGTTACCTAAACACACTTACCCAGGAGTAAGTTCCACTGAACTCAATGGGACTGAATTCTGAGTAGACATGCACAGACATGGGCTATCAGATACTGTTTACACATTGCATTAACCACTGGTTAGTTATTGCAACATACCACTAACTATGTATCATCCCTAAAAAGAAAGGCAGGAGAGTTTGCAAGCGAGTCAGTCACTGCCTATTTTTTTTTCCAATAATTGGTTGTGTGAGCCATTTAAGAAACAAGCTCTGGTGACAAAAGGAGTTGCATCCTAAGGAGAGCACATGGAAGAAAGCAGAAGCCAAATTCTCCATCCCCTACTCAGCCCCTGGCATTCCCTGAAAATCTATTATATGTCCGTCCCCAGCCTCTGCCAAGTTCAGAGCCTAAAAAACACAACTTCCGGTTTCATGGAGAAACCAGAAGTGACATTTTTAATGCCTTATAAGGCATTGGGAGGCCCAGGAAAGGGTTTCTAATGCCCTCCTAATGCCTTATAAGGTATTAAAAGCATCACTTCTGGTTTCTTTGTGAAACCGGAAGTGACATTTTTTCTATTGCAGAGCTCAGTCTGAACCTGGCAGAGACCAGGGATGGACATCCCCAGCCTCTGCTGAGTTCAGACTCCCCTCTGGACTGCAGGGATGGACCTTCACCTTTATCCACAGTTTCAGCATCCACGAGGGTTCTGGAACGGAACCTCCACAGATGGGGGCACACCTGTATTTAAGCGAGGTGTATCCTGACTTTCCTCTGAATAACTATGCTCAAAGCAGGATATAATATAGTTTGAAGAACAGCAGATTGAGAGATTAAAATGAAATATAAAGTCCAATCTTAGTAAAATACTGTAATCACATAGAACAGTGCAACAAAAAAAGTTGAAGCAGAAACAGAATGCAGCCACCAAAGCTAGCTACTAACTAAAAAGGGGAGGCAAAGGGGAAAAGGAAAGTTTCATTCCCCACCAGAAGGCTAGCAGGAAGGGGGCAGTTCCACATTAATTACACTGCCACAGAGAAGGCCCTGCTCCAAACTGCCACTCATCTGGCCTCCCCAGAGGCAGCATGCATGACAGGGGCCCCCTTGCTGAAGCCAGGGGGTGGGTTGGTTCATACAAGAGTGGTAAAGGCTGTTAAAAAGGTCAAAACCAGCACCTCAAATTGGGTTATGAATATCTCAGTTGACAAGATAATTAATTTGCCTCAGCAATAGGAAAGTTTTCAAAGCTGCACTGCACTCTTTCCATTGCAACAGCAACAAGAACATGTTTCTTCCACACCCCACAGAGTTTTTAAGCCCATTTGAGGACAGCTTCTCAAAGAACAAAGAGAATCTTTTCCAGAGGAAACAAAAATCATCATTAATTGCCAAAGTTCAGCTCCATTACTCATGTCACAGCTGTGATACAGAAGTGCATGTACAGTACTATATCCATACCTGCAACAAGGCAGTTTAATTTTTCAGCATAACACCACTCTTATACCTCAGTTCAAGAAATACCCGAAATTCAGGAGCATTCTAGAAACAGCACTAGTGAAGTGCAGAATAGATACATGTAAAAAAAAAACCTCACTGCAAGTGAAAAATCAGGATCTAGGTCAAAATCTTACAAAAGAGATGAAGATAATCTATTTTTAGAGAGTTGGCTTCCACAAACACTTAGAAATCACTTCCCCATTTGCTTCATCCAATATGGCCAACGACCGCCCACAGGCAGCCTCTGTCCCGTGCATTGATCTTTCAGAGGTATGGAGGGTCTACATGCCGTGCAAGCTAAATGGTTATTACACTTTACAATCTGAGGTTTTTGTGGTCAGCATCGCTATTGTTACAATTAAAATTGTCTGGGAGGAAAGTCCGCAATCTACTAAAAACATGATGTTTTTACCAGACAGCAGCCTTTAATCCCAGACAATTTTAATTGCAACAATGATCATTATACTTCCTGGGCAGAGAGGACTCAAGAATGGAAAATCCTGTATTCTATAAGTCCCCTTCTATATAAACACATGGGCAAAGGAATGTAGAGGTGCTGCATTTTTACCAAAAAGCAGGCTGTTGATACAGCTGACTGAGAAGCTCCTAAGAGAGTCTTCTCCCATTCAGATAATGCAGCAGAATTACAATAGCAACACTATCATTTTTTAATTTTCCTTCCTTCCCCACCTCCGCAGAGGTTTTACTCTTGTTGCTGAAAACACAACAAAGTGTCTTATAGAACTTTAAAGACTAGCAAATATATTGTAGCATTGAGCTTTTGGATGCATGAAGTCCTGCCCCCAACTTGTTCCCCTGGTCACACCTGCATTGGTAACTGACTTCCCCCTGCAACAACTACCCACACAACTAGTCTCCACACCCTCACCACCTTTGTTTCCATTATTCCATGTTATACTTGCGGAATAATGCTGCCCTGAATTACTTGGAAACATGGAATCCAAGTGTAATATATATATAGGTGGAGAGCTTAACTCATGTCTTCCAAAAAGCAATAGACATGGATTGAAATTGCCAGACTGCTAGAAGAGTCCATGTTCCAGTGGTTTAAAAGAATGATATCACTGGCAGCTATGTTGATCTTTGTGGACGTCGGAGTGATACCTGAGAAACAGACCACAATTCTAATTCTGTTTTATCAAAAACAATTAAATGCATTTCGCCACTCATCTATACTTGTAAGTGAGAAAAGTTATTTAAAGCCACTGACAAGTACAAGAAAACAAGTGTTATGTGAGGATACTTAAAGGCTGTGAAGTACAGGAAGCTTTTATATCCTCACTCTTCATATTTCTGAATTCAACTTAATCCTGAAATTTGGAAGATTTACAGCCCAATCCTTCCAGCACCAATACAGCTATGCCAATGGGGCAAGTACTGCATCCTGAGGTGGCAGGGCAATCACAAAGGCCTCCTCAACATTGAGGAAAATTGGTTTCTTTGCAGTTGGAAAGTGCTGGAAAATTTATTAGGATTGAGCTGTTTGTTTCTTGTTGCTTCATATCACAAGATAAGTCAATATTCCCGTCTTCAAGACCACGCTGTGCCCTGAAAGCCCCTCACCCTAAACACCTGTTCAGAGAAGTTTTTTCAATGAACTGGAAATGAACCTGAACCTAAAATCTGCTGTTTGCCTTGAATTTAAACCAGTAAAGAAATAAAAATAGTTGGGTCACTGAGGAGATACAAGTCATCTGAAAAAAGAGGAAAGGAGGAGCAGGAGAGACTGGTGGGCAGGGCCTCCTACAGGTCGTCCTCCTGGCACTCAAACAGAGGCTTGCCGTCCATCCTTATTGGCAATGGTCTAGCAAGGTCTCAATGCAAAGGATTCTTGAAACAAAGCAAAAAGTTTATCAGTTTTTCCTTGTCAGTGCAGCTCTGCATTGCTGCCATTCTACCTTTCATCCTAAACAAGGACAGATTCAAAGAGGCAGGCAGGCTGATTAAGACAGGAAAAGAAGCCAAATTTGAACTGTTCGCACTGTGTGTGTGTGTGTGTGTGTGTGTGTGTGTGTGTGTGTGTGTGTGTGTGTGTGTGTGTGTGTGTGTGTGTGTGTGTGTTTTAACCTCATCAGCAAAATAAGTACTTCCTTATTTTGCTCAAGTACTCCCTACAAGGTTGGGTTTACAGTTTATCCTCTGCAAACACAAGTTGAAAAGACTTTTCTCCTGGAACTCCATATTATTAACATTTATATACAACTTTTCAACAAGGCAGTTTACAAAAAGAATAAGAACATGGGTTGTTGTTGGAACTCTCTGCAGGTGCCATGTGCCAACATTGATCCTGAGTGTTGGCACTCAGGGAGGGAACATAAAAACAGCACTGTTATATTTCAGTTATTTCCTTACAAATTTAAGTTAGTTCTATGTTCGCTGTTATTCTGCTCAATATGTATCTGAACTGGTTATTTTTACTGAAGAACCTGAATAGGAACAGAACCCAAATTTTTCCTAAAGACAAGCCCCAACACTGAACATGTTCTGGGACCTCATTCACCTTAACAGTGATTACAGACAGCTAATAAAAGATATTTTTTTCTTTTTACTACTTCAGTAATTTGTATGAAAAGCAAATAAATTTTATCCAGCTATTAAGGTTTTACTAAGTCTATTTGAGCATCAAAAACAAGCCTAAACATGAGAAGAACAAGGTGTGCTCAAATTTCAAACATTGCATACAAAAAGTTCAGATTAAATCTCAGAAGGCATATATATTAAGAATAAGAGCATAATTCAGCTCATGTTAAGCATTTTTAAGCCCTGCTGATGTTAATGTGCCTAATTCCTTCCATTAATTGTTTGGGCACCCTCTGCTCAAATGTGTTTGGAGGTTCCCCAAGTATTTTGGTGGGTAAAGGTTAGGGACTATTCACATTTCTCAGCCATTATAAAGCTTTGTCCTGAAGACCAGTATATTCTCCCCCCCCCCCAGTTATTTGTTAGTGTATACTGCTAGCATGTCTTCTGCTTACTTCATATCTATGCACTTCAGTACTTCATACACTTAACAAGTCTGAAGCTATCTTCCCTTTAAGGCAGGGGTTGGCAACCTTCTTCTGTATAGTAAGAACACATAATGTTTGATATGCATGTGCAAACCTCTCCATTAAGCCATAGAGTTAAGAAAAAATAGACATGGAGAGGAGAGACACACGGCCAGCCAGAGAAGGATGCTCAAAGAAAGTTTTTGCCCTTGATCTGCTTACATTCAGAGCCTGCCTTAGGAGCTATGGGGCCCAATTGGAAACATTTTTGTGGGTCCCCAGGTTCACAGCCAAAGTCTGTAGAATCTTAGAGATATAAATAAAATAAAAACTTTATAGTTCTATGGTAAAATGGAAAGCAATCAAAATATGGGCTTTAAAAGCACATGTGAGTTAATGGACCAAATGGATCCAAGCACATTTTAATATAAAAATTACATACAAGACTACAGTGCATTACCATAATGCGGACACCCCTTAGGCACATGGTCCAATTGGTCCAACTGGCTTAATGCCGGCCCTGGATACACTGTAAGCCTTACAGAGATGTATACTTCTTTAAAGAGCAACATGGACCAAGTGGATATATCTTTTTGGGGCTATGGGTCGGATGATTTCATGTGGTAGGCCACATCTGGCCCATAGGCAGTAGGCTACCTACCCCTATTCATGACCTCCATGAGGTGATGACCTCTATGGGGTCATGACAGTGCACAGATTTCTTCTGATAAGCAGTGTCGCAACTGTGACATGATGCCATCCCTGGACACTTGGTGATGACATCACGCGTCACTGCTGAACTTCCAGGTCACCAGTTCTGATGCTGCGTAGCTTACAAGGACTTCTGGTCTGAAGTGGTGCTGTTTATCAGTTTACTATAGCTTAATTAAGACTCACTATCAGCTAGTTTGGACAATACCTTCAAGTCCAAATCAGCATCACATGAGTTAAAATGACATGTGTACTCCTCATATCCTGATCCTGCTGCTTACTTATTCCACTATTCTTCTTAAGGGAATACAAGTTTGTTTGAGCCACCCCTCCCCCCCTTAGGGAGACTAGAGGGGAAAACCAAAGGATGAACAAGGACATCATTTAATACACAGGGCTGTTTTGGGCTTTTAAATATCATCCAAACCTATTCTTATGTTAATCCATTCTCTATTAACATAAGAGCCCTGTTGGATCAGGTCAAAGGTCCATATAGTCCAGTTTTGTATATCTCACAGTGGCCCACCAGACACCTCAGGGAGCACACAAGACATCAAGAGACCTGCATCTGGGTGCCTTCCTTTACATCTGGTATTCTGAGGTAGCCTACTTCTAAAACCAGGAAGCTGCAAATACCCATCACAGTGTTGGTGATGGACTTTTCCTCCCGAAATCTGTCCAATTCCCTTTTGGGCATCCAGGCCATATGCCAAGACCACATCCTGTGGCAAGGAGCTCCACAGACTACACACTGAGTAAAGAAATATTTTCTTTGGTCTGTCCCAATGCTCCCAACACTCAATTTTAGTGGATGTCCCCTGGTTCTGGTGTCATCTGGAGAAAGAGTCCTGTGAAAGCTGTACTGTAAACTGAAGGCATCTCCAGTGTCAGGGCAAATATGCTTTTCAAAATGTCCTATACTACCTGTACGGTTTGACTGAAATAACTTTACATCCTAATCCAATTATTTCCTGTACAGAAAGCTTTGCTATTAGTGAGTTGATAGCCCTGCTTAAGAACTTGGTCAACTAGCTGTTACAGTGGAACAGCCGGATTCAGTATGCATGGCTACGCGGAAGTCAATCTCATTCAGTTTAGTGGGACTTACTTCAAGGTCAGTGAGCAGCCTAAAGGCCCAATCCTATACAACTTTTCAGCTCTGCTGCTGCCACAATGCAGCCCCTAGTAGAGGGAACAAGTGTTCTCCTACCTCCTGGAGGCCTACATAACTACCCTCCTGCCATAGGATGCAGTGCACACCCCACTGTTATGGCTACGCCAGGGCTGGGAAATTGGATGGGATTTGCCCCTAAGTCAGGGATGGCAAAACCCAGGTTTTTAAAAAGGGGGGGAGGCCTGAAAAATACACAACACAATGCTGGCTCACAACTGAAGCACAATATGGAAGTCTAGCTGCTTCCAAGCCAGCAACATTCAGCCAACTGAACAACAGGCAGGTGAGGCAGAGCCTCCACATCGGAGTTTTTCGAAAAGCACTGCTGCTGTGTGAGATGCGCAAGTACTCACAAGCCGCATGCTCTGGGCTCTGCCAGAGGGTTGTGTACACTGGCCACTTTTTGGAGAACTCTCATGGGGAAACAGGTGCAGAGGCAGGTGAGGCAGAGCCTCCCCACCTTGGGAGCTGTGCAGGCACTCCCAGGCACACACTCTGCACTCTCCACGCAGGGAGTGGGTTGTGCGATCACACGTACCACACGCGGCAGCGCTTTCTGAAGGACTGAGAAGCGGGGCAGAAACAGGTGGGGAGGCAGCCTCCCGGGGTGGCAGCGCTTTTCGGAGGACTCCTGGGGAGGCTCTGCCTCACCTGCCCCCACCCGCTTTGCGCCTCCACTCGAGGAGCCCCGAAGCCCGAGGCGGGAGCTCCCCGGACCCCGCGGCCGCCCTGCGAGCAGGCGCTGCGCCCGAGGCGGAGCGGGGCCGCCTGGCTGGGCGGGCAGAGCCGAGCGCCGCCGCCGCCTGCCGGCCGGCCCGGAGCGGCCCCGCTGACTTCCGAGGAGACCCGCGGGGCTCGGCGCCGAGGCGGCTTCCGCTGCCGGGCAGACAATAGCGGCGAGGGGGCGCCGGGGGAAGCAGCGCCCTCGCCTGGCCTCGCCTCGCCTCAGCGCCGCAGGCCCCTCGCGGCGGCCGTTGGTCCTCGGCGGGCTCCGGCGCCCCAGCCAGCCTGCCTGCCAGCCAGCCGCGCAGCGCGGCCCTTCCCGCCCGCCTGGCCCTTCCCCTACTCACTCGTAGTCCCGGAAGGCCTCGTTGGTGACCCTGCAGAGGAAGACGCGCTCGTCGGGCCGCAGGTCGGCGGGCGGCCGCTCCCTGCGGAAGGGCTGGCGGTGCAGCAGCGGCATCGGGCCCTGCGAGCGGAGGGAGGGAGGCAGCAGGCAGGCAGGCAGGCTTCGGCCCGGCTCTTTGTGCCCGCGCGGCCGGCCGGCCGGCGCCTCACAATGGGCCGTGACGCCGGGCCGCCCCCGCCCCCGCACAGCGTGCTCGGCCGCCGGCCGGGTCGACCCCGCTCGCCGCCCCGGGGCGCCCGCGGGAGGGAGGGAGGGAGGGAGGAGGCGGGCGGGCGGGCGCGGGACCCTCCAGCCGGCGCGCCCGAGGGCAGGATCCCCTCCCGGCGGCGCCCTACCTGCGCGGCTGCCGCTCCGAGTCCGCTCCGGGCGCCGCCTGCGCCGTCCCTCCGCGGAACTTTCTTGCGCTGCGCCCGCCCGGCTGGCTGGCCGGCCGCGAGGAGCAGCAGGAGGAAGAAGCGCGCTGCGGGCGGGCGGGCGGGGAGGAGCTTTCGCTTTCTCTCCCCTCCGCTTTATGGGCCGCCTCCCGCCGCTGACACGCAGGAAGGCGCGGGCAGGCTCCGGCTCAGGCTGCGGCGCCGCCTCTGCCCCTGCGGAACTCCCCGCCACTGGATGCGGGCTGCGCCTGGGCGCCCCGCGGGGGGCCGGGCGGGTGGACGGGGGAGCGCTCCGGCGCGAGCGGCGAGGCCAGCCTGGGGGTGTATGCGTGGAACGGTCTGCGGAACTCCCCGCCACGGGATGGGCTGCTGGCCTTGCGCAGGGGCCTGGGCAAGTGGAGAGGCCGTGAGGCAGAGCCTCCCCTCTGGAGCCCTTCCAGCAGTTCCACAGCCTGTGAAGTGAGGCAGAGCCTCCCCGCTGGAGCCCTTTGAAAGCACTGCCGCTCAGCCAATGCACTTTGCCTGCCCTGCTTCCCCACCCTCTGCACATCCCTGCCATGATGGGTATGCGCAACCTCCCGGTTCTAGAAGGCCACGTGCAAGGGAGGGCACCAGGATGCAGGTCTCCTCTTGTCTTGTGTGCTCCCTGGGGCATCTGGTGGGCCACTGAGATGCAGGAAGATGGACTAGGTGAGCCTGTGGACCCATCCGGCAGGGCTTTCCTTACGTTCTTAGGGTTGCAATCCTATGGCAGTGCAGCTCCGAGGTAAGGGAACAAACATTCCCTTACTTTGAGGAGGCCTCCCTGAGTGACACCCAATTGTAGGATGCAGCACACGTCCCATTGGCACAGCTGTGCCAGTGCTGGAAACCACTGACATAAGGGGTTAGGATTGCACCCTATGTGAAACATTCTTTACTGGATCTGCCGCTTTTATTGGGGACTAATATGGTGGGCCACTGAGATACAGAAAGTAGACTAGAGGGGAAGCTGCTGTTCCTTCCAACCCCAGCCTGGGCAGGACCCTGATGCAGCACCCAGCCCAGAACCCATAGGCGGCAGCAGATGGGCACTTTATGGGCTCCTCCTCCTTCAAGGTCATGTGCGGCTCATACAGGCCCAGAAGGAAAAACCAAAGGTCTGCTGCGGGCTGGATATTTGCTACTCTCTTGACACATCATGGAGACATCCTTGCGATAAAATAGCAAACCACAGAAGGGCCACTGGAAGTGGCTCACCACACCATGGATCAAGCTCATTTGGGACAGTGTGCAGAGGTGTAATTAGAGGCCCTGGCCCCTGGGGCATGACATCACAATGTCACATGACATCATGATGTCACTTCTGGATTCTCCCTGGAGGAGGAGGTGCTGGCAGCTGCACATCTCCCAGTGCCGCCTCCTCCTGGGGAGAACCAGGAATTGACTGCCTTACACATTGCATCCCCTTCCCTAGCATACAGCACCTGGGGCAGGTGCCTCTCAGGCTAAACCCTAGTTACACCTCTAATTGTGTGGCATGTCTCTTAAGCGGGTGGGGAAACACCTCACTTTCTTCTTCAGCAGAAGGTCTTCCATTTCCTAGTTACTTCAGTTTTCTAGAGACACGCCAACTAGCTACTACATGTACAGAGATTATTCCAGACAATGTCATCTCAGTTCATATGGAACACTGTCAGAATTATTTTTGTTTTCCGCCCCATAATGGACATCCCCCAACCCACACTTCCAGAAACCTCTCAGCTTGACAAACCCCTGATATGTTTGTTTTTATTTTTTTAAATTTTCACTATGAAAAGAGTTGAGTTGAGGAAGCAATACCTTCTAGGCCATCGTAAAAAGAGGTGTGCGGACCCAGAGTCTTGAATGGTTGTTCAGACAAATCCAAAATATGGCCTCCTTCCTCATGAGGTTCCTGTAAATACCATAGAAAGGGCTACTTCTAAAATAAACACATCTTCACAGATTATGAGATACTGTGTGGGCAATGTGTGTAAAGTGTATGAAAAGCTGAGAAATCACATCCTCCATAATAACACCAACAGAGTCTCTGTGTTTGTGTGTGTGTGTGTGAGAGAGAGAGAGAGAGAGAGAGAACAGTTGGGAGGCCAAACCCTCTGAAATAATATGTTTTAAATCCTGTGTTTTAAAACAAATTCCATCTGCAATCCTAAACATATTCACTAGGAAGTAATTGTTTCCAGATATTCACTGTCCAAAATGGTAGAAACTTCCAGATAACTTGTGGTGTTTTTGTACTAGAAACTGTTTATATGTAAACGTAGGCACACAGGCAGAAGCTCCCAGTCCCAAAGTAGCAATTCAATGCATGTCTACTCAGTAAGTATATACTCATAGTCAATGGGGTTTACTATATCCCCAGGTAAGTGGGGATAGGATTGCAGCCTCAGGCACAATCCACTGTTTCACCAATTCCACTTTTTGTGTGTGAGCACCTCAACATCCAAAAGTGCAGGTCAGTGTCTTTTGCAATGAATTTAAGATAAAAGATTGGCTTGATGAGGCCTTAGTGGCAGCTAGAGAAATACCTATTGTTCCTAAGAAGAGGGTGTTCCCTTGACACCATAGAAGAATCCATTACCATATGTTATCTTTAAGTTGTCTAAATCCAAGTATTTACATTCAAATGATGCTGCCTATGCTTCCCCTGGGGGCTGGGGATAAGAATAGGCCCTCAGTTTGGCTGTACTTGTCTTAAGAGGCAACTAAACAGCCACCGGGTAGATGGGGCTCCTCAGCCTGGGAAGGCAGCTCATCTGAGAGAAGGAAAACTCTGATCCCAAACCTCCACTGCCCTGTGGCTACATCCAGTTATGGAAAAGGCTTCAGGAGTCCCTGAGACAGTTCGTGTCTGAACACTGTCATGTTCTGGCAACTCCTGCGACGCCGTTGGAACCAACCGTATTGGCCTCTGCCTTTCCATTGGACCATTTCAGCGACGTGGAGAGGGGGGATTTGCTGCATGGGTAACAGCCTATCCTCCATACCTACTTTACCCAGGCTTCGCGCACTGGAGAGGACACTCTGTTCCAGAACCACCATTCAGAGCGCAATAACATAGTCTTCCAAGACTGAAGGATGCCAACACATGCTTAGAAAAACACCCAAAGTCCTTCTTCCCCATTTGCCCAGATGAAACAATGGGATTCAGAGTCATAGGGCTCCCAGTCAGGGGACCATCCCAGTCCTTTATTTAGGTTTATCAGTGCTTTTCATCTTGCCCTGTATGTTTGTTATGGGTGAGTTACATCCACAGGCATTTGACCTACTGTTGAATTGATTGGCCATTTGACCTCACTTAGGGCAAAATCCTAACCCGCTTTCCAGCACTGACATCAGGGCAGTGCAGCTCTGAGGTAAGGAAACAAACATTTCCTTACTTTGGCTCTGTGAGTGCCACTCAACTGCAGGATGAATTTTCACAATGGGGAGAGGTGAAAAGCAGAATGCCCCGAGGATCTGTCCTGGGACCCCTGCTTTTCAACCTGTTCATAAATGACCTGGAGACAGTTGAGCATTGGGAGAGTTAAGACAGACAAGAAAATATTTCTTTACCCAGCCTGTAATTAGTCTGTTTCCTGTTCCTATCCAATGCCTTTTCAGCAGAAGGAGGCCAGTAGCTGGAGGGAGCTTCAGCTGCCTGGCAGTGGCAGCTTGCCTTAACCCCTAGGTAAGTGTGGGGTAGCTGCCACCTCCTCCAGTCAAATGTCAGACTTGAAAAAAATCAGATCTCCACTTTTATCCACCAATTGCCTCTGGCAACACCACGGACAGGAAAGGCCTCTGTCAGTGTTCTGTTATAAGACACTTTCAGCAAAATGGGTTTCCTATTTTCATGGTGCAGAATTTGCCTGGTGCCTGAAGGCACATGAAAGAGCCTCCTTGGCTCCTCCTAACATCACTGTCAACTTCTTTTGGTCTATTGTTCCCCAGGAATGGAGCCTGGCATCCCAGAAAGGCTGTTACTTTGTTTACTAGAAGAGAGTTGGAAGCCTCTCTGGAGCTGTGTGTTTGGGCACTCACCTGCATTGGCTCGGTCATGTCGTGAGAATGGTTGATGGCCGGATCCCAAAGGATCTCCTCTATGGAGAACTCGTGCAGGGAAAGTGCCCTACAGGTAGACCACAGCTGCGATACAAGGACATCTGCAAGAGGGATCTGAAGGCCTTAGGAGTGGACCTCAACAGGTGGGAAACCCTGGCCTCTGAGCGGCCCGCTTGGAGGCAGGCTGTGCAGCATGGCCTTTCCCAGTTTGAAGAGACACTTGGCCAACAGTCTGAGGCAAAGAGGCAAAGAAGGAAGGCCCATAGCCAGGGAGACAGACCAGGGACAGACTGCACTTGCTCCCGGTGTGGAAGGGATTGTCACTCCTGAATCGGCCTTTTCAGCCACACTAGACACTGTGCCAGAACCACCATTCAGAGTGCGATACCAGAGTCTTTCGAGACTGAAGGTTGCCAACAAGATTTTTCAATTAGAAAACTTTCCTGCTGTTACCAAACTTGCCCTATAATGTGCATACACAGGGAATTGCTGGGTGTGTTAGAGGTCACACCTGGCTCATGCAGGGTGCTGAAGAGGCCAAGCAGGCCTGACTCAGTGAACTGAGTATGCACCCTAGAACTTGGCCCAAAATGTCTTGTAATGAGCAAGGATCCAATGGCAGAGGAGTCTATATAAAGTGTTCCCTGAAAGCAGGAAGCCTGAAAACCACTGGCCCAGGCCTTTCTATTGCCCTGGTCCATGGCAAGAGAGATCAGGCTTGTTACTTCCTTTCTTCTTTGTGCTTTGAATAATAGAGCCTGCTAATTTCAAATGGATTTTCTAAAACATTTGGACTACTACAGCAAAAGTCTGGAATTCACATGTGATCTGGTGTGGAAGACCAGTGAGGCCAGGTCCACCTTTGTTGTCCCAGGTTACATGTGTGTAGTGCAGCCATGTGGGATTTCATCATGGGGAAGCTGCTCTCATGCCTGCAAGGTGATGTGACAAGGGGGCTTGTGGGATTCCAGCTCCAGTCTGCTTCTGTAGTTTCCATTCATCTTTGGCACAGTGGAGTGAAAATGTCTGGAGATCTTTCTGTCCATTGTATTTCTTCTATAGCACACATTTCCAACAGCAGTCACCTGTACCCTGCACAGTTTTTCTGGGAATCCTAAAGTGGACAGACATCACTGAGTAATCATTAGTGATTCACTGAAATGGAAGAGAAACAACTACTATGTGCAGGGACCCAGCATAATGGCCAATGGTGTGACAGTATAAATCAGAGGTAGAAGGAGAATGGAAATGAGGATGAAGGGACAATCAAGTTACTAAGAAGTGTGCAAAAAAGGTTTGATTGAGTTAAGGTGTGTCTTTGGAGGAAGTCACAAAGGCTTGAGTGCACCCCAATCAAAGGGACAAAAGGCAGAGCAGGGTGCGGGCAGCACACAGGCTTGGAGCAGTGGTAGGAGAGACATTTTGGAGAAGGTTGAAAAGATTGTCCAGGTGCTCTGGCCACTGGGCAGTCAAGCTTAACTTTTTATTCAGGAAGATGTGCTAGCAAAGATTATGCCCAGGTGGGGAGCCCAAGTTTACATGATCTGAGAGAAGGGTCACACCCAGGTGCCCTGCTGCGCTTCAACCTGCCCTGCCCTGCCCATCACTGGCCCTTCATTAGCATGATCTTGATTAGAAGGAGCTGTTCCTCACCCCTTCTGGGGAGAAGACTTGCAGTCCTTCTGGAACGTCTGCTAAGGAGCCAAGCTGGAAGAGAATGTGTGTGTTTGAGGGCACTGGCAACACCACAGACCAAAACTGTTCTTTTTGCAAGGCTTGAGAGCATTGTGTGGCAGAGGTCAATGGGGCATACACTGCATCCTGCATTCAGGGGACAGTCATGGAGGCCTCATCAAAGTAAGGGACCATTTGTTCTCTTGCCTTGGTGCAGCATTTTAGTGGCAAGTTGGATAGGATTGGGCCCTTAGTTTTCCTGGGCAAAAGGGGACCTCAGAGACAGAAAGCTTGTCTAAAAAGAAGGAAGACTATACAAGGAAGTACTAAGCATGCAATGAAGCCATAGCTTTGAAGGGAGCAGGACAAAAGAGTCAAGCTGCCTTTCTTCCTAGAAAGAGGTTGAGTGCTTGGGGAGAGAGAAGTGGCCCATGAAGTTTGGCCGACTGGCCTGTGCTGGCGTTGGCAATGTCCACAACTGGGAAGAGAGAGAGAGAAGCCTGGAAAGGAAAGGGGGATGATGTTTCCTGCTCTGGGTATATTCAAGGAGTAAGCAAGGGCACCCTTTTTCATCTTTTGCCATTCTCTCCTTTTCTCCTTCCTTTGAGTTACAGAAGGACTGAGGAGGGTGATGAGGTGGGGAAGGACTGATTTAGGTAACAGTTGAGTTAAATGGAAATCACAGCTTATCAGGGATGTGCTGTGGATGGGGAGGCAAGTGAGGTAGAGCCAGCCCACTGGAGTCTTTGCAAACTGTGTGTGTGGGTTCAGGTTGTGAGTGCTTGCACACCTCACACCTGCTGCCATGTGAGCTGTGCAAGCTGTGCACATGGGTTATGAGTGCTTGCACACCTCACGGGGTAGTGGTGCTTCTCAAAGGACTGGGGTGGGGAGGCTCTGCCTCACCTGCCTCCCCACCCACTGCATGTTCCTGCTACTTATGAATGGGGCAAATCAGTGGGAGGGGTCTGAGGGAAGGGAAATCAAGAGAGCCCTTCCAACAGGTATGATTTGTTTCTATTATGAACAAGAAAATCAATAAAAACTTTTAATTTCAGCAGTCTCACATTTGAGCTCTTTTAAGGACTCTTGGGTGGAGACTGGCTCAGGTGATTTGTCCATTTTTAATTTGCCCTTAGTTGGGTCTAGAACCTCATCATCTGTCACTCCTATTTGACTCAGTTCTTCAGACTCTCTTCTTGAGAAGGCCAGTTCAGGCCTGCCCCACCCCTCCTATACTGAAGACAGATACAAAGAATTAATTTGTTTCTTCGCCTCTCCACATCTCTTTTAAGCTTCCCTTTTGTTCTTTCATTATGTAACAGTCCAATGGCCTCCCTGGCAGATTTTCTGCTTTTGATTATTTAAAGAAGTTTTTGTTTGAGTTGATGGTTTTAGCCTGGTTTTCCGCATAGTCTTTGTCTGCCTCCCTTATGGTCAGCTTAGATTTCCTTTGTCAGAGTTTGTGTTCCTTTTTGTTCCCCTCTGGTCAGTTCCAAAACCAGCTGTTCTAAGCTAGTATCTAGATCAAGGGTCTCCAAATTTTTTGGCCAGAGGGCCGCATCAAATATCTGGCGTGGTGTTGAGGGCCAAAAAAAAATTTCAATATGAAATTTAAATAATTAGATATGGCACTTAGATGAGTGAATAAATGAATGAATGGGCTCATTCATTCAACCTCTCTGGCCCTCAGAACACCCTCCAGACACAATCAGAGCAAAGCTCTGGTCGTGTTCAGTTGAGTGGGCCAGAGGCTTACAGGGGACAAGAGGTTGGCCGTGGGCCAGAAAGAGGCTGCAGGCTACATCTGGCTCCCGGGCCAGGGTTTGGAGACCCCTGATCTAGATATTTTCTTTGTCATGATCAAACATGAATCTATCTGTCTGTATGAGGATGGCCAAAGTCATCCATTATGACATTTTTCCCCCCTTTGGATGCCTCCCTGATATTTTTCTCCAAGTCAAGATCACTTTATTCATTCTGGTCAGGATGGCAACAGCGTGTTCCAGTATTAAATTATGAGAGCCTGCCATTTCCACCCACAATGAGTCTGTTGGGGAGAGTATGGGCCCCCTAAGTTATCATTTATTGGATTGATTCTATACCCTCTGACATACAGAGCACCCCCAATACACATCTCCTGGCCCTTTCTACAGAATTTGTATCCCAGATTAACAATACTTCACTGGTTCTCTGTGTTCTACCAGGTTTCCAGTGTGTTCACTATGTCGGCATTCTCCTTTGTAACCCAGCACGCAGCTCCCATATTTTGGTTGGGCGGCTTTTGGTATGACGACACCATCTTCTGGTGTGCTCCCTGGGGCATTTGGTGGGGCGCTGTGGGATACAGGAAGCTGGACTAGATGGGCCTATGGCCTGATCCAGTGGGGCTGTTCTTATGTTCTTATGACACCTCTTTGCTGGGCCCTTCTCCAAATGTGACATGTACCTTTTCCCTGGCAACCCTTGACTCTCTTTGACCCACTGTCCTGTTCTACTCTTTATTCTTTTTCAAATTTTATCCTTTCTCCTTCTGAATGGTCTGAAACATTTACACCCTCATCCCTTAGGGGTGCTTGCTTTGGTAGACAGATTGCTATCCAGCTCCTTTCAGGCTTGTCCTCAGGTCAGTTTCTTAAAAATTAGATCAGCACCAAAATGGCATTTTTATACCTACAATTCCCTACAAATCCTACAATATTTGCATGCCACACTTCCTTTGAGGACAGGTTGTCAGAAGGGTTATGATTTGGTGTTTTTTCACTTTTCTGTCTTACTGTTACAACAGCACTCTTCCTGTCATGTTTCACACTCTCCTCAGAGACTTGTCTGCAGCAACAAATGCTGTCCTGTGGAAAGGTCCTTCCCATGATTCAAAATTAAATTAGTCAAGGTGGAGGGTCTCCTAGTTGGGAGACCTGCTGATAGAGGAAGGGTGTGTTGCCCTGTTGCTCTTGATGGGGTTGCACTTTTTCAGTCACACCCTTGTTCAGCTTCACAAACTCCATGTGTCATCCACGGTTAACTGCTCTTTAGAAGGAAGTCTCTTTGCAATGCTGACCTTTCTTGTATCCTATATATTTTTTACAGTTGGTCTTAGTACCTTGGAATTTTTTTAAACATTACTTGAAGCTGAGGAGAACCCTAAAGAGGGGAGAAAGAAGAGACCAAGCAGAGCTGCTATTCCTTTCATAACTGATTAGAAGATTGTTTATCTTAATCCAGTTTTGCTTTCTTGATGCCTGTGTCACAATCCTGGAGCATCTTCTGGAGCTTCAACAAAGACTGAGGCCATTTCCACCCGACACTTCAACCAAAGGCTAACAGAGGCTATTTTTGAACACTTGGACCTTCCTGTTTTGAATGCCCTCTAGTGATAATTCTAATTAACAAGTGAAATACCTGTTGAACAGCACTCCACAGGTGACTCTGTGGGTGTTTTGGGGGAACAGAACAATAAAAATGCAGTATGGGTTGTAGTACTGAGGGCTCTACTGTGCCTTACTAAAATACTATATCTGAGGCACTACCCCAATCTATTCCTCTTTTGTTATCTATCCTGAAAGCGATTAGGTTGACCAAACTAGTTATGACATTAAAGATCTATAATTTGATTATCTTGTTTTTTGCTTTAAAAAAAGCAAGGGAGAGGGGAGGAGAAGAGAGAATTGGATGGTATCTTGGTGTTGCAGGGAAGTAACTGATCCTTTCTCCCACACACACTCCTTAGCGTAAACCATCCCACTTCCCAGCTGCTATTAGAGAGAAAGCTGAATACAGAAATACAGTATTGAACCTGTCATTGTCCTCTCATAGCTGCTTTGGAGAGGAGGATCTATGATTTAGATGTTTGTAACAAACATCATGTTTATAACAAAGTTTACCTGTATGTTTCTGCCTTTTCCCTTCAGAATTTGGGTTCCAAAAAAGGAATGAGGAAAATTGGTTTGGTTTCATGAAACATGAGATGGGTCATTAGTTGGTTGGCTACAACAGAACAAGAATTGGCACTCAGAGACAGGAAGCCCAATCCTGAGCTCTTCAGTGCTGGTGCTATGAGTGTACTGCCGCCACTGGGTGATGTGGGGCAAGAGGTCTGGTCTAGAGGGTAGAGCCTCCGTTTGCCTGAAGATAACATCCGAAGGTCGCCTGTTTGAGGCCACCGGCACCATGAACAGGAGACCTTGAAGCAGCTGACAAGCCTAGCCGAGTTATGCTGAGTTATTCCATCTGCTCTTTGGCCGCTGTCAGACTGCGTGGGAGGAAAATGGAGGCCAGAATGTGGTACCAGATCATTAAAGATCCATCTGAAATGTTGTGGTTCTTGAAAGACAGAACCTTCTTCAATTGTAAAAATCCCTATTGGGAGTATAGCCTGCCTATGTAAACCGCCTTGAATTAAAGCCTGAGGAGAAATCTGACAACCAAGAAAGGTGGTATATAAATACATGTAGTATTAATAATAATAATAATAATAATAATAATAATAATAATAATAATTCTTGTTGGCATCCTTCAGTCTCGGAAGACTATGGAGTCATGCTCTGAATGGTGGTTCTGGAACAGAGTGTCCTCTCCAGTGCGCGAAGCCTGGGTAAAGTAGGTATGGAGGATAGGCTGTTACCCATGCAGCAAATCCCCCTTCTCCATGTCGCTGAAATGGTCCAATGGAAAGGCAGAGGCCAATACGGTTGGTTCCAGCGGCATTGCAGGAGTTGCCAGAACGTGACTGTGTTCAGCCATGAACTGCCTCAGGGACTCCGGCTCCGGATTTTGCCTCGAGGTTGACTCCTGAAGCCTTTTCCATAACTGGATGTAGCCACAAGGCAGTGGAGGTTTGGGATCAGAGTTTTCCTTCTCTCAGATGAGCTGCCTTCCCAGGCTGACGAGTCCCATTAAGTTTTTATATCCGTTTTCCACAGTACTCATTCCAAATTATTTTAAGCAGCATGAATACAAGCCAACTCTTACATTTTGATATCACATAATCCACTTTACTGCTTCGCTTTAGCTTTGGCTAACAAGTTTAAGAAAATGTCTTCTGCCCATATGAACTATGTATTAGGGATTTTCTAGTTCCTGACACTGAATGCTTTAGGAAGACAAATGCAGCTTTGCCACCATGGCCAATAAGAATGTTTGATAACAAGCAGCACAATCCTCTCCCTGAACATTAGGATATGCAGTATTTTGGATTATGTATGAAATTTGGATACAGTAATGTATGTAATTTGGATTCTTTTCATAGTGAAAAATATAAATTTAGCTTTCTTTTAAAGTAGGAAGAAAACGAGTGGGGTTTGTCTCTCCAGTTAAAAATTTTCATCATTACTCTTCTCATCTGGAGAACATATTTGCTTATCCTTGCATATCTCTCTTCCCTTCTTTAAAGAGAGGCATGCCAGTTCAATTGCTTAAATGGGAGGTGGTAATCCTCACTGCAATCAGATACTAGATGAAAGTACCACTACATTTAAACAGTATCCTTGAGTCCCATTCTCAGTGCTAGAAAAACAGCAAAGGATACATGGCCTAGACCAAATAGACACCAACATTCTGTGAAGCCAAGGTGAAAGTTACCTAGTATAATGTCCCACAGAAATTCATCCTTACTGTACATCATTTGGGGCAATTTAAACACCAGGGAAAATGAAACTACTTCTAATTCAAAGAAGAAACATGTTTTAGAGAATGTAGCACATACAGTACCTGAACCAAAGAGATTCCCATTTAACCCCCTTTATTTGGATAACCAAAAATATGTATGGCTTATCTGGTGATTTTTCCTGACACCAAGTGTTGTTTCTGTCACGCACTGTTGACTGAAGTGCTACTATAGACCATTGTTGTGCAAACAGCAAATCTACACAGACAAGTGTCAGTAAGTATTTATACTAGATAATCCTGTACAAGGAAATTTGTTCAAGAGCATCTCTATCAATGTCTTCTTCCAAGAATACATCGTAATCCAATGGCATTGATTCTACCCAATGGTTCAGCTGAATGTTCACCTGAAAAAAAAATGAAGAAGTGAAGTGCTGTAATATTGGAGTCTGCTTCCAGGGCATATAATCTCATTATCACAGATGAAGGCAGGTTTATTAAAAGGATACAGTTACAAGGTTGTATCCAAAGGAAGTTAATCATGACTAAGCACCACTGATATCAATAAGACACACTAATGGCACATCAGTTATTCAGGACTAACTTCAAGGGGATTCCACCATGATGATCTTTTGGTGAACACAATTCTTAGCATGCTTTTGTACTGTGGATGAGCCTAAGTGGTATATGCAAGATAGATCTCAATGCATTGAGCATCTTGTGGGAACAGTGTTGGATGTGGCATGGAAGGTTGTGTGTGGGGTGAATATTGCCAAAAACAGCAGAGAGGAAAGCGTCCCAAGGAGCTGAGGATACAGTCCACGGGGAGGAAGATACATTTTCTTCCTCCCCTTGATGGGTGAAGCTTTTTGTCCTGGGTCATTCATGGGTTCTCTGAGTTCGGAACCCTTTAACTATGTGGCAAAGTCTGCGTAGAACATGAGAACCTTGTGGTTGTTTTACACAACAGCTCAATGGCAGTAGAGATGTTTATTAAATAATAAAGATTCAGTTCTCTGAAAGCTCCTGTTTTGTGAAGTTTCAGTACCAAAAGTGGCCTTCCATTTAAAGCTCTCTGACCTGAGAAAAAAGTTCTGTGTCCAGAGCATAAAGGGAAATATACACTGGTTTTGGCCATAGGCTGTGTATAAGAATGACAAGAAGGTCTCATTTACCTATTTGTTGTGTCTTGCTTGTGCAGCCTGCTTGAAGTGTCACTCTATGGCTCTCTCATACCAGTTAATGCTGGCCAAATGTTATGCTTTTGGCATAACCAGAGCAAATTTCCTTCCACCAGCTCTGCCAAAGTCATCAACATCCTCTATCGTCAATGGTCCTTACGGCTATCCTCAAACAATACATGCTTACATCTTCTAACTAGTGAAGCTGAGAGAACCACAGTCATGCCAGCTCAGAGGAGTAAGCAGGAAAATGAAATCTCATGTATAGAACACTGTTTTGGAGTGCAGTAAGCAGGTCTATTTTCCCTCTGAGAATCAAGGTGGACACAACAGGGACCCTGTTTGCGTGATGTTTAGCAGCACTGCACTGGAGAGGAACAAGCAACTGATGATCCTAGGATATCATAGCATGGAGGAAGCCACTGTGCCCTTGCATTTTCTTATCTGTTCTGCTACCTCTGTCATGTTGCAAAAGTGGCAAGAAGCACACTTGGGTAATACCCAAGTTGTTGTGTTTAATCTGCTCCATTTCAGTTATTTCTTGAGCAATCATGCAAATCTGTTGCAATCAGGCTGTTTCAGTAGATGGCAGAAGCAATACTGCCCTTCTCTTCTAGACTTGTGAGGTATTTTGTAAGATTATCTACAGCAAAAAAAGCAACCCTGTATAATCATGTCCAAAACAGTAATCAGCACATGGTATACCAAGCTGTGCTTATGCTTCTGACAGAGCTTAAAGAGCAGGCTGGAGGAAATAAATAAAAAGCAACAGAAACTGAACACGAATCAGAATGCAGGAAGGTGGCCTGCAGCCCAAGCCTGCTCTCCAAATGGCAGAGACATCAAAGTGAGGCTCCCAAGTGAAATTGCTCAAGTCAGCTGTATCAGCACATTTGATTCTATTCATTTAGATCGTGAACAGCAGCGGCACAAACTTCTCACTCTCTCTACAAGTATTAGTTTTGAAAGTACAAATGCTGCAGCTGGCCTTTTCATTCTTCTACTCACCATTTTCTCTTTCCACCACCACCACCCCTCCACGTATTTAGCAGATTTATATCCTGCCTTCCCTGACATCACACACACAAAAGCTGAGCTGGGGTGTGGATCTGCTATCTAATAACTGAGGATAACCATTCATTAATCTGATGAAATGGGTTTTACTACCCAAAAGTCCTCAGAAGGAAATCAGTCTTTAAAGAACACAAGATTCTTTACACAAGAATCAGCAACCAAACTGACCTCGGAGTTGTTGTCATTTAACTAGACCACACTGCCTCTTCCACAGGCAAAACTTTATTCCTGATCAACAGCTATAGCAGTTAATGATAAAATCATTAGGAATTCCCCCACATGAACTACCTTCATTATCAAATGAAAGGCCTGATAGGTAAATAGTTTGGAAAACAACCACTCACCTGAAGATCTGAAAGAGATTCCTCCAGGCATGGGACTGTCACTAATAAGGAGCCCTTCTTCCTTACATTTTGACTGATAAATTCCCAGGATCTTCAAAAGAAATATTTTAGATTTTGTATGAAGCAACCCCTTCAAGTACAGAACAACCCAACACAGTCCAACAAAGTGGAGCTATCATTATTTCAAGAGGACTGGTCTACAATCTGGAGGAGGACAGTTTTCAGAGTCCTGTATGCTGTCCCAAAGGTTTACAGTGAAGAAGGTGGAGAGAACCTGAGGCTGAATGCCAGGAAAGAAGCTTTGACATACAGTGTTTGTTCAGTACTTATTAACTGGACTCTCTGAGTCAAAAATGGTCGATCTGCAAAGAGAAGATTATTGCCTGAAAGGTTTTCGGGCATGACTCATGAGGTAATGAAAGGACAATTGTAAAACAAAGTTGTAGTAATGCCACTAGCTTCTTTTTCTTGGGGTACCATTTCGAGACAGAGAAATCAATTCTCTTCTTTCCAGTTCTCTCTTAGTACATGCATACACACAACAATGCATGTTTGACACCCACACTAATCCTAAGAATACAACATCAGAAGCCTAAGTTAGCCTACATAAACACTACAATCTTTTGTGGAATACAGTGTCAAGTTGGGTTTCCTATTGCATATAAATTTTTTCATACATCTATGCATTACAGTGCAATCCTATACATGTCTACTCAGAAGTACACTGCACTGAGTTCCATAGCATTTACTCCCAGGTAAGTGTGTATAGGATTAATTATAACCTTATTGTGTGATATTATAATCAAGGTACTTTGTCCCAGAAACAAAACAACGCATTACTATATTTGCTGGCGATAGCATAACTACTAATAAAAAAACTAGTCAAATACAATTGAAGGTCATGCTGTTTTGTGGAATAGTTACAGTAACTATTAAGAGTGAAAACTGTAAGAGTTTTTATAGAACCTACAGTCTGGTTTCAAATGGAACATGAGTTGTATTCTTCCTACATCAGAATCAAATCAGATTAGACTTCTCTGATCCCTCTGCTCACATTTTAGCTGCTGAATTCATTTTTAATAGCTAAAACTTTGTGTTAAAAATAAATCCTTGCAAACCAAACATATTAACAACATATACCCAACCAATCTTATCAACTGCTTTGCTATAACAATCTAAGAGAACCACTACCACAACAGGAAACACCAAATGCAAAGAGCAGAGTGATCTAGTACACAGTTCTAGTTCACCAAGTACAAAGAGCAGAGTGAACTGGTCACATCTCAAAAAGGACATAGCAGAAATGGAAAAGGTGCAAAAGAGAGCGACTAAGCTGATTACTGGGCTGGGGCACCTTCCCTATGAGGAAAGGCTACAGCGTTTGGGCCTCTTCAGTCTAGAAAAGAGACATGATTGAGACATACAAAATTATGCATGGGAAGGATAAAGTGGATAGAGAGATGTTCATTACCCTCTCACATAACACTAGAACCAGGGGACATCCACTAAAAGTTAGTGTTGGGAGAGTTAGGACAGACAAAAGAAAATATTTCTTTACTCAGCGTGTGGTTGGTTAGTGGAACTCCTTGCCACAGGATGTGGTGATGGCATCTGGCCTGGACGCCTTTAAAAGGGGATTGGACAAGTTTCTGGAGGAAAAATCCATTACGGGTTACAAGCCATGATGTGTATGTGCAACCTCCTGATGTCAGAATGCCAGATGCAAGGGAGGGCACCAGGATACAGGTCTCTTGTTATCTGGTGTGCTCCCTGGGGCATTTGGTGGGCCACTGTGAGATACAGGAAGCTGAACTAGATGGGCTTATGGCCTGATCCAGTGGGGATGTTCTTATGTTAGTAAGTACTGTGACTTTAATCATAAATTACTATCAGTCTAGTATGCAGCATTTCATATAGCCATGGTCTGTTGCATGCCAGAATGTTTTCAATGCATGTTAAAAAAAAAATAGCAACCAGATTTCATGAAAACAGTTTCTTCTGCCAAGTTTGCAAGTTGGTAAGTTTCTCCATGAGCGTAACGTCCTAATTTTTTGAATGTCATTGAGCAACAAGAGGAGAAAATGGACTAGTTCCAATTTAAAATTGTTATCAGGGCTGCTGCTATAAAGTCTAGGAAAGACTACTTTTTGGTGAACTCTTTAGATCATATTTGTCCATTAACTCAAACAACATTTTGCATCCAAATCTAAAGTACTATATCTGATAATGTTTAAAACCTGTGTTTATGTAGGTTTTCATCAGGTCTGACTTTAAAAAAAAGTGGGAAGGAAAAAGTTACTTGTATTTCTAGTTTCTAGAAATTTATAGAACACACAGCTTACCTGGCCTGTTCTGATCTGTCAAGAAAATATTCAAAGACATTATTCATTACAACAACGTCAGCATTCTGAAGAAGTGAAGCCTGAGTACAAATGTCTGCATTAAGCACCTGAAGGAAAAAGCATTTTACACGTTTTTAACATGAAAGATTGTTGCTAGACAGACAGTCTCCACTAAAAACTACAGATGAGAATAACCTGCTTTAACTGCTCTCCTGCAGAATCTTTTCAAGATTTTGAACTCTCACCAAATCAACACATTTTAAGGTAGCTTTTCAATAAGGTATGTTACCATTTATGTCATTTTAAAAATGCAATTGAATTAAACTGAAAACTATTAAGAGAGCTGCAGATGAAAGAATATCATAGACATTAGTTGAAAATGAATTGTCAGAGGGGAAAGAAACTTCTGCCTCATCCTAGGAACTCTCAATCAGTGGGTGGTACCCAATGATTAGGTAACACTCTAATGAGATAAGATGAAATAAATGATAAAGCCAAAATGCTTTGTATCTGTATTAGTTCCTGCATTTGCTGGTGTAGCTTAGTGGCTAGAAGCAGTGGCGTAGCTAATGATTGCATAGCCCAGTGCCAAGCTCAAAATGTGGCCCCGGAAGTGATGTCACAACCAGAAGTGACATCACACCCAGGCTTTTTAAAAAGTGAAAATTGGGAGGAACCCACCTCCTCCCCCCAGCAGCTCACCACCCACTTGCTATGCTGCCTCCCCCCAGTCAGTGGCATAGCTAAGGCATCTATATACAACCTGGGGTCAAAGAACATTTTGTAGCCCCCCTGCATGACAAAATCAAATTTAATTAATTAATTAAATAAATAAAAAGTTATTGGTTCCATGCTGTATCATAGCAACATCTCATTGGCACTCAGAACAAACAGTCTCATAGGTCAGTTTGGAGTTAAGCAAATCTACTTTTTGTTCCACAAGGCAGTTGTGTTTTTATTTTCTGGTTAATTGGCCATAACTTTTGATAGAATACAGATATTCCAGTGCGGTTTGTTTCATTGCACTCTGCATTAAATTCCCTTTCCAACGATATATAATATGATGGTATTATTCATACATACCAAGATTTTCACAATTTTGGTCACTAATGTCAAGCTCAGTTTGTTGCCCCCCTAAAGCTTGATGCCTGGTGCAACTGCTACCGCCTGCACCCCCTTAGCTATGCCACTGGCTAGAAGACAGCTAAGAACCATTATACTCTCTACCTACTTGAAAGCACTAATAGAGAATTTAAATCTTGCGTCTACCAGGAGTTCCCTGGGAGGACTTTGACAAGCTCCTCCCACTCAGCCTTAGCCCCCCACAATGCAGTGTCAGGATAATGCTCACTTTCATGCACAGTTGGTGCAAGCATTATAACAAGCCAAGGCACGTAAAGCACTTTCGAACACTTTTAGTGCACTACAAATGCCAAGCATTATCAGTCAGGAAAAGACCTCAAATCACTTTATTAAAATGCTACACCTTTTAACAAATATTCACTTTTAATATTCTGAATACATATTTCATTCCATTTTCCTGGCTTCTTTTTAGCACTAGAACTTCATGTACAGGACAGAGACTGCTACGACCCAGGTTTTGAATCAAACTAGGCCCAGACCAAGTGTGCAGCTATCCTGTAGGAATAGCATCTGTGCATTTCTACCCATGTAGGATTTGCAACCACATGTTCACCACAATCCAGAGCTTTCTTTGTGGCTAGAGCCAGGTTGTCCCCTCCTCTTCCTATGCTCCCAATCATCTTGCAGCAGCCTTCTTGTTTTCTGTCTGCAACCAGCAGCACTTGTCAATGGCTTCCCCCGAAGGCAGTAAATGTCCAGCTCTTGCAAATGACAGCATGATGCATGTGCCTTCTATTTTCTGTGCTTACTTTTGAGAAAGTATGCATAGAGTTGTGTCAGAAAGCTCCTTTCCTCACTTGTGGAGAAAAAAGTGCCATACCTCTCTCTTGGTCTATGGATCAGTTGGACTATCAGGCGGGGGGGAGCTGAAAGAGGGGGGACAAGGTCACAAGGGGAGGAGACCGCTAAAGGAGAAGGGGGGCAGGAAAGGCGCATCACTGTCTCCTCTTGCTGCCTGGTCTGCCATCCTATACGTACTTTCCCAGGAGTAAGCCCCATTGAGCACAATGGACTAGGCATGAATAGGATTGTGTCAGAGGCACTTTTCCCTGCTCTGTTTCCACCCCCATTACTCTCAGTGTCACCTTCTTCTGGTGTTGAGTAAAAGAGATCGAAGCTGCCTTTTTTTTGGCCAAGGGTCAGACTGATGAAGCTTTAGCACTTTGTGCACATACAGCAGAAGCAGCCCAGCACCTCTGATGAGTCCCCCCTCAACCTCAGGCACCTGCTCCAACTGAACACCAAGAGTGGAAGCAAAACACACACACCCCGTATCTCCTGTTTCTTTAGCCACGCTTTGGAAGGTCAGAGTCTCTGTGAGGGGAACCAAGCGGGGTGAGGAAAGAAAAGAAATAATTAAGGGAAGGAAGCCCCACATTTAATGCAAGCACTTCCAGTTAGGAGACCTATAGAAGTGGAAAAGCCGTAGTTTGCAAGATGAAGTAATTTCGTGGGAAATGTTCATTGCCATGTGGTTTTTTGCACGTTTGGTCTGGGTTCCAGTCATATTTTTTTTTAAAAACATTGTTTTAAGTTATACTGGATGTCTGTGTGATTGAGCTGGTACTGCATCACCAGAAAATACACATTTATTCAGTGGCAATGTAGATTTGATAAACATTTCTAGAAAAATGGTCAGTTGCGCTGCATCACCTTTATTCTGTCATCCAGTTGGTATTTTGCAACAATTACTTCCTGCAAATGGCAAAAGTCTGCATTCATTTCAACACCATAGATTTGAGAGGCTGAACTATAAAAATAGCCCTAGAATAAAAAGAAGAAAAGTTGAGGGATGTGTGCATTTCAGGAATCAAAAGTAGCTTAGTGTGCCTGTCACTGCAGTCACTGCCCCAAATGGACAGAAGAACATAAGAACAGCCCCACTGGATCAGGCCATAGGCCCATCTAGTCCAGCTTCCTGTACGTCACAGCGGCCCACCAAATGCCCCAGGGAGCACACCAGATAACAAGAGACCTGCAAGGCTTCCTGGGAATTGTAGTTAAGAACATCAGAACAGCCCCACTGGATCAGGCCATAGGCCCATCTAGTCCAGCTTCCTGTATCTCACAGCGGCCCACCAAATGCCCCAAGGAGCACACCAGATAACCTCATCCTGGTGCCCTCCCTTGCATCTGGCCTTCTGACATAGCCCATTTCTAAAATCAGGAGGTTGTACATGCACATCATGGCTTGTAACCTGTAATGGATTTTTCCTCCAGAAACTTGTCCAATCCCCTTTTAAAGGCATCCAGGCCAGATGCCATCACCACATCCTGTGGCAAGGAGTTCCACAGACCAACCACACGCTGAGTAAAGAAATAATTTCTTTTGTCTGTCCTAACTCTCCCAACACTCAATTTTATCGGATGTTCTCTGGTTCTGGTGTTATGTGAGAGTGTAAAGAGCATCTCTCCATCCACTCTGTCCATCCCCTGCATAATTTTGTAAATGGCTTCACAGGTGAGTGGGAGAGGCCACTACAGGACATATTGTGGTGCCTGCTGTATTTACTGCGCCGCCACCCCCCCCTAGCTTTGCTACTGGGAATCAACAGAAATGTAAAATCAATCATCACATGAAACTAAAGCTTCAGGCAATAAGAATTGCTTCCAAAACATGGAGAAGGATCCAAGGAAAGGCAACCACAAATATTGGTTTTGTTTACTTGCCAACCCCTTTGCACCTTTCTGAAACCTTTTAACCCTCTACCTAGAGAACAGTCTCTGCAGATAAAACAGGGCAAACATCCACAAATATATTCGAAGCCAAGAATATGATGGAAAAAAACTGTTTCTTAAACATATGGATGCTTCATCAAGACATCTACCATTTTATTACCACTCAAAACTTGTGTTTTCCAATAAGGAGGCCAATGATTAACAAACTATTTCTACTTAGGATAAAATTAGGCAGAAACCAACACTGAATCCAACAACTTTTGATTTCTGGCAGCAGCCCTAAAAAAGCCTGAGGCAGAGACAACCAAAGATGCTTTTAACTGGAGATTGCATCTGGGACACCCTGCATACAACACATGTGTTCTACCTCTGAACTATATGGCCCCTCCCCCCAATACTATTAGGAAGGTTCTTACTGATGAAGTTTGAGAAGTTCAACTTTACACACATGCTGCCCTTATGGTGTAATCAAACAATGACTATTAAATTAAAACCAAATCTTCATTTCTTTATATAAAATACTGTATATGCACACTGTTTATATCACTGCTAAACAAGAGATCCCCCCCCCCAAAAAAAAGACCTATTAAGGACAAATGTGTGAGTAACATAATTAAATCTGTCCCAAATTAAAATATGCAGCCAGCACAATTTATAAAAAGGAAGGAGAGAAAGAATAGTTGGTCAGCAAAATCCTGCAACATTGATAATCATGTTTAAAAAGCCATTGAGATACCCATCAATGCTTTTTGATTTATGGAAAAGAATGTATGGGTGAATTCAGACAGACAATAACCCACACTAAGGTTTTGATTATCACAACTGAGCATGGGAGAGCCACAAACTCTCATGCGAGGCATTCCTCTCTCCTTCTCCTCAATACCCTGGAAGAGGAGATGGAAAACTTCTGCTTTCAATTTTAAATGAATCCTAACTGCACAATACCCAAACTCAGGGCACTGTGCTTAGTTTTAACTATGGATTGTTAGTTTTAAACAACTCAGGATTCAAGTGATTTCAGATCCTGGTTTGTTTGAACAAACCACAGTTAAAGTTAGATCACTTACCTGGATCTGGACAGTGAAATCCATTAGCATGCTACTCAAAATGTGGAGATGATTTTCAGCCAGACAGATTAACAGAAAACAATATATCTGCAGGCCAGCATGAGGGCCCAGTCCTATCCAGCTTTCTCGCACTGATGCAGTTGCAATGCAGCCTCGAGATAAGGTAGCAAATGGTGAAGACCTTAAGGAGGCCTCTGTGACTGCCTCTCCACCACTGGATGCAGCGCACATATACCCCAGGCATGGCTGCATCAGCACTGGAAGGTTGAATAGGACTGGCCCTGAGAGAATGAGAATAAACACCAGAAAAAGGAAAAAATGCATAACTGAATTTGTGAACATATTTCTAGACTAATTTTTACCCCAAAGAGCACTGCGCCAAGTCTGGAGCCAACATCAACCACAATCTTTCCTGTCAGATCAGGCAGTACATGTTGATACAGAAACTTCAGTTCCGCGATGGAAAAGGAATGAGAAATGAACTCTGCAGAAAAAAAGCAAAATTAAAAGCATGGCTGGAACAATAGTCAACCACTGTCAACTATGTCATTTAATTCATGTTCTGCTAATGTGGGGCTTTGGACCTTGCCATTACATGCAAACAATATCAGTGGAAGTACAGGAGACCTACTTCCAACTGATATGTTTGGAAGTGGGAGGGGAAGTTAAAGTCAAGAATTTATCCTAGGTTACCACCTCTTCTTTGTTAAAAAACACCACAATGAATTATGGGAAACATATGCTTAGTCAACGTCACCCTTTTTAAAAACAGACATAGCTATTTAGAGAACAGACATGTATATTAGCTCCAGATATTAGACTGTTATTTTCAAACTCCACCCCAGCCATTCCTCTAGAGGCAATTTTTCATGTCAGCAGTTCTTGCGTGGAGTCCCAAACTGGGAGTGGGTGGGTTGAACAGTGGTTGGAAAGGGAAAAAAAACCCACCACATACACAAAACACCCAAATCAAAACCAGCAAAATGTCCATCATAATTAGTACTATGACATGTTCCTGCCTCAGGCTTCATGGGTTCCGCCTTTCTTGGGAGCACCAAACAAAGATTAGCTTTAGTGTCCTTGCTGATCCTTTCCAGTTCAGGATGCGGTGGCTGCCATCCACTATGATGCACTGAATGAGCAATTCCCCAGTTTCTCAATCTTCTGATTGCTTTTGACTTACTTTGCCTTATTTCCTATTCATAAAGCCAGGGACTGACAGATACTTCTGTAGCTCACAAGTCACTGGGCTCCACAAGGCAAACATGGGCCAACAAGATCCTGAAGAGGTTACATATTGGATTTAGGAACAAGCCGTGGATTCTACTGCAAAGACCTATATCGACCAATGCTGCAATATGGCCAGTATCATATAAATCAGGGCTTTTCAAACTGGGGCGTCGCGACAACCCAGCCTGTGGGCCCTGGTCTCTGCCCCCTTAAGGGGCGGGGGCAGCCAGGAGGCAGGGAGGAGGCAGCGGTGTGATCCCTAAGATCCTGCACAACCTTCTGCAGGGCTCCCTGATGCTTTAGAAGTGAAAGTGGAGCAATCGCATTCCACTTTTGCTAAACCAGAAGTGGAGCGCAATCCACTTCAAACTCCCTGAGAGTTTGAAAACCGCTAATGTAAATGCTTACCTAATGGAGCTGTCTGATGCGAACCACAACTTAGACAGAAGTTTCTGCTCATCTTCCCTTCTTTACACAATGAGTCAATACAATCATCATCATAAAGGAATGCATCAATATGAACTGTGGGTTTTGTTTGCTGATTTAACTGAAAGAGAAAAGCACATGCACAACATTTAACAAGTATAGGGAATGCATATTTTCCCAGTGGTGATTTGGATACAGCTGAAGCTGTAGATCTTGTGTTCTACTTTAGGGAAATGATTGTCAAGCATGCACGTTGTGTGCAGAAGGTCACAGCACCTGTTTAATCTCTGGCATCTCCAAGTAGGGTTGGAAAGAACTCTTATATTGTACTGGGGCTGCTTGCTGGTGTTTCTTCTGCATATTTTTCAGAGCATTTCAGAAAACTCGTTTGCTTTTCAGAAGCCCCCAAAGCATTTAACCTGAACAAGAACCTTGGAAAACCCAAAAACTCACTCACACTTTTGTTAAGTTTTCATTGGTTCCAAAAAGAGATATTACATTAATAATGCTTCTGGATTTTTGCCAAGGGACCAGCACTGCTGCCTACAATTTTGACATGCCGGGGATCACTAAACTTCAGAACTGACTTAAACAAGAACAAAACAGGGTTGGAGGGTTATACTCGCCTTTGATTCTCAGCTAATTTTGCATTAACTGTAAACTGTATTTGGTTATGGTCAGCTACCTGTGCCAATATATGGATACTTGCTTTTGTATAAACCCAAGAAACCAGGGGATAGTCTACCTGTTATTTTAGCATCTAAAACACACAAGAAGTCAGTTTTTAAAAAAACTGACTTAAATCAGATAGTCTCGGTTCTGTCCATAGCAATCAATTAGTATTTACAGGAAATAATCTGCTTCTTGCTCTCCTGCAATGTTTTCACATAAGTGGAGACCATATTTTTAAAGTAAAAAGGTAGTAATGTGATGTCACTGGTCACATTGCAACTGTAGTGGTGAACATCTCTTATGAAGTATGAGGCTGCTGTATATGGAACCAAACCATCCATGTCAGTATACAGTATATATATTTTACACATTGACTGCCAGAAGCTCCCCAGTGTTTCAAATGGTTTTTTTCCCCCAGCCCTGTCCGGAGAGATGCCTAGACCTTCCAGCAAAGCATATGCACAGCTACTGAACTTCTATTTCCCTCTGGATGCAGAGTTATATTTAATGGTCAATGAGTTGCCAGGCAGGTACACCAAAGATTTAAAGAAAGTCAGGGATAATTTTTCTAGCCATAGTGCAAAGCAATAGATAGCCTGTACATCAGCAGGCTTTTCCAGCTGTTGTATTTCAACTGTTTCTTATTTGTGAAGACTTTTAACTGACACTGGGGGCTGGTGCTTTCTTGAAATGACTTTTAATTGCGGTGATCTTGGGTGCTGTGCAATGCAATCCTATCTTGTGCTGAAACAGGCAGGCCAGGAGGCCTGCGCTGTATCCAGTGCAAGACTGGAGCCAGAATCAGCTCAGCCAGAGACAAGGGGAAACTGTTCCCCTTACTCCTGGGTAAACCACCACAGCCCAAATGAGTCTCTTCAGACCAGTGCCACCCCAGGAGGTGGGACAAGTCCGAGGAGAATGGAGCAGCTTTGAGCCACTCCACGCTGCTCGGGGAACAGGGTTGGGATCTGGCATAACTGATGGGTCCCAGCCCCGCCTCCTGCTCCCCGCCCGCCCGCCCACCCGCCCCCTGGAACACCCTCTGCCCTCCCTTCCGCTCCTCTCCACCCTCCCCAGACTCCTGTGTCAGCTGAGCTTGGCTGATGCAGCCTCCCTTCTCCATGTCGGCTGGATGAAGCCTCCGTGGGTCAGTGCACGTCCCTGCACCAGCCCAGTTGATACAAGAGAAGGCACAAACGTGCTTTACGACATGTTCGTGTCCCTCCTGGGCCAGTGCAAGGGACTTATGCTGGCCCAAGGTGCACTCAGGATTGCGTCCTTAGTGTGTGTGTGTGTGTTTGTTTGTGTATTTATATTCTAATATATAACTTTTTAGCTCCTTCGAAAGCTTCCCCCTCCCTGTATTATTTTCCATACTTTTTTTTCAAGACTCTTGCTATTCCTATTTGCCCCAGGAACTAGCACCCTGCAATGGCATACAGCCAGTATTATATTTCTTTCGAATTTAATCTCTTCCTCACTTTCCTTTTGGATGTTTGCATTACATTTACTGATCTTTTGTGTTTGAAAATTCTTAACATGGTGGTATTTTTCTGCTGGTAACCATGCACTGAATTTAACAGTGCACAAGGAAAGAGGTTTTCAATTTGCAGTAACCAAGGGTAGTGGAATAATCAGGCTTCGAAGAAACCGATAAGGAACTGCACTTACAGGAACTGAAGTTTAAAACTTCAAAATATTGTTTTCTTTGTGTAAATATTAGCTTCCTAAAATTAAGTGGTTTTACGCATTCCTCCTCCATTTTCATGGAATCTTAAAAGCTCTCAAAATACCAGGAGCAGGTCCACACTGGACAATCACCCAGCATCTTGCTCTGCTTTTCTTTTGGGACCTGGGATCCTCCTGCCACCAAACCACCCTTCTGGATTCAGTCTTTTGATGGAAATGGTAGGCAGAAGTCGCTGTTGCAATTTCTGTGGGAGTAATATTCAGTTTCTTCTGGGGCACAGCTATGTGTCACTTCACATAGCAAAAGTGACAAGTTAACTGCTAATCTGAAAATAACTGTTGCTGCACAGTTTCCATCTTGGGTTCTCTATTCCATGTAACATAGAAAGATGTTAAGATACAGCTACTGCTAAGGACAGCACCATACATGTGACTTTCAGAACTAGATGGGCAATAAATGCCATCATGCCATTATGTCAGATGGGGAGTGAATTTGTCCATACGCTTTGTATGGTGCCTCTGTTATAACACAGAACCAGCCTGTGGAGTGAAAACACGTGTAATGCTCAGCAGAAGAGATGATAGCCAAGAACCCGGAGTCATGCCAGAGCAATGGGGGTCAAGATAGTATTGGCAACCTTCAGTCTCGAAAGACTATGGTATCACGCTCTGAATGGTGGTTCTGGAACATCATCTAGTGTGGCTGAAAAGGCCAATCCGGGAGTGACAATCCCTTCCACACCGGGAGCAAGTGCAGTCTGCCCCTGGTCTGTCTCCCTGGCTATGGGCCTTCCTTCTTTGCCTCTTAGCCTCAGACTGTTGGCAAAGTGTCTCTTCAAACTGGGAAAGGCCATGCTGCACAGCCTGCCTCCAAGCGGGCCGCTCAGAGGCCAGGGTTTCCCACTTGTTGAGGTCCATCCCTAAGGCCTTCAGATCCCTCTTGCAGATGTCCTTGTATCGCAGCTGTGGTCTACCTGTAGGGCGCTTTCCTTGCACGAGTTCTCCATAGAGGAGATCCTTTGGGATCCGGCCATCATCCATTCTCACGACATGACCAAGCCAACGCAGGCGTCTCTGTTTCAGCAGTGAATACATGCTAGGGATTCCAGCACGTTCCAGGACTGTGTTGTTTGGAACTTTGTCCTGCCAGGTGATGGCAAGGATGCGTCGGAGGCAGCGCATGTGGAAAGCGCTCAGTTTCCTCTCCTGTTGTGAGCGAAGAGTCCATGACTCGCTGCAGTACAGAAGTGTACTCAGGACGCAAGCTCTGTAGACCTGGATCTTGGTTTGTTCCGTCAGCTTCTTGTTTGACCAGACTCTCTTTGTGAGTCTGGAAAACGTGGTAGCTGCTTTACCGATGCGCTTGTTTAGCTCGGTATCGAGAGAATGAGTGTCGGAGATCGTTGAGCCAAGGTACACAAAGTCATGGACAACCTCCAGTTCATGCTCAGAAATTGTAATGCAGGGAGGTGAGTCCACATCCTGAACCATGACCTGTGTTTTCTTCAGGCTGATTGTCAGTCCAAAATCATGGCAGGCCTTGCTAAAACGATCCATGAGCTGCTGGAGAGCTTTGGCAGAGTGGGTAGTGACAGCTGCATCGTCGGCAAAGAGGAAGTCACGCAGACATTTCAGCTGGACTTTGGATTTTGCTCTCAGTCTGGAGAGGTTGAAGAGCTTTCCGTCTGATCTGGTCCGGAGATAGATGCCTTCTGTTGCAGTTCCAAAGGCCTGCTTCAGCAGGACAACGAAGAAAATCCCAAACAAGGTTGGTGCAAGAACACAGCCCTGCTTCACTCCGCTTCGGATGTCAAAAGGGTCTGATGTGGAGCCATCGAACGAAACCACCAAACGAAACCAGGGAACATGGCGTTGGCTTTGTGGTCAGAAATACCCTGCTGAAATCCATCATCCCACCTACTGTGGGAAGTGAAAGAATTTTGTCCCTGCAGCTCCAGTCATCAGCAGGACCTATCACTCTCATCAGTGCTTATGCACCGACTCTGTCGTCTCCAGCAGAAGCCAAAGACAAATTCTATGATGACCTGGCCACCACTGTCAAGAAAATCCCTGTAAAAGAGCCATTGTTCATCCTCGGCGATTTCAATGCTAGAGTTGGTGCTGATAACAGTTCATGGCCCACTTGCTTAGGTCAGTTTGGCACTGGGAGGATGAACGAAAATGGCCAACGCCTGCTAGAGTTTTGCTGTCATCACGGTCTCTGTGTCAGCAACACGTTCTTCAACACAAAGCCCCAACATAGAGTCTCTTGGAGACATCCAAGATCAAAGCACTGGCACCAGCTCAACCTGATCCTCACCAGACGCTCCAGCCTTCCCAGCATCAAGATCACACGCAGTTATCATGGTGCTGCCTGCGACACTGACCACTCCCTGGTGTGCAGCAGAGTGAAACTGCAAACAAAGCGACTGTATCACACGAAAAAGGAAGGAAGACCTCGCATTGATACCAGCAAGACCCGGGATCAGAGAAAAGTGGAGGAATTTGCACAAGCGCTTGAGGAATCTCTTCCAGGCCCGGCCGACGCAAACGCATCCAACAGATGGGAACATTTCAAGAATACCGTTTACAACACCGCCTTGTCCATATTCGGCAAGAAGACCAACAAGGCGGTAGACTGGTTTGAAGCCCACTCTGAGGAGTTGACACCAGTCATTGAGGAAAAGAGGAGAGCTCAAGCAGCATACAAGGCCTGTCCCAGTGAGCGCAACCTGCAGGTCCTCCGAACTGCTCGCAGCAAAGTCCAACAGACTGCCAGGAGATGCGCTAACGACTACTGGCTCCAGCTCTGTTCCGAGATACAGATAGCAGCTGACACGGGCAACATCAAGGGGATGTATGATGGTATCAAGCAGGCCCTAGGTCCAACACAGAGGAAAATTGCCCCTCTGAAGTCTGCCACAGGCGAGGTCATCCAGGATCGGGCGCAGCAGATGGAACGCTGGGTGCAGCACTACTCTGGGTCAAGATATGAAACCAGACAAAGGCTAGAGCCAGGCGAGATCACCATTACCCAGGCAGAGTTCTTTATAGCACTTCCTGTTGAGGAGAAGCACTGACCAGACCTAGGGCTTCCTCATGAAGACAGAAATGTAAAGGCTTCCTCTTGAAGATAGAAGTACACTAGTGTACTCTTGAAGTACACTAGCACTTAGTGTACTAGGAAAATCCATGTCACATGCTTCCACACAAGAGATAAGTTACAGAAGATGCCAAAGAAGTATGGAAACCCCTGGGATAAAAGAAAGAGGAAAAGATGCTCACATCCAATACATCACCCAAACATGGGTGCCCAAGGCAGCCCACACTTGGCTAAATTATGGAAAGGATGACTATGAAACATTCTGATGCTTTGCTATCCTCTCAACCCTGGTTCTCATACCTGGAGCACTGATAGCATCCAGCAGCACCATACAGAAGTGCTTGTCTGACTCAGCTCCTATACAGTCAAGAGTTGGGCAAAACAGGTGAGGAAGAACTTCCTCACAGACCAATAAGCAGGCTTGATATGGGAGCTCTTACAGTAGCAAGGACCACCTGCTTAGCATTAGCCTATCAGAGCAAGGGGGCTTCCTTAGCTAGTGAAGTTAATTCCCTGCAGTTCTGGTGGCAATACAAAGCTGAGTTTCACTTTCAACCAGAAGATTTTCACAGTTTACTGGTTAAAGGCCTGCTCTGGTCTAAAGTTCTGCCAGTGGTCATTCAGCATCAGAATAAAGCCTTAGGTAGCCCAAGTGAAGAGTCCAGAAGTGAAGAGTCCAGAAGACAAAATGCTTTTACTACTACACAGATAACAGTTAAACTTACTTTTTGAATGGCAAGGGGCTCGGAGTTGAGCATTGCCTCAGTGGGCAAAGAATGTCGAAGGTCTTCGGCAATACTTTTGAGAACAGCATCATCATTACTGGATATGAGTTCATCAAAGTCACCTATAAAACAGAAATTTTTAAAAGATCACATCATGTGCTGTGGATTTTTATTTGAAGAGTTTAAAAAAATGTATAGATTGTCTATTTTTCCTGCAAGGAACAAATTTAAGATGAGAAGAACTTTTATTTAAAAGACTTTACAACTTTCAAACGCAACATCTCCAAGTTATTTCAAGACAAAAACCGACATGCATAAGACTTTTGGGGAGGCAAGCATTAAATATATCATCGACTGATCTATTTAACATCAAACATACTTTTGAAGTGTTGGAAGAATGACAGAAACTTGCAATTGCTTGCCTTGTACATTTGAAACACATTTTGTTTTGAAAGATAGAAAAGCATGTTGAAACAGTAATTGAGCAAATCATGTACAAACAGAGGGACAGGACAGGGTAAAAGCAACATTTATTAGGCACATTCAATTATATGAAATATCAATGCAGTTAAAGCTTTACAAGTAAAGATTTCATCTGTAGGCTGTTATACCTTTAATTCCCTGTAAATCAATTTTCTCCTATACACCAAGGTCATTTCAGCCTAATCTACCCACCTTGTAACCCACTCTAGTTGTACTCCCTTAAAATATATATATATATATATATACACACACACACAGGTAGTCCCCTACTTCAGTGGCAAACAAAACTGTGAACAACTTTATGTAGTGGGTGAAAAACCGTATAGATTTATTTCTATAAATATGTTATCTATAAAATAGATAATTTGCTTTCTAGTGAATGCATACATGGGAGTAACCCTGCTTTTTTGTCGAGTAATGTGCAAAATGGGTCTTAGAGCAGCTTAGGTGGTGGTGGGAGGCTGCATCTGTATTAGTTGCATTTTACAGCAGGTTACAATTTACCTTAGTCAGGGAGGCACCCAAATACAGTTCTGCTAAGTTCTGTACTGGCTCTTCTTCACCCACTTATTCCATGTCTCCAAAACATGGCATCTCTCTCCCCTTCACAAACCAGTGCTTTTGTGCCTGCATGAAAACAGCAGAGCACACAGGCGGCCCCTGTGCAAATGTGGCTATCCTTAAGTTGGGACGTCTGTGAGTTGGATGTGCTTAAGTTGGGACCTACCTGTACTAACTGTGAACTCAGGTGAAGGAATGCCTATCCACTTGTATATGAAACCACAGACTAGATAGTGTTTTCTACATACTTGGGGGTCTCCCTAGGCCAGTGCTTCCCAACCTATGCTCCGGGGAACCTGAGAAGTGATTCTGCGAGGTTTCGGGGGGGGGGGGAAATTATCACCTTTGATCACTTTCACTGTCTTGCCAAGTGAGTGCTCCCCCACAGACCACTGAAATGTCGGCTGTGGCTGTAGGTAGTCTGTTCTCTGCCGTCTTTAGTGGTCCAGCACTTGCTGAAGTGCCAGCTGTGGGAAGGTCCTTTCTCCACCCTTTCTGGTAGTCTGTGGAGGAGTGTTCACTTGGCGAGATGCTTCCCCATGGACCACCAGAGAGGGTGGAGAATGGACCCTCCCCCCCACAGCTGGCATTTCCAGTTACTTGCCAAGCACTCCCCCATGGGCTACCAAACTGAATTATATTTTTTAATGTGGTAGGGATAGAGGGGGTTGCATGAAGGTGCAAAAGAGAGCGACTAAGATGATTACGGGGCTGGGGCATCTTCCTTATGAGGAAAGGCTATGGCATTTGGGCCTCTTCAGCCTAGAAAAGAGGTGCCTGAGGGGGTACATGATTGAGACATACAAAATTATGCAGGGGATGGACAGAGTGGATAGGGAGATGCTCTTTACACTCTCACATAACACCAGAACCAGGGGACAACCACTCAAATTGAGTGTTGGGAGGGGTAGAACAGTCAAAAGAAAATATTTCTTTACTCAGCGTGTGGTTGGTCTGTGGAACTCCTTGCCACAGGATGTGGTGATGGCATCTGGTCTGGACACCTTTAAAAGGGGATTGGACAAATTTCTGGAGGAAAAATCCATTACGGGTTACAAGCCACGATGTGCATGTGCAACCTCCTGATTTTAGAAGTGGGCTATGTCTGAATACCAGATGCAAGGGAGGGCACCAGAATGAGGTCTCTTGTTATCTGGTGTGCTCCCTGGGGCATTTGGTGGGCTGCTGTGAGATACAGGAAGCTGGATTAGATGGGCCTATGGCCTGATCCAGTGGGGCTATTCTTATGTTCACAGCAATTCCAATGTTTGCCTCAGTCGTCCTCAGGCTTCTAAAGCATTGGGAACCACTGCCCTAGGTAGAAGTACTAAGAGTGTCAATTAAATGAGAGAGGGTAAAGTCTGGATAAGGTTGGAGAGATGTAACGTTTGTGGCAGGTCCCACTTGTCATTTATAATGTTGACTTTCCTCTAAACATAAGTGAACGCTTATACTTACAACAAACTCCTACTGCGCCAATTCAGAATTGCTTGGATCTATTTTAAAACCATTTTTGCAAGTGTAGGAAGTTCCCAAATTTATTCAAGCACCATTTGAGAGAAAGAGAAAGAGGTTGATTTACAAGGAGGAAAGTGGAGTTGCTATTCCTTTGTGGAGCTGGTACTACAGGCCCATCCAGTTTGTTATTTAAATTATTACCTTGAGGGGAAAAAGGAATTTAACGTCTTCTGTTTGCCAAACTTCATCAGGCAAAACCCAGCAGCACCACAATGATGGGAAGGCTTGTACTAGTTAGGGCTATGTGCACTTCTGAACATAGTAATATTTGCCACTGTTTGAAGTGTGGTTACAGAAAAGGCTGCACTGAATCTCATCTATTTACAGACAACGGGGGAGGGAAGGCCATAGTAGCTGAGGAACTGGGGAAACAGCCTCCCATTGCCCCCAGACTCCTCCAATGTGTTGGTAGCTGAATAAAAGCAAGCACCTGGCTGCTTCCTTCCCTTAATTCAACAAAAGACTGCAACGTCACCTAATATCAGAATTAAAAGACTTTTGAGTTGCACGCTAGCTGGCCGTTATTATTAAAAATGCTGTCCCGTTAGGGCAGAAGAGGTTTGAAAAACAGGGACTAAATGTTTTGTGGCCACCAATTTTGTTCTTTTTGATGGATTGAGCATTGCGACCTGGTCCATCTTTTGTAGACTTTCATTTCAAGGCACGTAGGAAACACATATATACTGCATAAGCATAGGCCCTCAGTTTGGCTGTACTTGTCGTAAGAGGCAACTAAACAGCCTGGGAAGGCAGCTCATCTGAGAGAAGGAAAACTCTGATCCCAAACCTCCACTGCCTTGTGGCTACATCCAGTTGTGGAAGAGGCTTCAGGAGTCAACCTCGAGGCAAAAGCCGGAGCCGGAGTCCCTGAGGCAGTTCATGGCTGAACACAGTCACGTTCTGGCAACTCCTGCGACGCGGCTGGAACCTACCAAACTGGCTTCTGCCTTTCCATTGTACTATTTTAGTGATGTGGAAAGGGGGGATTTGCTGCATGGGTAACAGTCTATCCTCCATATCTACCTTACCCAGGCTTCGTGCACTGGAGAGGACACTGTTCCGGCACTACTATTCAGAGCGCGATACCATGGTCTTTCGAGACTGAAGGATGCCAACACTTCTGTGTTTGGTGCTGAATACCTGCCTGGAGAGCATGGGCCAGACCAGTCACATGACCACTTGCAGTCAAGAGGCCTCAGACCGAGAGGCCAGGAAGGCCATACTTTTGCTCAGACAAGTAATCTCCCCCCCCCCCACTGAATGATGTGATGGAAACGCAAATGGCGTTTGCGGACTCCAGAATTCCAATATCCTGCTCAACAGCAGAATTTTTGCCTTCTGACCACAACCACTTCCTAAGGGCTCCTGATTTTGGAAAAAACAAGTTTTACAAAACAAAGAACATCCAACTCCACTGGTCCTCCTGAAACCTGTGACTAAAATTCAACCAAGGAAGCATGATAATAAGCCAACAGACCTCCAAACTGGCTACTGAACCCTCAACTGGCTGTGAAAGTCAAAGGCAGCACTCAGCAGGGGTCCTCAACTAGTAAAGGAGGATCTTTTGATAAGATTCTGGAGCGGGGGGGGGGAGAATCTCTAAAATCCCTGGACACAAGAGCCTTATGCTCTTTTTTCTTTGCTGACCCCATCCTGCTTTGCTGTCATGCAACTTTGGAAACCAGCTGATGCTGCATCAAGTCACTCCTCATTCCAACCACTATCCAAGGATCATCCTGCCAACTAGCATCCAAGATCAGAAACACCCCACTCTCCCTTTCCTTTCTCTCCTACCTCCCCAAGTGCACCTGAAGCCACTGGTCAGTTAAGCTTTGTGGGCTGCCTCTCAGTGTACCCCTCCCTCTGGGAAAGCAGATGTGTAGTGCTCTTGCCCTGCCTCCATTGCTCTCTGGTCCCCAGCTATCCCACAGCAAGCAGTGGAGGCTCTGTCAGTCCGCTTCATGCACTTGATAGAATTCGGCTGTTAACCACCTTACAGGCTGAGCAACTCTTCACCCAGGAATGCCAAAAGATTCCCAAAACCACAATTTCTTGAGAGCCGATATGATTTTTCTGAAAAAAGTCTGGTTGGCATAGCACAATGTATGATGAGCATGCAGACAATTTTTTTTTTTTTTTACTATTTTGTGCACCCTCTGGCATACCACGGGGCACTACAAACCTGGATATGTTGCAACCCTGGCCTCAGGCTGCACAGAAGGCGCCACTGAACCAAGCAAGTAGCTCGGAGGAACTTGCAGAAGGAGCAAGCTGGGCCAACACCCACACTGGACAGCACAGGCTGCGCTATAGCAGGTTTAATTGTTGCATTCAGTATTCCGAAACACAGAAAAATCCAAAATCCAGAATGCTTCCCGTCCAAGTGTTCAGGATATGGGATACTGCTCCAGGTTTAACATTTAGCAAGCATTTTGCATCTCAACACGAAGACGTAATTTGCTATTTAAACAGAAGCCTATGTGATGATCCGTAAGCGCCAAGCCATCTGGCTCTCAAGAAAAACTCAAGCAAAATAATAAATTTTAGTTTTGTATACTAACCTGAGATGGGACTTGGGCTAAAAGAATGTTTATCCAGAATATATCAAGAGGGAAAGAAGTCTTTTTAGAACAGGTTTACAAACCTCTTCCAACAACCATCTGAAATGAAAGAGTGGACTGCAGGCCAAATCCTATCCAATTTTCCAGTGCCAGTGTAGCTGTGCCAGTGGGGTGTGGACTGCATCTTGTGGTGGGGAGGCAGTCACAGAGGCCTCCTCATGGTATGGGAACATTTGTACCCGTACCTAGTGGCTGCATTGCGGTTGCACTGGTGCTGAAAAGTTGGGTAGGATTGAGCACTGTATCATTTAATATTACAGGTGGGGGACAACATTTCTGAGTGCATTTCCAAATAAGTATATACTCTCTAAGTCAGTGATTTTCAACCTTTTTCATCTCACGGCACACTGACAAGGCACTAAAATGGTCAAGGCACACCATCAGGTTTTTGACCATTGACAAGGCACACCATGCTGCCAGTGGGGGGCTCACATCTCCCATTGGCCCTCTTAATAAATGACCTTCCCCCAACTTCCTGTGGCACACCTGTGGACCACTCACGGCACACCAGTGTGTGCCACGGCACAGTGGCTGAAAATGGCTGCTCTAAGTGGACCACACTATCACATCAGGGCAAACAGTTCTAATTTAGCCATCTCCTGGATGTACTTGCTTTTCACTTGCAGAAAGCTATTATCATGTTGGAATGCTCCTCAATGTTATTTCCCTTATCTGCAGTAGTTAATATTTATAGTCCATTTTTTAATTTAATGTATACGGAATTAGTGTTTTAATTAGTGTTTAGAGCAGTGGTTCCCAAACTTTTTAGCCCCAGGATCCAATTTTTAAAATAACAACCTGTCCAACACACCTATGTTTACGAAGCTTTAAAAAAAAAAAAAGATCTGCTGTAGAAAGAAATAATATTTTTATTTATTTACTTACAATAACCACCAGGAAAAAAGATGCTCAAACATTTATCTTGCTATATTTACACTTACTTGTAAACTGTAGGAGCTGAGCACTTTGCAGGGCAATTAGCAACTACCTAATTTCTGAATAGCCTCAGTACTTGAGGCAATTAGTAGTCATCTGCCCTTTTCATTGGAGGTTCTACTGAGTTGCTGCAGGACCCCCCAAAAATCAGACTGCAACCACCAGTGGGTTCTAACACAGTTTGGGAACCAGTTTCAGAGGCATTTGAAATGGCTGATGACAGAAGTGACAGGTCAGCAGAGGACCCTGTTAACCACCAAATCAATTGCATTTAGGAAGTCTGCTGGCGTATGCTCACCGGATAGATGAATGCACCTCTCTCTGTTGTAGCCACCGGTGTTCTTGGCTACTACGTCTACACAACTTTGATAGCCCCTCCTTCCCATCTATCAGCTGCAGGAATGCCATCTCCCTCTCCAGGGCTCCTGTCTGGCTTACCTCCAGTTCTGAATGCTTGTACCTGGTTTGGGACAATTAACAGAAGTTGTGTTGGTATCCTTCAGTCTCGAAAGACTATGGTATCACGCTCTGAATAGTGGTTCTGGAACAGAGTGTTCTCTCCAGTGCGCGATGCCTGGGTAAAGTAGATATGGAGGATAGACTGTTACCAATGCAGCAAATCCACCCTCTCCACGTCGCTGAAATGGTCCAATGGAAAGGCAGAAGCCAATACGGTTGGTTCCAGTGGCGTCGCAGGAGTTGCCAGAACGTGACTGTGTTCAGCCATGAACTGCCTCAGGGACTTCGGCTCCGGATTTTGCCTCAAGGTTGACTCCTGAAGCCTTTTCCATAACTGGATGTAGCCACAGGGCAGTGGAGGTTTGGGATCAGGGTTTTCCTTCTCTCAGATGAGCTGCCTTCCCAGGCTAATGAGTCCCATCTACCCAGTGGCTGTTTAGTCGCCTCTTAAGGACAAGTACAGCCAAACTGAGGGCCTATTCTTATCCCCAGCCCCCAGGGTACTTAAGAAAAGTTAGGGATTCTATTATCACACTGACCCCTAACAGAGCTGGTATTGAACTCAGTGCTGAGGACTCCCAGGTTTGCAGTTCTGTGGGATCTCAATTTTCATGCTAATGCTATCTAATCTAGAGCACTGAATCAACTTGACCAGGCATGCAGTGACAGGGTCATGCAACACCTGAATGGCCCGCAAATCTCCCAGTCCCTCCCTCCATAAAAGTCCTGATTGAGCAGGTCAAAGGCCCACCTAGTCCAAGTTTCTCTGTCTCACAGTGGCCCACCAGGTGCCTCTGGAAGCACATGACAAGAAGAGACCTGCACCCTGTGAGACACACGAAGCTAGACTAGATGGGCCTATGGCCTGATCCAACCGAGCTCTTCTTATGTCATCCCTTGCATCTGGCATTCTGAGGAGGCCTACTTCTAAAACCAGGTGGTTGCACATACGTATCATGGCTTTTCCTGTATGGACCTTTTCTTCAGAAATTTGTCCACTCTCCTTTTCAAGGCATCCAGGTGAGATGCCATCACCACTTCCTGTGGCAAGAAGTTCTGCAGACTAATTACACGCTGGGTAAATAAATACAGTAGAACCTCCAAAGTTGACCACCTCTCTATAATGAGTTGACCTAATTTTCACAGTATGGACAGACACTGCATATACACTACGGGAGACCAATCTCTCTATATTGACCACCTCCGTATGTTGTATCTTGATCACTTCGACCATTGCACAGAGTATTAATTTACCCTCCGTAAGTTGCCCACTGAACGCAATACTGTGGGCCTGTGTTTTTTCCCATCTTGGAAAAGCAAAAAGCCACGCGACAATCCCTCCCCTACACTTGCTAGCGGGTGTGCGAAAGGGTTTTTATAGGTGGGTACACTGCACATAGCTGACAGACCTGCACCGGCTGCCGATTGTACCTGGACATGTACCAAGTTGTGAGGAACATGAAGTTGCTTGTGCAGTGCAGCCACTGTCTTTTCACTTTGGTTCCCATCACCAGTGCATTACTTTACACTTATATTGAAACACAACTGCTATTTTGCTGCCTATTCTCCCGGTTTGGAGAGATCCTTCTGGAGCACTTCACAATCCCTTCTGGTCTTCACCACTCAGAAAAGTTTAGTGTCATCCACAAACTTGCCCCCCTCCTTGCTCAACTCTGTCTCCAGGTCATTTATGAAAATGTTGAAAAGCACCAGTCCCAGGACAGATCCTTGAGGCACTCCACTTTCCACCTCTCTCCACCTTTTTTGTCAATTGCTCATTGACACCCACTCTCCTGATCCTCAACCAGTTTCCAATTCATGAGAGAACCTGTCCTTTTATTCCCTGACTGTGGAGTTTTCTCAACAGCTTTTAGTGAGATACCATATCAAACACCTTCTGGCATTTAGTGAATCTGAGGAGACCCAGTGGAGGCCAGGCAGCCTAAGTAAAAAAAGTGTTTGTTTTTTTTTAAGCTGTTGGGGCTATGCAACATGGTACATGCTGTGGGCTGGCAAGGGATAGCATTGGTCTGCCTGTCTGCTATGAAACCAAGTATTTTTTTTAAAACTTACATTTTTTTTAAGCTTATGAATTTTCAGGGTTTTTTTTAAACACTGATTGTGGGCTGTTTATTCTCTGTCTCTTGATAGATATAGATGATATAAATAGTAAGCATCATAGGAGGATCAATTCTCATTGATATTTGCAATTAAACATTTAAAAATACAATCCAAACAATACTTGGCCTTGCATTTGTTGTCCTGGGAGCAAAACATGATAATACTTAAATGCCTTTCCCCCCTTATGTTGACTACCTCCCTATGTTGACCAATCTCCTCCAGTCCCTTGGGTGGTCAACCTAAAGAGGTTCTACTGTATTCTCTTTTGTCTGTCCTCTCCCAACATTCAGTGTTAGCAGGTGTCCTCTTGTTCTGTGTTGTGTGAGAGAAAAAAAGAGCATCCCTTTATCCACTCTATCCATCCCTGAACAAAATTTTTATTATTTATTTTTCACATTTTTATACCGCCCTTCCTCCAAAGAGCTCAGGGTGGTGTACACAGCTGCTCCCCTTCTTCTGTCCTCACAACAACCCTGTGAGGTAGGTAAGACTGGGAGAAAGTGACTGGCCCAAGGTCATCCAGGAAACTTCATGACTGAGGGGGGATTCGAACCCAGATCCTCCAGGTCGAAGTCCCCCTCCCAAACCACTACACCATAATTTTGTATGTCTCAGTCAAGTCCACCTTCAGGCACCTCTTTCTAGCAGCCCCACCTGTTTGCCATCAGAGCTGTTCAGGGCGGTGGCAGCAGCAACACACAGGCACTCAGGCACCTGCCTTAAAGGACTCACAAGAGAACAAGACAGTCCTGGTGCCCTCCCTTGCGCCTGGCATCCAGAAACAGCCTGCTCCTAAAGCCAGGAGGTTGCATGCGCCATTGTGGCTTACAATGCACGTTTCCTCCTGCCCTCATCCTGTCCAGCCCCCTTAGGCATTCAAGCCTTCAGGTGCCACCCCACACCCAGTGGCAGGGTGTTCCACAGACTGATCTCAGAGCAGACCCATCAGGGCTTGTAACCTGCGATGGACTTTTCCTCCAGAAATCTCTCTATCCCTTCCCAGAGGCACCCAGGCACTGCCACCACACCCAGTGGCAGGGAGTTCCACAGACTGATTCCAGGCACACTTATCAGGGCTTCCAGCCAGTGATGGGCTTTTCCTCCTCCACTCTGCCCAGACCCCTTTCAAGGCGCCCAGGCCAGTACTAACGCAAACCCAGTGGCAAGGAGTTCCACAGACTGATTCCAGCACACCCACCTGGGCTCCCAACCAGTGATGGGCTGCCCAGTCCCCCTTCAAGACGCTAGGCAGCACCGACACGCACCCAGCTCCACAGGCGCCCAGGCCAGCACTGACGCCCACCCAGTGGCAGGGAGTTCCACAGACTGGCTCCAGGCACATCCCCCAGGGCTCCCACCTCTGGGCTTTCCCTCCCCTCCCCAGGCGACACACCGACTGGAGCCCCGTCTCGAGGCTGAGAAGGGGCGGGGCCTGCTTACTGCTCGTCCTCATCCAGCGCAGCAGGCGGGGCCGCTCCCTCGCCCGCACCCCCCGCAGCAGGCTCAACACCGCCCGGCGAGCCTCGGGGAAATCCATGCTCGCGGCTGTCACGCGCCGCTCTCGCGAGCCCTGGTGACGTCACCGAAAAGCCTCGGTCCCGTCCGCCCTCCGCGCACGCGCCTTCCAGGAAGTCGCGCGCGGCCGTCGCCCGTAGAAGGGCGGTCCCAGGAGCGGAAGCCCCGCCCCACGGAGCCAGCAAAGGGGCTCAGTCCCAAGATCGCCGACAACGACTTCCGGCTCCCCAGCGCAGGGCAGTGGGAGTGAAACCAGCACGTCCTTCGCGGGAGGGCAGGAGCAGGCCCTGCGCTGGGCGGGGAGCCTCCCGCAGCCTGAGAAGCGCCGCGCTGTTCGCGTAGCAGCGGTGGCAGAGGCCTTTCGAGGACTGGGGGAGGCCCCCTCACCTCGACCGGGCAGCGCTTTCCGCCTCGCCTGCCTCCCGCCCACCTCCAGCCCCCGGCAGGACGAGGAGCGAGGAGGACGCTGCGCTCCTGCCGTCGCCCGGCCCGGAGTGCAGCCGCAGCCGCGTCCTCCGCTGCACCTTCCGTGCGCCTCGAGGCGCCCCTCCAGCTCTGCGGGGAAGCTCCAGCCTTGTGCGGCCTCCCTGGGAGCAGGTGCGCAGGCTCAGGCCCGCCGCAGGGGGCTCCTCGGGACGCCAAAGGCCCGTCGCCCGCAGACCCGCTCCTGTGCAGACGTCCCACGCGGCCTCCTCGGGAGGAAGCCCGTGCCCTGCAGCCGGCTTGCGCCTAAGTAAGCGCGCCCAGACCGGCCCTGAGGCCCCCCCCCCCGCCTGGGCTCGCACTGCCTGGCGGCGGCAACTCCCCCTTCCGAGCTGCGGCCACGCAGGAGCCTCGGAAGAACGGCGCGCGCACTCCGCCCTTCACCTCTTGGTGCTGCTCACGTGACGCGCGCGGGCTCGAAGCGGAAGCGCGAGTGCTTCCGGGGCGGGGCGAGAGCGTCCCTCGTCGGCTCCGCGCAGTGGTGACGTGACACTCGCGTTGAGCGGCCGTAAGCGGGAGGGGAGCGTCGGGGCCGCGTTCGCCGTGCCGCTGAGGGAAGGGGGCCGCCTGAGCGTGCTGAGGCCCTTGCGGCGGGCCGGGCCGCCCGGAGCTGCGGCTCCTGTTCCGCGGTGAGTCTCTCGAAGGGACCGCGGCCCCTCTCGGGGTCCAGGTGCGGCTGCTCAGAGCCCGAGGCCTGCGGCTGCCCTCCTACGCCCTGCTAGGGCCGCAGAGCTGCCCCGGGAGTAAGCCCCGTTGGCCGCAGTGGGACCTACTTCCGAGTAGACCTGCGGGGCTCTGAGGCTGCTGTTCTGCCCACGCTTTCCTGGGAGGAAGCGCCATTGACTATAATGAGCCTTCCTTCCGAGTAGACCTGCCTGGGTTTGAGCCCCTGCTCTCTCCAGCCAGGGCAGAGGACCTTCCGCCCGCCTGTCGGAGTCTCTGGACAGCTGCTGCCCCCGGTGGGTGCCTCTAGCCGTGAGGTGGTGGACCAGCCATCTGATCTGAGTAGAGGTGTAGCCGGTGGCGTAGCTGGAGGGGGTGTGTGGCGGGGAGCCTCAGGCCCGTGGGCAAGCAGCCCCTCCGTATGGCTCCGTTTTGCCACCCCACCAGGAACGGCTCTGAAGGGAGGGGCCGCTTGCCCAGCGGCCTGAGACTCCCCGCCACACTGCCCCCCTTCAGCTATGCCACCGGGTGTAACTGGGGTGGAGCCTGTGGGGCACCTAATGCGGGGGTAATGCAGCACGCAAGGCAGTCGCTTCCAGGTTCTCCCCAGAGGAGGCAAATGTTGTGATGTCACAGTGTGATGTCGTGTGACATTGTGATGTTTCTTCAGCTTTCTCCTTGGAGGAAGAGGCAGTGCAGGCGGCTTTGCACCCCCACAGAAGGGGAGCCACCACAGAAGAAGGAATGGGAGGCATGAAGCTGCCAGCTTCTACTCCTGGCAGCCAGCTTCTACTCTACTACTTCTACAGCCAGAAGCTGCCAGCTTCTACTCCTGTCTCCTACTCCTCCAGAAAGACTTCACAACAACATGTGACATAATGATGTCACTGCCTCGGGCGTCAGAGTTTCTGGTTACATCTCTGGGTCCGATGCTGTCATAGGCAATGCTGGTTGAATTGGTTAGAAGGCAGAACACCTTCCTTGTGGCCGCACGTTGACAGCAAAGAGACCTGGAAGTTTCTGTAATTGCACTGGCACCCCTGAGTTACGGGCATCAGTGTTGCAGGCTGCCACTGTGCTTCTGCAGTCCGTTTTGCTGCTTTTAGACATGCTTGATAGTGCTGGGCTTCAACTTGTTCTGCAGCAAAACAGGATGTGCCTGGGGGAGACCCAGTGTTTTCATACTCACTGTGTGCTTTTTAAAAATTAGTATTCGCCTTCATTTTTATTTCACACAGTGCAGAAATGAGCTTTGAAATTGAAAGTCAGTTCTGTGATAACCCTTGCTGGCTCTTGGCTTAAATTAAGGACTGAGTGCTGGTAGTTCCATGGGCAACGTGTGACATTGAAAAAAGATGTCTGGATTAATGTGTACGTTATCGTTTGCAGAGTGCAGAACGTGTTCTGCTTTGGCATGAGTGCTTGGGAAGTTAGCGTTTGCAAGATTTGCATATTCAAGACCAGTGGTGTATCTAAGGGGGGGGACAATGGGGTACATTGCCCGGGGTACCATGCCTTGAGAGAGTGCCAATTCACACCACTAATGGCTGAGCTGGAGCTGGCCTGCCCACCATGTCTCCCTGCCCATGGCACAGGGGGGATGCAGGAGAAGGTAGTGAGACACCTCCTCACTGTTACAGTACCTTCTCCTATATCTCCCTTTGCAGGCATGCAGTGGTTGTGAGCTGTTCTAAGCAGCTGATGGTTTCTTTCAGAAAAAAATTGTTAGCCACTCAGAGTAGCTTGGAACTGCTCCAATTGCAGTTTCTCTTTTCATGGATGATACTACTTATTTAGTTGGTTAGAAGTTGTAAATTCTTATACGTAGAAGTGAATGAGCAATCCTGTTTTGTTCAGTACTTTCATATTTGTAGGCAGACCAGAAATAAGGGGATCACAGCGCTATGAGGTGCCAGTCTGCAGGGAAGTAAGCCACAAAGAATTATTGTGATGCATGGAGAGTGCTGCTGTCTGTCTTCACTAGAAGGTAAAGTAGGCAGGTGCGGAAGTAGCCCCCTGAAGGTAGACATTTAGATGGTAGGAAGTACTTCGTCCATAGCTGACATCTAGTGCTGAAATGGTTGTTTTCTTTAAATAAGGAGAAATGCTTGCTTTGCCTCTGTAGAGCTAAAACCGAGAAAGAGAAGCCTCTCTGGCTCCTTGAAACAATAGCTGGCCTATTGGTCAAAAGTTATGGACCCAGCGAAGTATAGTTGACTCTCTTGGACCTTTCATAACCTGATTGTATTGGAAATTGTGGTATAATGAAAACAAAACATCCTTCAGTGGAAATTGTTTTCAAAATCCAATTTGTATTAACTGGCTAAGAACTGAATCAGGTTTGGATGTACTGTACGTGTTTTTAAAATGCTACTCATTAAACTGGCAGTTGTAATTAGCTGGTGTAGTTTCAGGATATAATTTTTTTTGTATAACTTGGTGGGGTTTATTTCTGAATAAATGCATTAAATCAGTGAATTATTTAAATCGGTAAACCTGTGAAAGTCATATTAGTCAGCTTAATTTCTAAGGGGTGTTAAAAGTTTATCTGTTTGTCCTTACAAATTGATATAAGTGAGTAATACTGGAGTATAAATGCATGGATTAATAACAATAACAACAACAACTACTACTAGGTATTTATATACCGCCTTTCTGGTCATCAGATTACTCCTCTGACTTTATTCAAGGTGGTTTACATAGGCAGGCGTTTCTAAATCCCTCAAGGGGATTTTTACAAGCATAGAGGTTCTCTCTTTCAAGAACCAACAACATTTCAGAATGGATCTTCCTGGCTTGGTCTCATTTCTGGCCTCCAGTTCTCCCATGCAGGCTGGCAAGCAGCTCCATCTCTCACATGGAGGGCAGCCAAGACGCTTCTTGCGGACACCAAGAGCAGGTGGAATCACTCAGCTTGGCTTGTCAGCTGCTTCAAGGTCTCGCCATTCTCAGTCGTTCAGGGAACTGCCGGTGTCCTCAAACTGGCGACCTTCTGATGTTATCTTCCGGCTAACGGAGGCTCTAGCCTCTAGACCAGACCTCCTGCCCATTATACACAGAATATATTATACACAGTATAAGTTAAATGATTCCTGTGGCAAAAACTACGTACATTTTTGAATATTTCTCTGAAGTTGTATTTATGCCTGTTATCTTGTAACATTGGTTGTAGAATAACCAAGACATTGTTTAACTTCCTTCATTTTGTGCCTTTACTTACCTGTTACCATCTATTTTTAAAAATTGAAATAAATTAGTTTCGCTGAAAAATAACACAGGCTGGGATTCAAAGATCTGTGCAGTTAGATGTGTGCACACCAGGAGGCTTTGGGCTTTTGTTTCTAGAAAAGTATTTCTGCTCTTCATGCCCCTGTTGTATGGCACACCAATTCTGAAACAGATGGCAGGCTAAAGTAAACTTATGATATGACAAGGTGGGGTCAGTAGTGGAACTTGGGGCTTGTTGGAAACAACTTCTAGTGCTTAGTATGTTTAGCATTTTGCTTTCATGCAAGAGTTAATCTTCTTATGCTAATTCTTACATTATAATACTGATAGATTAGTGCAGCTATGCAGTGGCATAGCTAGAAGAGGTGCAAAGCACTACATTTTGTAGGGAGTGTCACTGAGCTGAGCGAGTGGCCCCTCCCTTTCAAAGCCATTCTGGGGGGGGGAGCAAAACGGAGGCGAATGCATGATGGAGTGCATGGGCAGTTAAGATGAATGCCTCTGTTTTGCTACACGCCCCCAAATGGTTCTGAGGGGGAGGGGATGCTTGCACGCCATGGTGAAGCTCCATGAAAAACTTAATGCTTTACACCCCCTCTAGCTATGCTGTTGCCTCTGAGAGGGGAAGCGGATAATTTCTTACTTGTATTCTAACATATCTTTACAGATCACATCTGAATTGTCTTTGAAAGCGCCAAAATGGTTTTAGCAGATCTCGGGAGGAAAATAACCTCAGCATTGCGCTCGCTGAGCAATGCCACCATTATCAATGAAGAGGTATGCAACTTTACAGATGCAATGTGATTCAATTACAAGAAGTTAGAAGGCAAAGATGATCAAGCAGACCTTTTTCTGTTATATTCACTGTCTACTAGAATGTGACTCACATTAAAAAGAGTAGGGTCTGACCTGAACAAATTGTTAAGTAGATGACAGCTTAAAAACTTATTGTGTGGCAGCTCTGACTGCCGGGGGAACTATGTGTTACATTGTATGTTGTCATGTTTTTGCAACTACTTGCAAAATCCAGAGAAATAATGGTAATACTTGACTGGTTGCCTATGGCGAACTCTCTCCATACAGTTTGATCTGCCATACAGTAAGTTCCTAAGCAGCTATCATCTAGCTCAGCTATTTTCAATCTTTTTTATCTCTAGCAAACTGGAATGGCACTAAATTTGTCCAGGCACATTATTGGTTTGTTGACTCTTGTGACAAGAGTAGAAGTAGACTCAAGTAGACTTTGAGTAGACTTTGTTGACTCTTGTGACAAGGCACACTGCATTGCTGACCGGGGACTTGCACCCCCCAATGGCTCTACTAATAAATTATCCTTCTCCAAACTCCAGTGATACACCCATAGATCGATCATTCATGTCACACTAATGTACTGTGGCACAATGACTGAAAATGGCTGATCTAGCTAATTTTGGATTCCGTTGTCTGAAATGTGAAGAAAAGCTGATATCCTAGACCAGTGCTTCCCAAACTCTTACAAGGTGGTGGGGAGCACTGTAAGTATGTGTGGCAGAGGGGAGAAGGCAGCAACCTGATTTTATTTATCAGTTTTAATAACTTTGGAAACTTATTTAAAGAATGCAAGTATTTGTTTCCCAATATTGGACTATTGTTTGTTGTATTAAGTACTTTACAAGTAGTTGAGACTAAATTACAAGTGAAGTTCTAGCTTGCAAGATGGGAATTTTAAATAACAAAGAAAAAAGACTGGCTTTTAATTATTGATGTATAATTGAAGCCTATGCATATTTACTCAGAATTAAGTCCCACTATGCTCAATGGGACTTATACCCTTGTAAATGTGCTTAGGATTGCAGTCTTAAGTAAATTTCCCATTGGTACTTATATATTTTCTAAACAATGATGCTTGCTAATTAATCTGACCACAATAAGATGTTGATGTATATGACAATATATAACTTTGAGAACATATGCTATATAGGAGGGCATTCTTTTCTGGTAGTGTTTTCTGTTATACTTCTGTTCCTTCTACTATATTGGGCAATTCATTTATTTTCCCAAAATTCCACCTTTACCACTGAAAACACAAGCAAGCTTACAATTGAAATCTTTGCTGTTTCCTTAGCCTGAGTTAAGTTGCTGAAACCTGTCTGTCCTTTGTGGAAGGGTTTAAACTTTACAGAGATCTTATTATTGTACCTCATTCTTATTTTCAACTGTATTTGCTTTATTTTCCCACTGGCTTAGGAAACCATTCCAACTAATATCAAGACTATATAATTCTGTATTTTAACCTAAAGTTTTAATCCTTTAAAATCGTATGATGCATAACCTGGTACTCAGATGTTTAACTTTCCCAGGATTGTGAACACACACACCTAAATATTTATATTCTGACTGAAAATTAGGTACTTGTTTACTTGTGTAAATATGGATTTAAGGCCTGGCATTAGACCAGCGGCTGGAAAAGTTTGGATTGGTATCCCCACTGATACCGGCATACACCTTCACATGTCTTGAAACGAGAGAAAAGCGCCAAAATCCCATTTTCTACCTTTGTGCTGTTAAACCTCACTGATTTTTTTTTTAACCACTGAGTATTCCAGAATGGAACCCCAGTGGATAACAAGGCACAATCTGTACATCTTTGTGCGAGTATGTTATGCAGTGATTGAGTTCTGTTTCCCAATTGTCTCATAATTCAGATTGTTGCCATGGTTTAAAGCATCTTTGTATTATGTTCTTGCCCTTATCCATTTCTCAGTCTACTTTTCATGCTTTTGTAGTTAATTTAACTTTCTACTTCATTTTCTATGTAGTAATATATAATTGGGTATCCTAACTTTCCATACTGCAGTACTCTGTGGGCTGAAACCCTTTCTGTCAATGGAAAAAGAGTTGTATTTACACAAGAATTCCTTCCACTTACATTGGAAACATTATAGTGTGGAAGGCAACACATTACTCTGAAAACCACTTGGAGTAACAGTTTCTGGAAGGTGACTTTTGTTTTTTTTCTTTAAGGTTTTAAATGCTATGTTAAAAGAAGTATGCACGGCATTATTGGAAGCGGACGTCAACATTAAGTTAGTGAAGCAGCTGAGAGAAAATGTCAAGTAAGTCAACCAAACAAGGTAACACACTCCTATAGGTTTCTGTCTAAAGATATAAGCAGGTTGTTGCAGAGTGTGTAAATTTGCTCACCGTGTTTCCCCAAAAATAAGACACTGTCTTATATTTTTTTTTTGGCTCAGAAAAACACACTAGGTCTTATTTTCGGGGAAGCACGGTATCTGCCTTAGATGGCCATACAGGACTCATTGCACTTCTGGATTTTAAGCAGAATGGCTTGTATCTCTCCAGGAAGTACTCCACTGATTTAATGTGGTTCTTCTCCCCCGCCCCCACTCCAACAAAAATATTGGCCCTGTTCAGACATAATGGGAAATCATGATTATAAAAACAAGCCTTGCAGAGTCACAAGCCTGCTCCCCACTTCTTCATGTATGAATTTGGGAGGCTGCAGCACAACTAACTAGAATTAGAAGAAGCTAGAATGTCAAATCATATTTTGCTCTTAACATGGCCTTACATGGGTCTTTTTCTGTTTCAAACTATAGATCTGCTATTGATCTTGAAGAAATGGCTTCTGGCCTCAACAAAAGGAAGATGATTCAGCATGCTGTCTTTAAAGAACTCGTCAAGGTAAAGTGCATTAAGTATTAGTAATGGAGGCTTTTCTAATTCACAAGTCTTCAGTGCTCTAGGTTAATTTATCTTGCCATATATTACATAACTTCATCATTTCCGTTCAAATACAGTTGACTTTGAGTGGCTGTTGTGTGGCTATTGCAGAGTTGTTTATCATTGTGTTTAAGGAATTTGCCTACATGTAGCTTCCAGGGATTCCCCTCTCCCCAAGCAACCTTCCTATCACATCTTCTGCTATTACCAAGGGTCCCCTGGTCCTCAGGAGTGACTTTTTGGCAACCCAGACAAGCCATAGAATGGAGAATGGGGCAGGGAAGGTCGCTTGTGTGAGTGCCTTTGCTGTACAATGATATACTCAATTAAGTTGAGAACTCTTTGTTGTATGTGACTTGGCCTGGCTTCATTCTCTCAATTCACCTTCTACTCCTCTGTTAAGGCAACAGACAATTGCACAACTGTGCCTGAATTGGCAAGAAACCTCATTGACACCAGGGCATATAGAGCAAGGCTACCCACAAGTCTCTAACATGGCATCTTAGGGATCTTAGGCTCCCACAGAATGCCACTATAGCATAGGATTATAATGGGCTACTTTCACTTTTCTTTTTTGTTTCTAAAATTGAAAATAAATTTGTTTTAAAAGTGATACGGGAAAAAACACAATTTGTAAGCTGAACTGCAGACTTTGCAAATCTGATGTACACACTTCATCACTTTTGGCTCTGGAAACCTTTCTGTAGTTCTGAAACTTTACTTTCTAGCATGCATGTATTTTTTGCTTTACAGCTTGTAGATCCTGGAGTGAAAGCCTGGACACCAACAAAAGGAAAACAGAATATCATAATGTTTGTTGGATTGCAGGGAAGTGGCAAAACAACATCATGTTCAAAGGTAACTTATTTTACGATACATTAACATGAACAGATGTAGACATGTAAGTAGGCAAAATTTTCCTTACACGAAGAACTTTGCCACCAAAATCTTTGGGAACAGGACCTTATCGTTACTTAAAAGAGAATGTCTAATGGAAATACTCTCTGCTTATGCCAAAGGATAAGCCAACTGCAAAGGAACTGGTGGCTGTAGTACACTATCCCTTGAAAGGAAATTTCATTTTGGTTGTGTGCTTGCTGGTTTTTTTTTTTAAAAAAAAGCATCTTAATGTAATACTTGTGTTTGTAATATTCAAAATACTCAAAAATATGCATCACTAGTATTTGATACATTTGTCCTCTTAAAATTTGTCTCACGTTTGTCTTACCCCTGGAGTCTGGGGATAAGAATAGGCCCTCAGTTTGGTTGTACTTGTCGTAAGAGGCGACTAAACAGCCACCGGGTAGATGGAACTCATTAGCCTGGGAAGGCAGCTCATCTGAGAGAAGGAAAACTCTGATCCCAAACCTCCACTGCCTTGTGGCTACATCCAGTTATGGAAAAGGCTTCAGGAGTCAACCTCGAGGCAAAATCCGGAGCTGGAGTCCCTAAGGCAGTTCATGGCTGAACACAGTCACGTTCTGGCAACTCCTGCAACACCGCTAGAACAAACCATATTGGCTTCTGCTTTTCCATTAGACCATTTCAGCGATGTGGAGAGGGGGGATTTGCTGCATGGGTAACAGTCTATCCTCCATACCTACTTTACCCAGGCTTCGCGCTCTGGAGAGGACACTCTGTTCCAGAACCACTATTCAGAGTGCGATACCATAGTCTTCCGATACTGAAGGATGCCAACAAGAGATTGTCCTCTTAATTAACAAAGGGTCTCCAGCGTTCAATAACTCTATTGCAATTTTATCTACTCTCTGACATAGTTCTACAACAGAATTGACAAATTATCTGGTTCTAGCCTTAAGGAAAGAGGATGCTGTTTGTTCTCTTTCAGAAGTATCAACCTCTGGATGTTGTGCATGTCCTTTAATGAAAACCTTAAATATTAGAATTCTGTGTAGGGAAGGCATTGCCTACTTCCTTGCAATGCAGTTGTGCTCTTGCACATCTCCCATCCACTTCGGTAGAGAATGTGTAGGAGACATTTCTGGTGATTGAGACTGTGCAGCACCAAGACTTTTGAATGCGCTATTGCATGGGTGGTATTATTATTTATTAACAGTATTTATATACAGCTTTTCAACAGAAAGTTCACAAAGCGGTTTACAGACTCCCTGTCTCGAAAGGGCTCACAATGAAAAAGGATGCAAAAGAACACCAGCAAACAGCCACTAGAAAAGACAGTGCTGGGGTGAGGAGGGCTAGTTACTCTCCCCCCACTAAATAAAAGTGCCTCTTATCCAGTTAGCAGGGGTAAAGTGCCTCTGGGAAGCCCACAAGCAGAAAACAAAAGCATTCTTCTTTCCCTCTGTTCCTCACCTGCAGCTGGACCTGGCTGCAGCATATATATCGTAATTAGTAGCTGTGGGTGGACTAGTCCCTCTTGGATATGTCCTGTCCTCTGTTAAAGCTATTCCAGCCAGGAATGAATTATGCTCTGTGTGAAGAAGAACCTCCTTTTGTTCGTCCTGAATCTCTCGCCAGTTGGTTCAGTGAATGACCCTACCTGGTTCTGGTACTGTGAGAGAAGGAGAAAAGCCATAGTGGCGTCTGGGGTGTTACTTGGGGTAAGGGGAAAAAATCCCCTTTCTCCGAGTTGCCCTCCAACAGGCACCTACCTTATGCTGGATACAGCGCAGGCCACTCGGCCTGGCAGTTGTAGTGCAAGCTAGTATTAGGTAGTAAAAAAACTTACCAGTGGAGGTGGCTGTCTTTAGAGTGTCTTTTGTCCTTTTTGAGCTGGCAAAGGCCTCTTATTTTCCTTTAAGCATTTCAGCAACTCGTTCTATGAGTTTTTGGGCCACTGGTCTTAATGCTGTAACTTTTATCTGCTGTTCTGTGTTTTGTGGAATTTTTTTACCTGTCTTTTCTAACTTGATGGCTTTTGTATTGTAAACCACCCTGGAAATTCTGCAGATTGAAAGGTGGTATATACGGTACATTAGCTATAACTCTGAATAGCATTCAGAGTTATACCTAATTCAGACCTATCATTTTACACTAATATAATTGTTTGTTGTATCACAATATGATAGATTCAAGGCACATGTTTCAGTCTTAATGTTGGCTACTGAAAAACTAATGAAATGATGTAATTTTGTTTGGGATTTTACTATTAAATTAGCATTTTAGTTACATGTTTGGATTTCTTATTAACAGTTGGCATACTATTACCAGAGGAAAGGCTGGAAGACGTGTTTGATATGTGCAGATACTTACAGAGCAGGTGAAATTAGCATTCTTATTTTTAGCTATTCTGTTTTTGCAAAATGTGGATGTTCTATACGGCTAATCAGTATTTGCCTTCTACAGGTGCTTTTGACCAGCTAAAACAAAATGCAACAAAAGCAAGGATCCCATTTTATGGGAGGTATGTATACTTACTGACTTTGTTAGAAAAAAGTTCTGTTGACTTAGCTCAATGAGCCTCTACTCATAACTTTGAGAGATGTGTAGAAGCTCATTGAGCTAAGTCCACAGATCTTTTTTCTCTACTTTTACTGAATCAAAGTATCTTAAAGCTAAAATTATAATTCATTGCTGACCTTGACTTTTAAAAGTACTCATTATTTTTTAGAGAAGCTGAAGAACTTAGTGTTTGTGTCCTGAAGCTAAAAGAGATCCTTTTAAAGTCCTGGGAAGCTCTGTATAAGAACTTTGTCCTGCTATTTCTGTTTAATCTTGCTTTTTTTTTTTTTTTTGGCTCTGTACAGTTCTATTTACAGGATGTGTTTTGTGAAAACAGATTTGCAAGTGTTTCTTTTGAAAACAGTTCTTACAACTATGTTAGCATGCCTGTTAGGCACAATTGGCTAAGGAAAATCTGTTCTCCCTTCAAATGTGAATTTGGCTCCCAGGCCCCCTTTTTGATTCTGGGTTCAGGTACGGTGTACCCCCTGCACCCCCTCCGAGGCTCGCCAGTCAGCAAGCACACATTTGCATGGTGTGAGCTGAGACACTTGCTGCTTTCCAGAAGTTACTAGAAAGGGTGGGTTTTTCCTCCTCCCTGCAGCTTGACCAGATGCAATAGTGGTGAGTGGCTCCCTCTAAAGAATGATCTTATCAGTTGCTGCTGAGTAAGATTGCAATGCATGTAATTTAAGTACATTTCTGCTTGTTGGAACAGTTATACGGAGATGGACCCGGTGATTATTGCATCCGAGGGTGTTGAGAAATTTAAGAATGAAAATTTTGAAATAATAATTGTTGATACAAGTGGTCGTCACAAGCAGGAAGACTCTCTGTTTGAAGAAATGTTGCAAGTTGCCAATGCCATAGTAAGTATGAGAAATGTGCACCTTATGGACTCTTGTAGCATGATGGCTCTATGACAGATGCCTCGCTATAATAAGTGCTAATTGACATTTCGAGTCATCCATGTTCTGAAATATTTGTATTGAAGCTATTTAAGATATTCATGTATTTTTAATGTTTATTAGTAAGTTAATAAAGACAATTTTAATAGATGCATGCAGTGTGATCCTAAGCATTGTTACTCAGACATTAAGTGGTCTGAGTTCATTGGGACACTCAAATATGTGTAGGATTGCAGCATTATATTTGTTTATTACTAAGTAACTGAACAAATCTGCTTGCTATTTGAGTCAGAATTGAAAATACTAAAACTGGCTTCTTTTGGCCATGTTGATGGAGTAAACATACTAGTACAGAATTCTTGTGTTAGGCTAAATTTTTGCAGCTTTATGCACACTAGCAATGGAAGTAGACTACCTTCATTGTTGGTATGTATTGAAATGCCCATTTTAACAGCAAAATGACCTTTTTAGTCACTTGTGTGTGAATGTGCTGTGAAAGCACTTACAAATGAAAGGTGGACCAAGTGTTTAGAACTTAAAGGAAGTTCAGTTGTTGAACTTAATGAAGTATTATCCCTAGATCTATATATTAAAATTAGGTGACTGAAGCTCAGAAAAAAAAAAAAACACATGTTGGTTTTAAGGAAGCTGTACAGCTGTGGAAGTTGGTTCTTGTCACCTCTAAAAAAGAAAACCTTGTGGTGAAACTGAGGTGCCCTTTCTTGCCACACCTTCTGTCAGGGTACATGCAAATGACCAGGTTTCTTTCAGTATGAAAGCCAGCTCCTATTTGGGAGATTTGATGGGGGCAGTCCAGGTACACCCCAACTCCTTATCTACACTTGCCCTGAGAGGACCTTAGGAGCAATGAGAGATGGCTCTTTCTCTGGGCAAGAAGTTTGTGTAAGGAACTTAAAAAATAATGGGGCTTATTAAGAAGGAATGAAAAACAAAAAGCAAGAGTAAATTGTAGTTACAGGCACTTGCAATTAGGTAAAACACAGGTGTCTCAGACAAAATGGAAACACCTAATACAGCTAACTAGGCTTAGCATTGCCTATAAAGGTAGACCCCTGCTAACTGGGTAAGAGACACTTTTTTTTAGCAGGGGGAGAGTAACTGACCCTCCTCACCCCAGCAGTGTCTTGTCTAGTGGCTATCTAGTGTTCTTTTTGCATCTTTTTAGTTTGTGAGCCCTTTTGGGACAGGGAGCCATTAGTTGTTTGCTTTTTCTCTGTAAACCGCTTTGTGAACTTTCTGTTGAAAAGCAGTATATAAATACTGCTAATAATAACTTTCCCTTTTACCTTTGGAGACCGGAGGTGGCCTTTGTTCAATGTTGGAATGATAACGTCCAGGTTCAGATGAGCTGGTTCCTTTAATGAAGTTCATCTTGGTCCAGCCCCTGCTGTTATAGTTGGTCAATTCAGAGATAAGAAACTTGGGGTCAGCCCTTTGATTCTCCCTTTGGTTGTATGATCAGCTAGCTGAACTTAACAGGTGGACAGGAAGAAGCCACACTAAGCAGGGTGCAGGCTGTCTTCCTTCCTAGTCTCTTAGTTTTGCCTATACCAGGTCAGACTTCTTTCCCCAAAATGCATCAAAGCCAGGCTGCAGCTGGAATTACACAGCGGAAAAGGTCAGAATGAGAGGGGTCGATTTGGCTGTGATTTAGATTGCCTTATTGGGGAAAGAAAGTCTTAAGTGTTCTCATTCACCACAGTCTCTTGCAAATCCTCTTGAAGAAATAAGATGTATGAATACGTACAGTCAGATAGCATCATATGCATGTTATACTTGCACAAATTGAAGTATATGTGGTTGGCAACAACAAAGTGTGCCCCACACTTCACTCACAGACTATCCCAGAATGAGTGTGAGATGGGAGAATTTATTTGTTGTTCCCTCAGTAGATCTTGATCCTTGCATTCCTCTGATAGATTTTGAAGAAGCAGTAGGTATTTTTCAGATTTAAGGTAGCTTGAACTATATGCGATTTCTCTCGTACATGTTGACTCCAGAACCTAACCCTTGCAGAAGATGCAATCAGACTGTTGTTCCATGGTTTTCATAATGCTTGCTGATTTCAAAGTGATTGTAAAGAAAAACCAAATGATTCCCCACTTTTCCTTTCCGCAAATACTTCCAGCAACCAGATAACATTGTTTACGTGATGGACGCCTCTATTGGTCAAGCCTGCGAAGCTCAAGCAAAAGCTTTCAAAGATAAAGTAGATGTAGCATCGGTGATTGTGACAAAGCTTGATGGCCATGCGAAGGGAGGCGGGGCCCTCAGCGCGTGAGTATCTCTTCACAGTCATGGGGCTCAGTAGTGCTGCAGTTTGGTGGTGAAACAGCTGCTGCATGAAGTGAAACAGCTCTGAACACCAGAGCTACTCCCGGCTCTGCTTTGCTAGGACCTGTTTGTTAATTTTGAAGTGCCTCTTGTTTGTTGGTGGGGAGCAAAGAGTTAATATGTTGCCTCATATTTTCCTGCTGGCAATCTCTACAGTCCTTATTAGACTTTGGGGTTATGTATGTGGTTTTCTTTTCACAACTGTCTGTATGTAGCCGGGTCCCAGTTGTGAAGAACAAAATCCAGTGGCTGGAGGTTCTGAAATGAGTAAGGTTATTGCTTCAACAAGTCTGTGTAAGAAGATAATCAGGCCTGCATGCCTTCTTGCTCACTAGAACGCTTTCTAAGGCTGCAATCCTTGCACACTTTCCTGAGAGTAAGTCCTATTGAACACAGTGGGACTTACTTTTGAGTAGACATCGCTGGGATTGTGCTATAAATCTTACATCATCTGCTTGAGCCTAGTTTACAGCATAAGTTGTGCTTCATTGCAGAGTCGCAGCCACAAAAAGTCCCATCATTTTTATTGGCACTGGAGAGCACATAGATGACTTTGAGCCCTTCAAAACACAGCCTTTCATCAGCAAACTGCTGGGTATGTACTCATTGCTGGCTGCACACAGTTCCTCTCAAATTGTACTGACTTTGTATTTGGTAACTGACTTAATTTTCATCATTGAAGGTGGCCTTTTGTTTTCCAGGCATGGGAGATATTGAAGGATTGATAGATAAAGTAAATGAATTAAAATTGGATGACAATGAGGCGCTCATAGAGAAACTAAAACATGGTAAGCTACACTAAAACATTGTGAATGGGCTGTTTTAACAACTTACCAGTCCATAAATGTGGTTAGGGAGGATGGGGGCGGAGTTAGCAGCCTGATTTTTTACAATGCACTTGTTTTACAGTTGGTACTACCTTGAGTACCCTCTGAGAGAAAGTTAGGGTAAAAATCCATTAGACAAATAAAATAACTTCCCATTTATTTTGTACTCCAGGTCAGTTTACTCTGAGAGACATGTACGAACAGTTCCAAAACATCATGAAAATGGGGCCCTTCAGTCAAATCTTGGTAATAAAATTGAAGCCTCCATGTTGTGAATTCTAATAGTTCTTTTTAAAAATCACTTCTGTTGAACTTGGGTGGTATGAGCTGTGTTTCTGACTGTGACCACCAACGGACATCTGAGCTGCGCAGGGTCTGTTGCAGCTGCTGGTTCTCTGTATGGTGATGATGTCATTGCCGAGCAGCTTGGGGAGCAGGAACAGCATCAGCCACACAGTTGATGACCATTCTGTAAGGCAAGCATTCCTAAGGGTCAGAGGGTTTAAAAGGAGGGGGTGAGAGAGAGGCAGAAGGAGAAAGACATGGAGAATGGGACAGGGAGATAGGAAGCAGAGAGGTGGAATGGAGACAAGAGCAAGTGAGAAGGGGCTGAATGCAGTAAGGAATCACAGGACAGTTGGGGTAAGGCCCGGGGGAGGAAGAAGAGAAGCTGGAGAGGAGGAACCCCAGGGCTAGAAAGAGGGAGACTGGAGCAGTGTTGGCAAGTGACAGCTGAACAGGGAGAGGAAGCAGCCAGGAAGTCCCCATCATCAACCCTAGTCCCTTGGCAGGGGGTGGTGTAGGGCACCCAGAGTCCTTTCCCGCTGCCACAACAGGAAAGGCAGCAGCAGGATGAGGGAAAGGCACAGAGTGGAGGCCCTCCCTGTGCTCTTACTGGAGTAAGGAAAATAGCCAACAAGGCAGAAATAGAGACTGGTGCTGAGGCATGCTTCTGGTCTTGAAGAACCTCCCCCTTCTTCCTACCAACCATGTGTGGCATTCCTGCAGTGATTCCTCAAATTCTTCAATGTTGTTAGGCTTGTTATAGAGCCCACAGTGTCATTCCCCAATACATGTGATGTGGATCTCCCACCTTGACAGGAGGTGAAGTGTATGGGGCAGGCAACACTTGTCTATTAAAATCAGTCTGCATTCAAAAGCTGCATAAGCTTGTTTCAGTGCACTTTGAAGTGGCATTTAGCATCTCTTTATTGTGGTTGTAGGGCATGATCCCTGGTTTTGGAACAGATTTTATGAGTAAAGGCAATGAACAGGAGTCTATGGCAAGGCTAAAGAAACTGATGACCATAATGGACAGCATGAATGATCAAGGTAAAACTCTGAATATACAAAAACTGAAGAATTACAAGGATACTGATTACGTTCTGAGAATAATGAGAAACCAAACACCCAAGCAAAGATAGTTCTCACTCCTTGTGGAACTAAAATTCTCCCTAAGGTTACCCAGTTGTGGAGGAAAGGTGGGGTATAGATGCATTCCATACACTAAATAAACAAGGTCAAAATAGTCTGTGATTGCTCACATCCTCCACTTCATGAATTTTGATAAAATGTTAATGTAAAATATCTTCGGTTGCTCCCTTTTTCAAAATGGTGGGTCTATAGTTGCTGCTATAGTTGCTGCTATAACCCCTGCTAACTGGTATGAGGCACTTTTTCAAGTGGGTGCTCCTCTTTTATTTAGCAGGGGGATAGTAACTGGCCCACCTCACCCCAGCAGTGTCTTTTCTAGTGGCTGTCTGCTGGTGTTTCATCTTTTTAGATTGTGAGCCCTTTTGGGACAGGGAGCCAGTAGTTATTTGATTTTTTTTCTGTAAACCGCTTTGGGAATTTTTTGTTGAAAAGTGGTATATAAATACTGTTAATAACAATAATAATATAGTTGTTAGGCTTAATGGAAAAGCAGAGGATTAGTATTATTCCTGCTAAATGGATAAAGAGGCACTTTTCCAAATGGTATTCCTCTTGTATTCAGCAGAGAGAGAGAGAGAGAAACTCTCTTTCACCCCAGTATGATGTCTTTTCTAGGGGCTGTTGGTGGTGGTCTGCATCTTTTTAGAGCAACGGTCTCCAAACTGGAGACTGTTGTGCGCTGGGAAAGGCTTCCTTGGCACAACCGGTGCTTACCGTTCCGCTGAGGAGGTGCTGTTCTTGGCCGCTGATCACTCTGAAAATGCACCCTCGCCAGCCATGTCTGCCCAGAAATGTGGGCACAATTGCTGCTGGGGCAACAGAACCTGGAAGTAGCTGTCTGGAGCGCAGTTTGGGGGAGATTGATGACCAAAAACAGCTGCTTCCCTGTGGAATGGTAAGCTCTGTTCGCATGGGAGAGGGATTAGACAGGATGCCGAAGTCTGGAGGGCCCTGTTTTAGAGGATTGTGAGCCCTTTTGGGACAGGGAGTTATTTAGCTGTTTTTGTCTGTAAACCGCTTTGTGAACTTTTTGTTCTTAGTATTTGAAATGTTAATTGAGACACCAAGCTGGTAAAAGAGTCCTGAGCTGTTGATCATTTTAAATATCTGTATTTGACTTGTCAGCAATTTAATACATTCCGGTCCAGAATGAATGACTGCTTTTCCCTGGCTTCTCTTATTATAGAACTTGATAGTACAGATGGGGCCAAAGTTTTCAGTAAACAACCAGGGAGAATCCAAAGAGTAGCAAGAGGTTCTGGCGTATCAACGCGAGATGTTCAAGAACTCCTGACGCAGTACACCAAATTTGCACAAATGGTGAAAAAGATGGGAGGCATCAAAGGGCTTTTCAAAGGTGAGACACATGCATAAATGTCAGGTGCATGTTCTGAATAGAATCTATTCTTGAAAATAATAGAAAGACCACAAGTGTACTTGGGCCACTTGTGCTGTAACATTTTGTGCTTTTGGATTCATTTTCTAATAGATGCCATGTGCACCTTGAATATGGAATTTGGTTATCTATAACTACTGGAACTGAATTTTGTACAGAATCCTATTTATAGAGTCTGTCTTGGAAAAATCATAACATCTCCATACTTTCCAGAAGCGTTTCAGATAATTGTTTACATTGATTCTAGTTGAGATGGAGTTGGTACATAAGTGGTGGCAATCTCTAGACTACATGGTTCTCTTTTAGGGAGGAAATAAAACCCAACAAGAGTTTGTAAAGAGACTAAAATTCATTTTCTGTTTCTTGGCTATGGGAGTTCAGCAACATTCTTAGTTTGATGCTATAGTGATCATAACGAATATACCTGCCTCAGGCCTGTAAGAGACAATACAACTTCAATATACAGGTGTGCACCACTTAACGATGGGGATACATTCTCTGATCCCTGTTGTGCAATTAGGTCATTAAGTGACCATTCAGTCCAATCTATTGCCTTTGTGTAAAGACGCTCCCTGCCAGACACTAGCTGGTTGCACAGGCTACTGCAGATAGATTGCCACTTCTTTGCATTAAGAGTCTCTCTGTTTTATAAACAGACACTTTGCTGCAGGCTATGGAAGACGAGATTGCCTCATTATGAGCATCTTTATTGTGCTTTGACCTCATAAACGTCATATATGCGGTCCATTAAGCCAGTGGTGTCCAAACATTTTGGCAGGAGGGCCACATCATCTCTCTGACACTGTGTCGGCGGCCAGGAAAAAAAGAATTAATTTACATGTAAAATTTGAATAATTTTTTATAAATTTACATAAATGAATATCTTAGAGCTGGAACTTATATAAATGAATGAAGATCTTGCAATAGCTCAAGGTCTATAAAAGGCCTTGCACAAAGCATGACTGGCCTTTCCTTTTTCTGCTGCTGCTGCAACACAGACGTCAAACAGCAAGCAGTGGAGGGAGCTGTCGTACCACAGCTCACATGAGAAGTCAAACAGTTGCCCACACACTGAGAGCAGTTGTGTCGGGCCAGCGCAGGCTCCAGCAAGCCTCCAGAGGGCCAGAGACTCATTGGAGACTGGGGGCTCCCCACAGGCCGGATTGGGAGTCCCCGAGGGCCGCAAGTGGCCCCCAGGCCGGGGTTTGGACACCCCCGCATTAAGCAAACAGTTAAGTGGCGTACACCTGTGTGTGTGCGCACACGCGCATATGCATATGAATTTGAAACCGTGATTGTACGTTGATTTTATGGTATTTGTTATTCAGCATGTTGAGATCTTTACTTATTTTCACAGTTTAGGGCAATGTATAGGTATTCAAATAGTTCTCATGGGTTTAACTTTTACTTGTATACTGCTTGTGAAAAGTACCTGATAGTCAAGTTGGATCTCTATGATGCACAAGAACTATACCTGGCAATTATAGCTAAAGTTCTGCTTTTTCTTGTGTAACTCAATAACACACAGTCAGCCCCCCCATCTGCATCTGACATTGCTGAGTAACACCAAGAGGCATATCATATTGCAGATGCATTCATTTGCCATTTTTTTCTCCTTCCTCCATCCCTGGGGTCTTGTTCTGTCACTTTTAAGGAGGTGATATGTCAAAGAATGTAAACCCATCCCAGATGGCAAAACTGAACCAACAGATGGCAAAGATGATGGATCCCAGAGTTCTTCATCACATGGGTAATGGCTTTTTTCTTTCTCTCTGTATACTGTGGAGGGCTAATATTGACATATGCTCATGTATAGTAATTTGAGTGTTGTGTAATCATAAACCCTTCAGTGTTTGTCAACATACAAATGTAAAAAGTAATAGGCCTTCAGGAATCATGTGAATTACTTGAGGCTGTCATTGGTACTTCTAAGAAATGGATTTAATTCAGACATGATATAGGTAATTTTGGTTAGGTGGAATTGTGTTTTTTGGCACACAGTATGCTTGCTAATTAGGGATGTGGTGATTTGGAGTGTGGTGTCGTAGAGGGCTACTGTTTAAAGAAAAACAAGCCAAAAGTAAGCTGGGCACATGGAACTTGTTAGATGATTCTTGGGCTTCAGCTGTTGGCTAACCCCACACAAATGCTCTGCAGCATGAGGCTTCTTCAGAACTATAGTGTTGACTCTAACATGAATGACTATACTTTATCTCACTCTTCTACTCTAGGTGGCATGGCAGGATTGCAGTCCATGATGAGGCAGTTTCAACAGGGTGCTGCTGGAAACATGAAAGGCATGATGGGATTCAATAACATGTAAAAGAAGCCTTAATAAAACTGACTTGATTAACCGTATTTGCTGGAACATCACTGAAAGAATGCAATCCTTTTTGCCATGCAGGGGAGAGTTAATGCAGCAAGTGGTGTTTTTGAAACTTCAATTCTGAGAGTTTCTAGATTTATCTCTAGAAAGTGGTTATATTTTTGCTTAAATTAGTTTTTTTCTGTTTTAATTTTGATGTTACATGGAGAGTTCTTAAGTTAAAAATTTAAATCATGTACAAATTTAATATTTAGAGGAACTTTTTAATTGCCTAAAATGGCAGCCGTTATATTTGTAAACAGCTCAGATCTTTGGTTAATGCCAATATGTCACAGATACTGTAAAATAAACTTAAGTGGTTGTAAATTTAAGTTTGATGTTGTTCACTTTAGCTTATACTTTTGGAATAAGTGTGTTGAAGTGTTGACCTCCCTCCACAATATGTCAAAGTGCTCTTGCTAACCCTTTCTTCCCTAGATGCAAGTGTATATGCTTTGGACAAAGATGATTCAGGGATCTTGTGCTTTTAGATGACTCCATGAAATCTCATCTATTCTGTTCTTCCAGCTCTGGTCAGCAGGACCTGAATTATTGCATAATGGTAAAATTCCACATCACATTAATGCAGGGGTGTCCAAAGTTTTTGGCTGGAGGGCCACATCATCTCTCTGACACTGTGCCGGGTGCCGGGAGGGGGGGAGAATTAATTTACATTTAAATTTGCATAAGTTTACATAAATGAATATATTAAAGATGAACTTATATGAATGAATGAAGGTCTTGCAATAGCTCAAGGCCTATAAAAGGCCTTGCACAAAGCAAGGCTGACCTTTTCTTTGCTGCCTCTGCTGCATCACAGACATGAAACAGCAAGCAGTGGAGGGAGCCCCCCACAGCTCACGTGAGAGGTCAAACAGTCACCCTCATGCTGAGAGCGGTTGCATTGGGCCAGTGCAAAATCCAGCAAATCTCCAGAGGGCCAGAGGCTCATTGGAGACTGGGGGCTCCCTGAGGGCTGCATTGAGAAGCCTCGAGGACAGCGTGTGCCCGAGGGCCGGGGTTTGGGCACCCTTGCATTAATGTAGTGATGTCATTTTTCAAATATTTGCATTATTTTGAAGATAATGATTTCCCAGTACATATTTTTTCCAGAGCCCTACTGACACGTTACCGTTTGAGGCTCAACACCATATCTACACTAGAATCCAATAATCTGTCCAGTTTTTTGCTATTTGCATGTGGAGACTGCACTGATTTTTTCAGAGCCATTATTGAGATAGCATATAGCTGATGTTTGGCCCTCCTGGTCCTACCTCAAATATTTTGTTGGTTAGAAACTATCTTTCTTATGCTGGCTATTACAAAGCTTTCAACCCCCATATGTCTAATGAGCTTGTTTTATTTTTTTTTCCAATATGTAAGAAGATCTTTCCAAACTCCCTGTTTTGTTCTATCTTGGTTCTGCATCAGTCTTTCTTTTCAGAATTATCACACATTAAGTGTATTTATGATAGTATCAAATGGGTACCTGATCACTTCTACTTGGTGTGAGATAACTGGAGACAGTCAGAGGCCATGTGTTAGAGCCCAAGCCCCTTACAGTTAGTTGCATTGGTACCAAGGGATGGAGGAGAAGGGGAAGGAAGCTTTTTCTTCCTGGAGCCATGATCATGAGTGATTCACAGAGGGTGTTGTGGCAATTGGACATGAAATCATTTTTTAAAAGATGTCTTTACCAAAAAGGTGCATACCTTAAAACACTCAGAGCTTCAGGGAGATACTGCTGCCCGAACGGCTCCTCCTGACCAAGGAATTAAGTCAGATAGAGGTGAAAAGAGAAGATGTTTCAAACCTCATTGATAAAGGTCGATAAGTCACTGGGCCCTGATTGCATCCACCCAAGAGTTATTAAGGAATTGAGGAATGAAGTTGCTGATCTCTTGACTAAAATACACAACTTGTCCCTCAAAATGGCCACGGTACCAGAGGACTGGAGGATAGCAAATGTCACACGGATCTTTAAAAAGGGAGGGAAGGAAGGGAGACCTGGGAAACTATAGGCAGTCAGCCTAACATCTATACCGGATAAGATGGTGAAATGCCTCATCAAAAGTAGAATTTCAAAACACATAGACGAACAGGCCTTCCTGAGGTAGAATCAAGTCTTGCCTCACAGATACATCATATCTGCCTCATAAATCATATCTTGCCTCATAAATACACTTATAGAATTCTTTGAAAAAGTCAACTGGCATGTGGAAGGCAGGAGAACCCATGGACATTCTATATCTGGACTTTCGGAAGGCGTTTGACATGGTCCCTCACCAAAGGCTGCTGAGAAAACTCCACAGTCAGGGAATTAGAGGGCAGGTCCTCTCCTGGATTGAAACCTGGTTGAAGACCAGGAAACAGAGAGTGGGTGTCAATGGGCAATTTTCACAATGGAGAGAGGTGAAAAGCGGTGTGCCCCAAGGATCTGTCCTGAGACTGGTGGTCTTCAACCTCTTCATAAATGACCTGGAGACGGGTGAGCAGTGAGGTTGCTAAGTCTGCAGACAACACCAAACTTTTCCAAGTGGTGAAGACCAGAAGTGATTGTGAGGAGCTCCAGAAGGATCTCTCCAGACTGGCAGAATGGGCAGCAAAATGCCAGATGCGCTTCAATGTCAGTAAGTGTAAAGTCATGCACATTGGGGCAAAAAATCAGAACATCACATATAGGCTGATGGGTTCTGAGCTGTCTGTGACAGATCAGGAGAGAGATCTTGGGTGGTGGACGACAAGTCGATGAAAGTGTCGACTCAATGTGCAGCGGCAGTAAAGAAGGCCAATTCTATGCTTGGGATCATTAGAAAAGGTATAGAGAACAAAACGGCTAATATTATAAAGCAGTTGTACAAACTGATGGTAAGGCCACACCTGGAGTATTGTGTCCTGTTCTAGTTGCCACATCTCAAGGACATAGTGGAAATGGAAAAGGTGCAAAAGAGAGCGACTAAGATGATTACTGGGCTGGGGCACCTTATGAGGAAAGGCTACGACGTTTGGGCCTCTTCAGTCTAGAAAGGAGACGCCCAAAGGGGGACATGATTGAGATGTACAAAATTATGCATGGGAAGGACAGAGTGGAGAGATGCTCTTTTCCCTCTCACCCAACACCAGAACCAGGGGACATCTACCAAAACTGAGTGTTGGGAGGATTAGGTTAGACAAAAGAAAATATTACTTTACCCAGCATGTAATTAGTCTGTGAAACTCCTTGCCATAGGAAGTAGGGATGGCATCTGGCCTGGATGCCTTTAAAAGGGGATTGGACAAATGTCTGGAGGAAAAATCCATTACAAGCCATGATGCGTATGCGCAACCTCCTGATTTTAGAAATGGGTTATGTCAGAATGCCAGATGCAAGGGAGGGCACCAGGCTGAGGTCTCTTGTTATCTGGTGTCCTCCTTGGGGCATTTGGTGGGCTGCTGTGAGATACAGGAAGCTGGACTAGATGGGCCTGTGGCCTGATCCAGCGGGACTGTTCTTATATTGACCAGTAGCACTTACAGCTGAGTAGCAATCTGTAGGTTGGGGCTCTCAGCCTGGTGCTGGGAGAGCTGCCTGCCTGCCCTGAGTAGCCAGGCTGTCAGTCTCCACCAGGAGGAGGAGGAGGAGGCCGAGGGCACTTGCTGGCTGGCAGGGCCGCTGCTGGGGGAGCTTCTCCCACCCCCAGATAGGCAAAGGGTGTCTGCAGTAGAGGGTCGCCTTCTGCAGGCCAGCCTGGCTTCCCTGCTCCTCTGCCCTCCAGCGATGTGCAGGGGGAGGCTCTGCCTCCCCTGCCTCCCCTCCCGCGGTGGCGGAGGTGCTTTTCAATGGACCGGCGGAGAGGCTCTGCCTCCCCTCCCCTCCCCTTCCCTCCCCCTGCACCGCCGGGGCAGTGCATTGGGGAGGGAAGGAGGCGAGAGGCTGGGCGGGGCTGCGGGGCTCCTGCCAGGGGCGGCACCGAGCCCGCCTGCCTCCTGCGCGTCTCCTAGCAGCAGCCACTGAGCCGGGCGCGGCTGGGCGGGCGGGCGAGCCGCCTCCCGGCCTCCCTCCCTCCCTTCTGTGAGCTCACTTCCCCCGCCGCCCGCCCGCCCGCCTCCAGCCGGGAGGAGGACCTGGCGCGGCCGTCGCCGGCCAGCCGGGAGCAGCAGGATGGAGCCCCCGCAGCCCCTGCCCGCCGCCAGCCTCCACTACGCGCCCGCCGCCGCCTGCGCCCTGGAGCCCCGCCAGCAGCAGGTGAGCGCGGCCCCTGGAGGCGGCGGGGGGCCCTGGGGCAGGGGCTCTCCCGGCTGGAAGGGCAGCAGGGCCAGGACAGGTGCCGACCCTGCAGGGCACAGGGGCGGGGGCCTCCACAGCCAAGGGGGAGCGCTGCAGGCACCCCCATGCCAGACTCCCCAGAGAGTGAAGGGGGTGGACAGGCAAACCAGGAGTGGCCCCAGGAGCAGGGGAGGCAGGCAGAGGCCTTCGAAAAGCACCGCCACCCTGTGAGGTGTGCAGGCACCCACAGCCATGTGCTCCACGCTCTGTGCATGGGTTGTGAGTGCTTGCACACCTCACACGAGGACTCCAGTGGGGAGGCTCTGCCTCCCCACCCACCTCCCATCCTTGCACAGCGCATAGGGTGTGTGCACTTGCACGCCTCACGCACGGCAGTGCTTTTCAAAGGACTCAGGTGGGGAGGCTCCGCCTCACCTGCCTCCCCACCCCCTCCCTGCCAGAAGGCCTTCTGAGGGGGTCACCCATGACGCACTTCTACTAGGAGGTCCTCTGCCATGGACTCAACATCCACAGATGTTCAAATCCACACCTGCCAGGGCCACAGGTGAAGAGGGCCTGCTGTGTATTTTTGAAAGCACCTTCTTTACTTCTTGCTGCTGGGGTTGTGGAGAGGGCAGTGCTGATTGCTGGCAGAAGAGCAGGGTTGGTCTTGGTGGTGCCCCATGTCTTAATTAGGCATCCGAAACGGGGTGTCCTCCCTTCTGCGGGAGGCAGGCTGGCTGTCTGGTCCCAACCTGAGTTGTTAGAAGTGCAGGGTGGAGCCCTATTTGACAAGGCCTCCAGAGCCTGAAATTCTGGTACTTATGAGTTCTCCATGTCCACGTTTTGTAAGAATAATAAGTTTGACTAACCCCACTCTTTCCATAAATAGGAAAGCTGGACACAAATTCACAAGCAGAACTTACTATTTAATTGGTTTATTATTTGCTGCCTCCTTTCTTGGCTGGTCCTGCATTTCTGCTTCATGCCCAAATGGGCTCTTCTGATTCCTTGCAGCTTCTGTAAGCAAATGCCTGCTACAAATCAGCCTGTTCAATATTAAATGAAGGCAGGTGTTGGCTTTCAGCTATTTGTGAAAGCTTGGCAAGGGCCTTGACATGCAGTTGTCCTGCATGTAAAGGATCCTCTTTAAGAGGAACTTTTAAAGCTGACAGAAGTTTACACTGGCTAATGCATCACAGCCTGTTAAATTCTTCTGGCACGTTTGATGTTCTTAAGACTGGGCTAGAAGAATACAAACAAATGTTTAATGTCCGGGTCGCCACTATATGTAACATTTCATCTCTATAAGCTTAGGGGGAGTTTGAGTGGAGGCTGTTGCTATATCATTTACACTGGATTGCAGTAGGAACAGATACATCGATTTACTGAAAGTCTTTATCATACCATGTAATGCCTGAGGCTGCTCTTGTAAGTTTCATACACAAACTAAAGCATAGCTGCTACCTACGTATACCTTGGAATTTGCCTCCTCTATACTTTGTTAGCTCAAATGTTGAATGAATGAATTCAGACTTTTCATTGGCAGAAGCAAGACAGAAAAACTGTTTTAAGTATTTTGCATCCTCCCCCCCGTTGTTTGATTCTAGAACTACTGTAGACTTTAGAAGTAATGTTTTTGCAGAGCAAAAGACCAGAACTTACAAGTGGCCAGTATTGAATTCTTTCTCCTCAAAGATTCTCAGCTATAAAATATTAGTTAGAATTGAAATTGGGAAGAGAAACACTGAAAAAGTCTCAGCACATAATGAAGAATGTCTTTGAATTCCTGATTTCTGACTTTCTGCTAACCCTGGGGTAGGTTTGCAGATTTTTAAAAAGTATATAAACAGTTTTGGTGGAACCTAGTGAATTAAGGGCCCAATTCTATCCAACTTTCCAGCACCAGCATAGCTGCAATGCAGCTCCAAGGTAAGGGAACAAATGTTCTCATAGCCTGAGGAGGCCTTTGTGACTGCCTCCCCACCAGTAGATGAGTGCACACCTCATTGGTGCAGCTGCACTGGCGTTGGAAAACTGGATAGGATTGAGTCCTAAATCATTCTTGGTAAATTCAGGTGGCTTTTATTGTTAATTTCACTTGTGTTAGATGCAAGCACATACAACTTCAGAACCTTCTTGAAATAACTCTAGCAAATACAAACACATGACATGAGAAGTAATTAAAAAGTGTTTGTTTAACTTCCTGTTGTAGACCAAGACAGTTTTTTTTTCCCTAAGCACTAATCTTTGGCATTGGAGATGGGAGTTTTGGCTCAGGGTAGTAATGTTCGCAATTGTTGTTGGAAAGTACCATATTGTCAGGCTGAGAACTAGTTCTGTTGCTCTACTTATTTGAGGTAGCTGTGACAGCACAAGGAGCAGCCGCCTTCTGCCAAGGAAACTCTTTCCTGGCCTTTTCCTATGAGGAAGGCTGGTGCTGGGTTGTCTGGATGCTGCCTTGTGGCCTGGCCTCCTTTCCACTGTTGTCAGAGCTGCCGAAGGAGCAACTTAGTGAGGCTGGTGCTTTCTGGGCTAGTTTCAGAGCAGGTTCTAGAATACTGCTAGACCTGCCAGTTTGAGACTTGTAAATTTGGGGATAATCAGCAGTATGGCTCTACAGCACTGATATGACCTTGAGCCTTGGCAAATGTGGGCAATACCTGCAAGCTAAGTTCTGTGTTGCTCACCTATTTCCTGGCTTGGAGCTTTTGCTCCCTGGCCACTCTAATGCCTCTTCTGTAGCAGATATTTTGGTTCTGTTGTTTAGGGCTGTGTTCCTGTGTTCATTGTTTTTCAAATCAGTAACTGGCTTGCTGTTCGGATAATATATATTTTTCTCCAAAGAAAATTGGTGCCCTCTTTGTTAATCTCAGTTAACGATCAGCCTTTTAGTAATGTTGGATGCTTGGGATATGTCAAACTATGAAAAAACCAGAACGGGTTGTCTTGTAAGTGCCTCTTCTGTGAATGAAAGGCCCTTCCATTTGTGCAAGATGGAGTGTGTTTGATTTTTGCTGGTCTCTTTCCCCTGCAGCCCCCGGCTGCACTAATATAGTCCTGCTTTGCTTGGAGGACACTCTGGATTGGAGCAGATGTTTGACGGATTGAGAGGGAGAAGGGCATATGTTCACTTGCACAAACTTCATTACTGTCCTTGGGATACCACCCAATTAGTTTGATATGATGTCCTGGTCATGACCAGTACAGTATATTAAGACCAAATTGTTAATACAATTTTGAGAGAGCAATTGAGGCAGTTCATTGCAACTCAGAAACAAAGATATAACCTTCAGATATAAAACAAATTAAAAAATTAATATACTCAGCCAAACAACAAAACATATTTTAAAATCCATCACACTCATTTGAATATAGGTTATAGCTTATGGAAAAACTGTATGGTCCAGGTGTAATAGAGACTTTCTGGTGGCATTCCAGGGGACATACCTTCTGTCCGTTGGAGGCATCTGTTCCTCAGTCTTGCTAAATATAACGGAGAACTGTTATAAAGTAACATTTCAATAGTCTTCTGAGCCTGTGGAACATTTACAAAACCTATGAAAGGAAGTTACATTTGTGAAGCACTGGAAGGCAAGTCACGAGATTTCCCAACACTGCAAGGCAGAAAGCCTGTAATCAAATTAAGCTAGTTAGATGATGGCACAATCCTGGGTGTGTTTACTCAAAAGCTAATCTTACTGCGTTCCGTTGGACTGATTCTCTTTTATCAATGTTTAGGATTGCAGCATTTGCCTATCAGAAACTGGATCCTAATGGTTAGGAAATTCAATAGTACAGTATATTTATAATATATTTATTGTTGGCATCCTTCAGTCTCGGAAGACTACGGTGTCACGCTCTGAATGGTGGTTCTGGAACAGAGTGTCCTCTCCAGTGCGCGAAGCCTGGGTAAAGTAGGTATGGAGGATAGGCTGTTACCAATGCAGCAAACCCCCCCTCTCCACGTCGCTGAAATGGTCCAATGGAAAGGCAGAGGCCAATACGATTGGTTCCAGTGGCGTCGCAGGAGTTGCCAGAACGTGGCGGTGTTCAGCCATGAACTGCCTCAGGGACTCCAGCTCCGGATTTTGCCTCGAGGTTGACTCCTGAAGCCTTTTCCATAACTGGATGTAGCCACAAGGCAGTGGAGGTTTGGGATCAGAGTTTTCCTTCTCTCAGATGACCTGCCTTCCCAGGCTGACGAGTCCCATCTACCCGGTGGCTGTTTAGTTGCCTCTTACGACAAGTACACCCAAACCAAGGGCCTATTCTTATCCCCAGCCCCCAGGGGAAAATACATTTATATTTAACTATATAAGCGCCTACAGGGATTTTCTTGACAGTGGTGGCCAGGTCATCATAGAATTTGTCTTTGGCTTCTGCTGGAGACGACAGAGTCGGTGCATAAGCACTGATGAGAGTGATAGGTCCTGCTGATGACTGGAGCTGCAGGGACAAAATTCTTTCACTTCCCACAGTAGGTGGGATGATGGATTTCAGCAGGGTATTTCTGACCGCAAAGCCAACGCCATGTTCCCTGGTTTCGTTTGGTGGTTTTCCCTGCCAGAAAAATGAGAAATTTCTCTCCTTGACAGATCCGGAATCTGGCAGCCTAGTCTCTTGAAGGGCGACGATGTCCATCTGCAGTCTGCTCAGCTCCATGTCGATGACAGCTGTTTTGCGTGCGTCGTCTATTTCTTGCAGGTCATCAGAGAAGCCAGGTGTCATTGTCCTAACGTTCCAGGTGCCCAGCTTTAGGGCAGTAGTTTTCTGTTTTCTGTTGCATGGTGCAGAGTTGTCGATCCGCTTGTCGGTTTTCACCCTAAACCCCACGCACCCCGTGAGGTTAACGGACCGTGGCGAGGCAACACCTTACTGGCTGGGGACTGCCCAGCTTAAGGCGGGCGGTAGCTGCCCAATGAGATGCAATGATCTCTCCCACCGTCGGAAGCAGCCCCTGGCGTCATGCTCTACGCCAATCGAGCAAAGACTTATAACCGGTAAACTGCTGCTTCCCGTGTTGTGCCGACGCCGTATGGCGAAGTTGGAGTGTCCTCTCCAGTGCGCGAAGCCTGGGTAAAGAAGGTATGGATGATAGGCTGTTACCCATGCAGCAAATCCCCCCTCTCCACGTCGCTGGAATGGTCCAATGGAAAGGCAGAAGCCAATACAGTTGGTTCCAGCGGCGTCACTGCGGCGTCACTGCGGCGTCACTGTCAAGAAAATCCCTGTAAAAGAGCCATTGTTCATCTTCGGCGATTTCAATGCTAGAGTTGGTGCTGATAACAGTTCATGGCCCACTTGCTTAGGTCAGTTTGGCACTGGGAGGATGAACGAAAATGGCCAACGCCTGCTAGAGTTTTGCTGTCATCACGGTCTCTGTGTCAGCAACACATTCTTCAACACAAAGCCCCAACATAGAGTCTCTTGGAGACATCCAAGATCAAAGCACTGGCACCAGCTCGACCTGATCCTCACCAGACGCTCCAGCCTTCCCAGCATCAAGATCACACGCAGTTATCATGGTGCTGCCTGCGACACTGACCACTCCCTGGTGTGCAGCAGAGTGAAACTGCAAACAAAGCGACTGTATCACACGAAAAAGGAAGGAAGACCTCGCATTGATACCAGCAAGACCCGGGATCAGAGAAAAGTGGAGGAATTTGCACAAGCGCTTGAGGAATCTCTTCCAGGCCCGGCCGACGCAAACGCATCCAACAGATGGGAACATTTCAAGAATACCGTTTACAACACCGCCTTGTCCATATTCGGCAAGAAGACCAACAAGGCGGCAGACTGGTTTGAAGCCCACTCTGAGGAGTTGACACCAGTCATTGAGGAAAAGAGGAGAGCTCAAGCAGCATACAAGGCCTGTCCCAGTGAGCGCAACCTGCAGGTCCTCCGAACTGCTCGCAGCAAAGTCCAACAGACTGCCAGGAGATGTGCTAACGACTACTGGCTCCAGCTCTGTTCCGAGATACAGATAGCAGCTGAGACGGGCAACATCAAGGGGATGTATGATGGTATCAAGCAGGCCCTAGGTCCAACACAGAAGAAAATTGCCCCTCTGAAGTCTGCCACAGGCGAGGTCATCCAGGATCGGGCGCAGCAGATGGAACGCTGGGTGCAGCACTACTCTGAGCTATATTCCAGAGAAAATGTAGTCACCGAAGAAGCACTGAACAACATTGAGTGCCTGCCTGTGCTGGAAGAGCTTGACAGTGAACCAACCCTAGAAGAACTTCACGTGGCCCTGGACTCCCTTGCCTTTGGCAAGGCACCTGGAAAAGACAGCATCCCTGCTGAAGTCCTAAAATGCTGCAAAGAGATCATCGTCACTGAGCTGCATGAAATCCTCTGTCTCTGCTGGAGAGAAGGTGGAGTACCTCAAGACATGAGGGATGCAAACATCATCACGCTGTACAAGAACAAAGGTGACAGGGGTGACTGCAACAACTACCGCGGCATCTCTCTCCTTAGCGTCGTAGGAAAGCTGTTTGCCCGAGTTGTACTAAAGAGGCTCCAGGTACTTGCAGAGAGCGTCTATCCAGAATCGCAGTGTGGATTCCGAGCCAACAGGTCCACCACTGATATGGTATTCTCCCTTAGACAACTGCAGGAGAAATGCAGGGAACAACGACAGCCACTCTTTATAGCCTTCATAGATCTCACGAAGGCTTTCGACCTGGTCAGCAGAGACGGCCTCTTCAAGATTCTCCCCAAGATTGGATGTCCACCCAGGCTCCTCAGCATCATCAGATCTTTCCACAAGGACATGAAGGGCACTGTTGTTTTCGATGGCTCCACATCAGACCCTTTTGACATCCGAAGCGGAGTGAAGCAGGGCTGTGTTCTTGCACCAACCTTGTTTGGGATTTTCTTCGCTGTCCTGCTGAAGCAGGCCTTTGGAACTGCAACAGAAGGCATCTATCTCCGGACCAGATCAGACGGAAAGCTCTTCAACCTCTCCAGACTGAGAGCAAAATCCAAAGTCCAGCTGAAATGTCTGCGTGACTTCCTCTTTGCCGACGATGCAGCTGTCACTACCCACTCTGCCAAAGATCTCCAGCAGCTCATGGATCGTTTTAGCAAGGCCTGCCAAGATTTTGGACTGACAATCAGCCTGAAGAAAACACAGGTCATGGTTCAGGATGTGGACTCACCTCCCTGCATTACAATCTCTGAGCATGAACTGGAGGTTGTCCATGACTTTGTGTACCTTGGCTCAACGATCTCCAACACACATTCTCTCGATACCGAGCTAAACAAGCGCATCGGTAAAGCAGCTACCACGTTTTCCAGACTCACAAAGAGAGTCTGGTCCAACAAGAAGCTGACGGAACATACCAAGATCCAGGTCTACAGAGCTTGCGTCCTGAGTACACTTCTGTACTGCAGCGAGTCATGGACTCTTCGCTCACAACAGGAGAGGAAACTGAGCGCTTTCCACATGCGCTGCCTCCGACGCATCCTCAGCATCACCTGGCAGGACAAAGTTCCAAACAACACAGTCCTGGAACATGCTGGAATCCCTAGCATGTATGCACTGCTGAAACAGAGACGCCTGCGTTGGCTTGGTCATGTCGTGAGAATGGATGATGGCCGGATCCCAAAGGATCTCCTCTATGGAGAACTCGTGCAAGGAAAGCGCCCTACAGGTAGACCACAGCTGCGATACAAGGACATCTGCAAGAGGGATCTGAAGGCCTTAGGGATGGACCTCAACAAGTGGGAAACCCTGGCCTCTGAGCGGCCCGCTTGGAGGCAGGCTGTGCAGCATGGCCTTTCCCAGTTTGAAGAGACACTTTGCCAACAGTCTGAGGCTAAGAGGCAAAGAAGGAAGGCCCATAGCCAGGGAGACAGACCAGGGACAGACTGCACTTGCTCCCGGTGTGGAAGGGATTGTCACTCCCGGATTGGCCTTTTCAGCCACACTAGACGCTGTGCCAGAACCACCTTTCAGAGCGCGATACCATAGTCTTTCGAGACTGAAGGTTGCCAATACAAGATAAGCGCCTAACAAGACTGTTTGTTAATAGTGACGTTTAATCTTTGGATTTGATTTAATTTAGGACCTGTGCTTCAAGTTGTAATTTTGGGCATCATTTACGTAGGTTTTGTGTTAGAAAGAATTATGCACACTTATGTAAGTTTGTACCCTGATGGAAGGAGGGGAAGGTTAAAGGCTGCACCTTCCCTCCTCGTTGGAGGGGATCTAAAGATGGAAATATAGAAAAAGGACTTCTGGAATGTTGGCTTCTGTTTAAGTAGTTGAAGCTAATATGGGTGGTTGCTGGGAGAAGTGTGACAGTGCTGTGGAGATACAGGAAGCTGGACTAGATGGGCCTATGGCCTGATCCAGTGGGGCTGTTCTTATGTTCTTATGAGATGACAATATTGTCTCCCTGGGTTTGCATAGAACCCTCACGTGTTCTGACTAAGAGTACTTATTTCACGGGGAGGGGGTAACTTTGTGACTGTGTTGCAGTTGTTCATAGAATGAGTACAAGGGGAGAGGCACCTGTCAACCTGCACCTTACATTCCGAAGTCAATGCCCATCCCAAATTGTGTGTCCTCAAAATTATCTTGAAAACCTCTTGCAGCCAAACCAAAAAGTGTGTTCTATCTCTTTAAAAACTAGACGAATCAGACAGGAACTGAGGGCACAGCAGCTTCATTCAACAGCGTTCTTCATTCAGGCTCACTCTGGGACAAGTGGAAGGACAGTGCAGGCAACTGTTGTGGAAGGCAAAAGTGGACAGTGCAGGCAAAAAATGTGCTGTCCAATTTGGACTGTTGTTTTCCTCTGTTCTGTTTTTTGCTTGCCGAGCACAAGCAATTGAATTCACCCAAGTAAAGTCTTGTGTAAGATGCATGCTGATTGTACACTTGATTTTTTTTTTTTACATTTTTTGTACTTCCAACAGACTGACTGCTGAATCTTGGAGGCACTAGTCCAAAACCTAGCTCCTTCAGATTCTTCTGGGTGGCCTTGAGCAAGTTAATATTTGGTTTACGAGCTGTATATTAGAAATGAGAATGATTAACCTCTCGGGGTTTGGGATCATAGGGGTTGGATGTAGATAAAATCACTTCAACATCTAAAGTGCTCTATGAATAGTGGTGGCCATCAATAGGTGTTTAGCAACATGTGGCCAAGTTGGAGACTGATCCCCCCCCCCCCATGAATTAGATCAACTTCAGGAAATAAAACTGCAGATTTAAGCTGTGACTTGCCAATTATAAAATGTACAGAAAATTATTTGTAGGGGGCCTGATGGATAAAGGAGTCTTTGAAAAGCCCTCCCCTGCTTTTTTCCTAATGTGTGTGTTGTTTTGCATCTGACTTGGTTGCTCTCTTAATTCTAGTTAAATGCAAATGGTGACCGAGGCTTTGAAAACGTGGAACTTGGAGTCATAGGAAAAAAGAAGAAAGTTCCAAGAAGGGTCATTCACTTTGCAAGTGGTGAAACCATGGAAGAATACAGCACAGATGAAGAGGAAGAAGAGCAGCCAGAGAAAAAAGACCTCTTGCCATCTGTTGATCCAGTAGGTTTGTTTCTGAAGACTCCTTGCTACATTTGATAGTAAGGGCTAGGGTCATGTTGTGGGCTGGAAATCAGGATTTCCCGAGTTTGACTTTTCCCCCTGGAAAGAATTTACTGGGTTGTATTCATGGCCTTCCTAGGTCAAACCAAGGGGCCAATCTAGTCCAGGTTTTTTTTTTCTTTTCTTTTTTAAGGCCTGTGTAATACTTGCCTTACTTTGCTGTGTTTACAAAAATTCCTACAACTGTGTCCCACTTCTGATGTTGCCTGGAACCATGGCTTAATTCTGTTTCCATGCCATGTAACATCCCCAGGCCTTGGGCAAGCCAGGACTGAAAGCAGAATCCTTTTCCTACTTGCGTTATAGGTCCGTGTGATGTCCAGACTTAGCCAATGTGTATATATGAGTGATTTTAATGCTTTAGATCAGGGGTGCTCAATAGGTGGATCGCGATCTACCAGTAGATCGCGAGGCAAAATGAGTAGATAGCTGAGCCCTGTCTCTCCAAACTGTTAATATGTCAGTTTTGTCTAGTGACTAGACGAAACTGACATATTTAGCTAAACTGACACTGAAACTGACACTTTAGCTGCTCTTCAGGCATGCAGCAACAAAACTGAGGAAACTGACTAGACTCCAGCAGGGGCTCCATACATTAAAGGGGGTGTCTGTCAGAAGCTTCCTTCCTCCCTGGTAGATCTCTGGGCCTTGCTGGGTTTCAAAGTAGCTCTTGAGCCAAAAAAGTGTGAGCACCCCTGCTTTAGATGTTTGATATAATCGCTAGGTGCTTTTCTTGATCATACAAAAAGAACTGTGGCTGCCATTTGCTTCGTTAGGGATTTGGACATGCTGTCTTGCATTTTAGCTTTTGTTTTGAATCAGTCACATTTTCTATATTCATTAAATTTCTGTAGTGCTGTTAGTGACAAAATGGGTCTGGTGGTTACTTTTTAAAAGGTGTTTTTTAAAGAACATACAAAAAGACTGGCAAACATTTAAGCATTGAATGTGCTAAGGAAAGTCTGCTTGCTTGATTTTGCACTCTTAATAATACTGCATTATAACCTAGTGAAAGAACTGGACCATCACACCTGGGTCCGTTACATGCAGAACAATGCTGGGGAGTGGCCATTTAAAACAGCTTTGTGTGCCTTTTGTAAACAAACCTGTAGTGGAGAATTTATAGCAATTTCATAGCATATAAATACAAAATCTTGTGGTAAAATAAATGTAAAACTGCCAACAATCACCTTCAATACACCAGATTCACATCTATATTTCTGTTTAGGTGCTCTGTAGAAAGAGAGTTTACTAAGCACAACAAATTTTGGCCCAGACATGCCCTCAAGTGCATGATCAAAGTTTGACATCCATTAGAATAGCTACAGGTATGCCCATGTATTCACAGGGGATTTGGTCCACGGACAACACCCCCACCCCGGCAGATATGGAAACTGCAGATATGGGGAATGCTTGTCTCTCTACCCCCACGTGCCCATTATGTGTTTTTGAGACTTACCCCAGCGAAAATGCCATATACAAGCTTTTGAAAAAAAAAATCTAGGTTAACAGGAAGTGGTTAACATCCTGTGACCCTTGGGTTTTTTGTTTTTTTTCCCCAAGCATCCAGGCTGCCAGGAGGTCACTGCAAGCAAGACCATTTTCTCAGGGTGGGGGAGTGGGGTGGGGAGGTCTCAAAAACACGTTAATGGAGGCGCAGAGGGCCCCTCCATCTATGGATAATTGAACCTGCATAAATGGGATCCGTGGATATCGGGCCTGCTCATATTTTTCGTCGTCCGAGAGAGAGGGAGATACTGTTGCATTGTGGTACACGGAAGGCTGTGACAGACACATCCTGCAGTGCAGAATGTTGCTTTGCTGAAAGCACAATGGAATAGATGCTGAGAAAAGTGCTTGTCCCTATGTGTCTTCACCATCCATTTCCTAAGCATTCTTTAAGAATGTGGCCAAGTGAAGACTTGTTTTCATTCTGACATTTTAAAACATGCGTTTGGAATGACATTGTTAAAACTAACTGTGGCATAAATAACTCTCCTTGCTTTCCTCTTTGAGAGGAGAAATTTTTGCATAATGACATCACCTCCTGTACACATCTGAAACAGGACTGAAGTTACCTGTGGTTTGTTTTGTATCTATCAGCAGTATAAACGAGATGAAGAAAAACAGGAGCCCAAGCTGTGCTTTGATGTCTTGGCAAAAATGTTGCAGGACAATCAAGACAATTAGAGTCTTTTCTGGTAGCACCATGTTGATGGTCATTATTCTGCTTGGGGTATGAAAAGATCTATTGCAAAAATGAGCCTCTGCTGATTACATTTGTTTGGTAAATGTACAGAGTGGGATTTCCAGTAGAAGTTCAGCACCCTCAAATGTTGTAGCTCAGCTGGTATTGGATTCAATTGAAAGATGTGCAGAGCCTAAAATAAAGTCATTTTACTTCTGATTAAAACTGTAGTTGTAATAGGGATTTACTGAGTGTAACTCAACTGTAAATTCAGGTTTGCTCTGATTTTCTCAGCTACTGAAATAGTTCTGCCTGTTCACAGTCCTGCTTTTCTGCTAAGATTATAAGCCAGTTTGGTGACACATGAAATAACACAGGAAATGTTTTATAATGGGAGATGATTTACCTAGATCAGCATTTCTCAACATTTGTCCTCTGCTGTACCACTTTGCATGGTCTTCCTATTGGAAGCACCCTATTGGAAGCAATGACAAATGGTAAATGTCATTACCAGTTCTGGGTGGAGGCAATGCAATAAACATTGGTAAAAGGCTCAGAGTTCGATGGAAGGGCTTTTTCGAGCGCATGTAAAGCATGTGCTGGAGCTCTGCGCATTGAGCCGAGCCTCCTACCGCTGCTTCTCACATTACGTTGCTGATCTTGCTGCCAGATGGCATGAATCTGGGGGTCCCATGTGCACCACTGACCATCACCTCAAGTTCCACTGGTGGTACAAGAACTACTGGTTGAAAAACACTGACCTAGATTATAACAGGGATAACATAAACGTCAGGGCTATGGGGAAACGTGTGGCAGTCTTTAGTTTAAACTGTAAGTCAAGACTTTAAAGCCAGTTCAGTTTAATTTTAAAGACAAGCTTGGGATTTAAATATAGTCCAGCCAAAAGGTCAGTTTTAAATTAAGAGGGCAAGGATCTAGAGCAGCAGTTCCCAAAGTGTTGGGATCTGTGAACGCACCTGCATGCTGCATCCGTGTGTGTCTCCCAGATGTGACTGGCATTGACATCATTGTGGGCCATTTTAAACAGCAGTAAGGAGGCCAGGGTGGTGGGAGAGCTTTTTCCCGGCGTGTGGTTTTTGTGCTTTGGAGTTTTCCTGTCGTACCTTTCCACAGAGAAAGGGGCAGGTTCTGGCTCAGATTTGGGTGCACCTGCACACAGGTGGGCTCTGTCACTATGGAACAGCCTCTAAGAAGCTCTTTGCATGGCCTTGTTGGTTGAATGTGGCGTGAAGCTACTGTGGTCAGAAGAGTGCTGCTGACGGGGATAAGTGTTTATGCTTAACCAATGTAAGAATTTGATTGCAGCCCTAAGTGCTCCTGGAGCTATTTGGTGCTTTTAAAAAATGAACATATGGCTTCTGCATTTTTTGCAGAGAACAGATCTCTTGGGTCACAGCTTTTTGCTGTTTGTGAGTTTCTAGCCATTATTCTTGCAGCTGTATAATACTCCATGTGACATCACGAAGATGAACCATTTTTGCAGCATAAGCTTTCTTGCGCTGGGGCCCGCTGAATGTATCAATTCCAGGTCCAACCTTGTTATACATTGATTTTTTATACATGAATTTGACTCAACATGAATGACTCACTGCAAATTGAGAAGGGGAAAAATGCATCCCTTTAAAATGGGTTTTAAAAACAGCTTTTCTTACTGCTGTAGAGAGAGTCATGCAAGTGATCATTCCCTTCTTCAGCTGAGCCAGGCAAAGACAGGAGGTCCTGTGCATTTCTGATTGCTGCCTGCCTCTCTATAACCATAAGAAAAGCTGTTTTTAAACCACATTTGTAAAGGGACGCACTTTTTAATTTTTTAAAACTTTTTAAAAACACGTTTTATGGTATCAGCAGGGAATCCCAGAATCAAACTCCTGAGAATGTCGAGGCACAACCTTATTCCTTTAGGAGCAATGGAGCAGCAAGAAACCTGGAAGTGGGTCTAAATATATTTTTCCACTGTTTTCTTATCCACTGATTTTTTTTTAATCCACTAGGGGTTCTGTAACAGAACCCCAGTGAATAGCGAGGGATGATCTGTAGTGTTTTCAGTTGGTGGGTGCAGGTGTGAACATATATGAGATAGAGAAATGTTGCTACTAAATTAGTTCAGGAGACTCAGCAATGCAAGGGAGGTGGGTTTTATCAATATGCAGAGCACAAATGCAAATGGAATCTAGCCAAAAACAGTATAAAATCTTATCAGAGAGGGTGTGACTCACTCCCAACTGCTAATTAATTGGCAAAGATAGGTGTAATGTGTATGTAATATACTGCCACTGAAGATAAAGCTTTGCAGTTTGACACGGTACATTGCTTTAAGATGCCACACAGAAGCCTTTGCTGCAACAGGCGAACACAGGCTAGTCCTCCAGAACCTGGGAAGAATGTCCAGTGGGTTAGTAGATCTCTCTTCTTACAGAAGAGAATTCTGGATTACTAAACAGACTGCTACTGCTACTAAACAGACTGCCTTTTTCTGCATATATTTGTCTATATGATTGGTAATGTAAGCATGGAGTATCTGGTGGAGAAGATTCTTGAACTTAATTCTCATGGAGTTCTGGAGAATTTAATTCTCATGGAGCACTTAGGCCCACAGAGCACTGCAGAAGCATCTCCACATGTGTGTGGTCTGAAGAGCCAAGATATGCCAACCTTGCTGAGGCCAGTCTGGGTCTGGTCAGTGCCTGGGAAACCCTTTGTATGTCGCCTTGAATTCCACTAGGGAAGGGAGGAACAGAAAATTCCATGTTTCATGTAATGTCACATTTTGTAGCAGAAATAAGCTTAAGTGAACACCTATTTTGTTCTAGGCAACGCTTACCTGGGGGCCTTATTTGTGGTTTCAGATGCTTCGAGTTGCCACATCAACACTATCAGGTAATGACTGATTTGGGGGGGGGGAAGGGAGGGGGAGAGAGACAGAAAGAGACTAATCCTATTTTGTTGTGTAAAATGGCCTAAGATGGAGACATTAAGAGTTCTTCTATTTTAATGTCTTCATCTTAACATTATCTGTGTTTTGCCTGCCAATAACAAAATAAAAATTCATTTCTTAGGAAACGTAAGAAATTCCCCATGAAGAACTGAAAGCTTCCCTGTTGTCAAAATGATGTGGCTTCAGGGCTATTTCAAAAGTTGGGAGCTCGTGTCAGAGACTTTATCCTCACAGAAATATGATGAGTGCAGACTATCCAGTCACTGTGTCACACAGAATCGGCATATTTCAGTGCTTGCATATCACTCTAGTCTGGGATGAGGTGATCATAGGTTACTCTGAGCCTTGCCAGTTTATGCCAATGTTTTAAGTTAAAATGGAGTCACAGGAGAAAAGACTGAAGAAACCAGACGTAATAGGACCTGGGGGGGGGGGGAATTAAGCTTTTTGAAAGGTAGTCATAGCTTTAACATAATGAAAACCATTCTCTATTGCAGTGATTCCCACCCCAGGGGTACTTGCCAGAACATTTAGGGGGAAAAGAATTGAATAATGGCGTTAAAAGGCAGGTCTGTATTAGAATGCCTTGTAGCGCTAATATGAGGGGTAAAATTTATACAAGTTTGGCTGCCAAGGGGTTTGTGAGTGAAAAATGGTTGGGAACCACTGCTCTATGTTGGCCTGGGTTTTGTAAGTTGGAGTGCTTGTTCAGTATTTGATGCCTGCAACCTATATATGCTTTGAATGACACCTTTGAGGCTTCCTGGGGCTTGCTTGTATAGAGGTGGGTTGAAAACAGGGTCTTCTCAAATGCCCCTGATCAAATGACCCACTGTGTACTGATAGCACAAGAAGGGCCTGGGTAGCATCACCTCTTTTCAGGTGACTTCTGTGCTTCTGGCTTGATGTTAAACACCAAAAGGAGAGCAAGAGGATCTCTTATTCAGGTGCACGCAAAGTTCAGCTGTAGAATTCTAAACTAGTTGTACAGTATAATGTCACATGTAGTGGAGGAAATCTTGGACAAACGCCTCTGGATGATTTAGGTATCAAATTTTAGCATTGGACTGTCTGTTCTTGTGCAGTAACTTTCCATTTTGCCTGAGATTTCATACTGTGTGTGGTTCATATTTGACTTTCACAAGTTGAAGTCAAAGCAACCTTGCCACGCCGAAGGTATAATCTGCCATAAGAAATTGTCCTCGAGACTTAGGTCTGGCAAGTCTGCAACAATCATAACTTGTTGTGTTTGTGTTTTTATTTTAGTGTGTGACTTCCTTGGTGAAAAGATTGCCTCTGTTTTGGGAATCAGTACACCAAAATACCAGTATGCCATAGATGAATACTACAGGATGAAGAAGGAGGTGTGTCTGTTTCTGTACACTTTAATAGTGTAGGAATTACTGGTGTCATGATAGTTATGAAAAAGTCACAACATATTAGGTGATTTTTAAAATGAAATGTTTTAAACATGACCCTCTTCATTTGTTGATGAATCCCATCACAATGATCACCATATGGTTTTATGTTCTCCTTTAAATGGATTTGTCAGGACTGGTTTTTATAGAGGAACTAGATCAGTCTGTCAACATACTTGGTTTTTATGAATCTTGTAGTGATTGTTGACTTACTGGTCTTATACTGTGGCATTTTAAGGAGGAGGAGGAAGAAGAAGAGAACAAAATGTCGGAGGAAGCAGAAAGAAGGTTTCAAGAGCAACAGAACCAGAGTCAAGAAGGGACTACTATCCAGACAGATCAGCCAGAGGCTGCATCCTGTACTACATTTGTGAATCTCAACTTTGAAACTGAAGACGATTGCCCTCCTCTCATGGAAAGTAAACCAGATATAACTCCAGTGTCTGCGTAGAATGAGGATGTGTCATAGGAATTTCCCATTTCTTAAATTGTCAAATGTTTGTAGGACTCATTATGCATGTTCAGTGGATTGTAACTTATTTATAAGTACGGTCAGAAGTGAGCGATTAATGTCTCTTCAGTCGACACCTGTCTAATAAAGCCCAAGACATTTTGCTTAACGTCTATTAGATTATGAAATGCAAATACCTGGATCCTAAGCTGACCACCTTATCTATGCAGAAAAAGTAAAATGTCTTCCCTGAACATCTAGTGCCTTGTTGACAGTTGTGGACTGATATTATGTTTTGAGGTTGGTTTTGTATTTGTTACTTATTCAGAACTAATGTGAAAAGTTGGTAGACTAATTGGAACTAACTCACAAGGCATCTTTGTGACTTGGTTTATCATTATTGCATGTGCGTGTTTAGACATATAATTTAAAATGAGGTGACTTTCATGCCTATTTAAAGGTAAGTTTCTTAAACTTGTTTGCAAATAGTCCTGTTTCTTGGTCCCTAAAGCACATTCTCATGACTTAGTTGGAAGAGGCTTCATGTACAGAGCACCTTCCCATGGAGCAGGTAACGTGTCTTTAACAAGGAAACGCAGATGAGGCTTCAGCATTCTCAAGTCTTGTTAGCTCACCCATCTCCTTCTTAAGAGCTTTTGGCGCGGGCTTGATATGCTGGTAAATTTGCTGATGAGTCTGATGGTTGAGTGAGATGTAAAATGAATGCATTCTTTCTGTTGCACTGAGGATGGCAAAATGTCACTACTGGTGTCATGCCTTTGCAGTTCTTTTACACTAGGCTGAGTTTAAGAGCAGGCTCAGTTACAGTGGTGGAAATTGATTTGTATATTTGAAAAATTTGAGAACTGCCTACTGTGACAGTTATGGTAGGTTTCTGAGCTAGAATGAATCCATTCTGTACCTCGGCAAGGACCACTAACAACCTGTTCTAGCTTGTGTAAAATTCTGTAGGACAATCCATGCCAAATGCTCATGAACTAGCTGCCGCATAAATGGTGTAGAGGTAGGGCAGCATTCAAACAGCTGTGCAAGAGTGTTCAGGTGTTCTTGTGCCACCTTCCCACTCCCACGACAAAAAGGTGCATGAATGGGGACCTACTAGAATGGGATGTATCCAGAAAGCTAAAGTGGCACCCTCATGTGCAGAAGGTTCTTTATACAGAAGGAATTAAATAAAAACAGAGAGGCTAGTCTTAAATTGTCATGAGACCCTCTCAGGGTCCACTTTAGTTCTTCTCTTTTATCCTGTAAAAGAAGGGCAACCCCAGGTTCCTCAATAAAACCCAACAGAGAGGAATGAGGAACATAGGGTTTATTAAAATTAACACATGCAAAGCATTAATATAGATCCAAATATGCAGTTAACGGAAGCACTACAAAAAAGGAGGCTCCTAACCTGTAGGACTTGCCTGCAGCCCCCCCCCCAAATCCTTTTGTGAACTTGCTAAGAAAAAAAACTGCAAAGAAAAGATTTAAAAAAACCCTAATGCAGTCTAATCTTTCTAGCTAGGCAGAGGTTTAACTTCTCAAATGCACAGTACCACACTGAGGCTACTCTCCTCCAAATCCCTTCCACCAAGGAGGCAGCAAGGTTCCCTTCTCTACAAGGTTTTATTCTCTATACTAACAGACCCAACCCTTTTCACCTGGATCCTTTACACCTGAGGAGTCCCAGGTAATGGAAGGAAAGCACAGATCTACATGAAACAACAGTTTCAGGACAGACCCCTTTCCATAGAAGCCTGTACACTTGCATAAAGGTACACAAGGTTAGGAGGTGGAGGCACACAATGGATCCCTTTTGTTCACTTCATGCCCACCAAGAAATAAATTCATAGCACTATGCAGAAAATGAGGCACAGCTGCTTTTAGTGTCCTTACTATATGTGAAGCCTGTATATGGAGTGAAAGTCTAAAGGCATCACCATTAATAAGCCTTCTGTTTGCCTGTAACTCTTGCTTGCCAAAAATGTTCTTGCTACACTGAATGGGGAAGGGCTCGTTGTCATGGGGTTTCTCTAGTCTCTGTGCCTTACCTTTAATATTTCTTTCCGTTTATGCAATTAGTATGGAAGTGATTATTTTTTCTTGTAAATGCATTAAAATTTTTATATTTAATATAATTTTAAATCACAGCTGGGCTCAGAGTTTTGCTTTCAGTACAGCAGGGTGCAGATGCTGTTAGAGGTGACCTGCAGTCAGCTAAGTTGAGAGGAAAATGTTGTGTTTTGCCTGGGACCATTTGGGGTATCTTTCTGAAAGAGGGTACATATTCAAATATTTTGAAAGCTCTGGGTATTTACAGGCTTGAGGAAATATGGAGGAGGAAAGGTTACGCTGCTGATGTCAAGTGGGTCAGGTGACAGGATCTGCTGTCTTCATCAAGCTCATGTCAAGGGTTTTGTGATACAGTTTAGTAGGCTATTTTACTACAATGCATCTGAAACACTTACTGCTACAGTGTGCCTTTAGAACAGAGTTGGTAGTTAAGAAAATATGTATCTGATAATTTGATAGATGACACTTGCAGACTCTGAGAGTCTCTGGCACTCTGTTTTAGCAATGATAATTCAGAGGTACAGTCAGGACAAGTTGATGTTCAGGAGGTACGGGCTGGGCTATGGCTTTGTTACTGTATAAAAGATGTTAAAAACTAGACTTAGCAAGTTTTTATTGAAACTATTAAATGTATAAAAACTGGCCTGCTTCAGATAGGAGCCATTTCACCATTTTTGTACAAAGCTTTAGTTTTGCCCATCTGGGGCTTCCTTTATTTGGGTCATGAATAAGAACTGTTTAGCTTCAAGTGGCCACTGTATCATTTGGGTATATCTCCATGGATACAGTCTACCCCTGTTAAATCATGTCTCATCAAGATCTGTTGCGTTGTCATTATCACTTGCTACAAGGACCTCTCTGTTCTCATAGGTCCAGAAGCCATTAAGGTCTATTAAAATGCTGGTGACAGTGTCGCCTTGACTGCTGTTGATTAAGTCCTGAAGCGAGATTTTGTAAGGGTCCTTGGGCTTCACCATATCAAAGATTTCATCCTAGAAAAGGCAACCAGAGAATTAACACAGCACTCATTTTATCCAAAGGCACACAGAACACAGAGGTGGTATAACACCAAAATAATGGGTTAGTCACTAACTAAGTGACTGAGTAAACTAAATTCTACATCACACTCAAGCACATCATTGTTCAGGGTAAAAAGTATAGAACAACTTTGCTGAAAAGGCATATAAAACTGTACAAGCACATTAAGGATGTGTTTGTACTTGTGCTCAAGTACAGACAAAACTTATATCTCTAATAAAGTTCATTACTGTATACAGCACATTGCATGAACAATTTAACTAGAGAATAAGGACAAGACATTCACTTTTCTAGGGCCAACAGAATGCAGACTCACTTAGTAGGCTACAAGACTTATGCCCCAATCCTATTTGTGCAATACACTGGTGGATCTTGTGAACTGTCAGCATACCACGTGGCCTGCTGATGCCATTCTGATGCCACTCTACCATTCTGTAGCCAGCTGCTGTGAATGCAAAGGGAGGGAGAACAGGCACCAGCAGCAGCACCATGCAGACCAGCTGTTGACGCAGGTATGTTGGTAGCAATGTCCACCAGATCCCATGCTCCTGTTCTGGGCCTGACCCCCCCCCCCCCCGCCCTAACAAGTGTATGCCAGCAAAAGAGTAGGCCAGGGCTTTTCAAACTGGGGCATCTCAACCCCCAGCCTGTGGGCCCTGGCCTCTGCCCCCTTAAGGGGCGGGGGCAGCCAGGAGGCAAGGAGGACACAGTGGCACTATCCCCAGGATCATACTGCTCAGGGGGCTGCAGGAACTTGGGTGCACTCACCAGAGCCTCCTGCAGCCTCCTAGGGGTGCAGGGAGCCCTGCACAATTGTCTGCAGGGCTCCCCAATGCTTCAAAAGTGAAAGTGGAGCAATCACACTCCACTTCCACTAAACAGGAAGTGGAGCACAATCCCTCCACTTTCACAGCTTCAGGGAGCCCTGCAGGCAGTCACACAGGGCTCCCCCTACCCCCAGGAGGCTGCAGGAGGCTCTGGCAGGTGCACCCAAGCCCTTGCAGCCCCCTGTGTAGTGCAATCCTGGGATCACACCACTGCCTCTCCCCTGCCCCTGCAAGGACTTACAGTGGTTTTCAAACTCCCTGAGAGTTGGAGGGAGTAGGGACTTTTATTTCTCTCCTCAGTTGCTACCTGGAGTAGGCCTATTGGGGAGCAACTGAGGAGAAAAATAAAAATCTCAATTACTTGGTGAACCAGGCTACACCTCAGTTGGCCTGAAAAATGCAGTAGGCACTAGGTCTGCATCCCTGCACTTTGCAGGCTGGCTCTGGATAGTAGTAGGGTGTAAATTCAGAACTTATGCTCCATGTTGGCAGCTATCTGTACAATGATTGAACAGAGGGATTCCAAGGCTTGTTAAATGACATCTCGATTTGTCATCCAAACCTGAGAGCTGTTTAGCTATAACTTATAAACCTAGGATATAAAACAAAGATCAAATTCTGCTTTCACATATTGGCTTGTAAACCCAAGCTTCTGCTTGTATGACATATAGGGCTTGACAGACCAGGATTCCTTTGTGCACAAGGGGAGGAAAAAGTGTTTATGATCCAACAAATTGGCATCTGAATTGGATGGCCAAATTGGATATGGCATCTGAAGAAGGCCAGTGTCCTTGAAAGGTATTGGCTTTGATTAGTAATGCTGATAACTGATTTCAAATTCCTGCCCACTAAGAGGACCAGAGACTTGGGATTTTTCCAGCCTCAGTACTTCATATTCTAAAACTCTCTACTTACTGTAGTCTCTCTTCACCTTGTGCCTTAAGGATATGCTCTTTACAGCCTCACATTTTAAAAAGACATTAGCATATTGCTAAAAAGATACTTAATGGCATACCAGCTTCTGATGCTTTTTAAATATTATAGTCAAACTGTATGCAACCTTATGGTACTAAAACTGTCCCAGCAGTTATTTTTATTATACACATACAGACCGCCCAGCATCTTCAAAGCCAATTAACTGCTGAACACACTTTGATCAGAACTCTCACCTTGACATCCTGAAAAGAAACTGGTTCTTGTCCATGGATTTTCATTTGCTCTTGAATGGCCTGTGGCAATGGGACAGAGTAAGGAAGTGCATTTTAAAACGCAAGAGGTTCTCAGTCTCTGAGAACTGTCAGTGGAAAAACTGTTAATTTACAATGTAATCTTGCTGTAGTGCAAAAGTAGGCATCTATATATGGCTGCCCAGAGGCCACTGGATGGTGGCAGTGTTAACGTTGAGAGTGCCATAGTATGAAGTTGTCTAATTACAAATGCATCTGCTCTCTGGGATCTGACAGAGAGAGGTCTTGCCCACCTACCTGCTATTTTTCAATTTGGCTATGCTAGGGATTGAACTGGGTTCTTTGACAGGCCTAGCACCTGGCTATTGCTCCTGCTCACACTAATTTCTTGGAGAGGTAGGTGGCCTGAAGCCAGCTCTATTTCACCCCATGTGTGAGGAGTAGGCAGAGGGTTACATTCAGCCTGTTCCTCTCCAAACAGGTGATCAGTACAATTCCCAACTCCAGGCCTACTTTGAAGAAAAGGGCTAGAACTGAGGCAGACAGCAGGCATCATTGTTAAAATAAGCTTTTAACCCCAAACTTTGAGACAAACTGTGTAAAGTGTGTTCTGGAAGAAGAAATAATTGGAAGATGAAGGGCCAATTGATGTTTGTTGCAGAGGAATTAATCTGCTTCATGCTGCTAAAAGAACCTGGCTCTGGGTGTGTTTGAAGCCTGCAGAGCACTTACTGTAAAAGCTTTGAAAGCATTCCAGGTTTTTTGAAACCCTTGAATTATCCTACCCCTGAGTCATTAACAGGAAAATACTTTTTGTTTAGTAGGCCCAGAATTGGAGGTAATCTTTAGGAAATGGACAAAGGCTTCACAAACAAGACTGAGTTGTTTTGATTGCTTTAGTCTGAATGGAATGCACGTATGTGGGATTTTATTATCCAAATTCACAACTGTTTGTGAATTTGTCCTGTAAAAGAAAATAACTGGACAAATATACAGTTGTCCAATTAGCCACTTTAGCTTCTGGAAGAAGGAAACATGGGATCCACATTTAATTAAAAAAATTCCACTGAGATGAGTGAGTTGAGTCTTTAGTAAGGGAACACCTTGATTCTTCAGGATTGCACCAGCAGATCTCAGTGATGTTGTACTGATTCAGTGGCTGACTAATGAAGTATTTATGGACCTAGTCATACTACTGCCAGCAAATAGAGACTTGTTTTTAAAATGGGATCTAACTGCCTCAGTCAGTGAGCAAATACAAAGTTTAATAAGCACTAAAACACAAACACCATTGTAGGAAAGCTGTCATCAGATGACAGAGCAACCACAGTCTTGCCATCATAATTCATAGGAAGAAGCAATTAACATCCCATAAATGATGGCCATTAGCAATTCTTCAGGCAAATCTTTACTTAAAAAAACTGGGTGTTTTCAGCAGAGCTGAAAATCAACTTTGGGAAAATCTGAATTTTAGTTACAATCACAGCAGTGTATTTTTTTTTTTTTAATGTAAGATGCACTCTGAAAATACACTTAATTCCTTCCCTTTAATGTGGAGATTTAAACATTTGTATCTTTTCTGAAAACTGACAAAAACCCTCATTGTTAGCACTGGCAGTTTAAGGCAGTGGCCTGCTGGTCTCTAAGTAGAGGCACACTGGCTGCAACAACACAGGTACTAAAAATGACCTACCTCCACAAAGACAGACTTACCCTAAAGAAATAATTAAGGGAAAAGACATTCAGGTATCCTTTGTTCTCGATATCAAGCAGCTTGAAAATATATTGCAGAGCTGCAGGTTCCTTTCTGTTTTCTAATGCAAGTACAAAGTCCAGGTACGTCTTGTAGTCCTAAAATCAGATGCAATCATGTTTATTATAGTCCTCTTTCTAAATTGATTTTGCAAGCAGAACATAATTGGTGGCTATTTCCTTGTAGGAGAGCAGTTAGTTTTCATTGAAAGACAGCAGGAAGCAGAAAATGGCAGCTGAGAAAAAAAAGACATTCAGAAAACACTTGCTTTTTTATCGGACAGGCAACATACCCATAGATTTTTAGCAAAAGTACCAGAGGGCTTCTCCAACAAATTAGTAAACTATGAACATTAAATGTTAAACAATAGTCAATTACATTCTTTCAGCGACCAACCATTGTTCACTTGACAGACGTGATTCCATGTGTTAAGGCAAGTTAAAAAAATCCCTTTAGTTACTCTATTTGCAGGATGGCCAGTAGCTGAACATTAACATTATAACTAAATCTTCCCTACTCCAATGCATGCTTAACAAGCAAGCCCCACAGACCCCAGGGAACTCACTTCATGCACAGAATTGTTCTATAAGTGTTCAAAAATATCAAATTTTTATTAAAAGGCAACCTGCAGCTGCAGCAGCATCATGACAAGAAATGAATGACATCCTAGATAATTAAAAGTTAATTATGTATTAACTGATATATGTTTGTGCATCCAAGGCTTTCAGTTTTTAAGCACCTTGTTTTTTGCTTTTGGCAAGAAGAGGCAAATAGTGAAGAGCCCACTGCCCCCCCATGAGATTTCTCACTCCACCCGCTGCTAAGTCAGCTACAAATTCAATGTGTGGGTTTTCAGCTGCCATTCAAATCAGAATTTCTCCTTTGTTCTATTTAGTTAACATTTCATGTCACAGTCTTTAGAACCTGGAAGAGTTCAACATTTTTTAAGAACTTTGTTTTTACACAAAATGTAAGATATAATTTCTATCATATATGTACAAAGGAATACCATTTCTCCATCATAGGTCAGACACTCCTGGAAGACGCGGTCCAAAAATATGTTGGTTAGAGTCCCTGTTCCATAGCGAGATAATTCCTCTTTGCTAAGCATGCCATTGTGATCTTTATCAAGGTTTAAATATTGGCCTGTGGTGGTGGTGGGGGAATAAAGAACAGATATGTGAACTTTTCATTGAAAAGCAGTATATAAATACTGTTAACAGCAACAATAATAATATACAGTAACAGCTTTCTGTACTTCTTGAATTATTAATCAGAAATCAAAATGTATTTTAGATTATAAACACAATTGTTACATTGCAACATTTTAGATTTGTAGTGGAAATTTATTGATTTCATGGCACAAAACAATGAAGCATTTTCTGTTGAGAAGCTCATGAAGATGGCTAATATATAGGGTGTAGTAACAAAAATATTGTCTCCTGAGCACTGGGGGGCAGTGGGGCTGGACACTCCAGAGAAGGATGGTATGAACAGCAGGAAAGGGGAATCTGTGAATATTCCTCCCTCCCAAAAGCAAAGAAAACAATGACTTAGGAGACAATCCAGTGTTTACTGAAATGGAAACAAAAATCAAAGAGTTTGAGAAATGTGAAAATGGGGACAAAAATGTGAATGGTGGAATATTCAGGAAAAATGGTAATGGAGTCAACAAGAGGATCACTTAAAGAGCAGGTACTTGACAATAGGCCTAAACTCAATTTTGTTTTCCTGTAGAACAGTGGTATTCAAACTGGGGCGTCATGACGCCCCAGCCTTTGGGTCCTGGCCTCTGCTCCCTTAAGGGGTGGGGGCAGCCAGGAGACAAGGGGAGGGCAGTGGCTTGCAGATCGCACCACTCAGGGAGGCTGCAGGGGCTTGGGTGCACTTGCCCAAGCCTCCTGCAGCTTCCCGGGGGTGCGGGGAGCCCTGCGCAACCTTCGGCAGGGCTCCCCAGGTCAGGAAAAGTGAAAGCGGAGCGATCGCGCCCCGTTCCGCAAAACCGGAAGCAGAGCACGATCGCTCCGCTTTCCCTTCTGATGGGGCTGCAGGGATTGGGGTGCACCCTTCAGTCCCTGCAGCAGCCATCCCTGTGTGCGGGAAGCCTTGTGCAAGCCTTGTGCAAGCAGGTCAGGGAGAGGGAGAGTGGGGCGATTACGTTCCGCTTCCGCTTTTACGGAGGCAGTGCAGATCGCTCCACTCTCCCTGGCCTGGGCCGCCCTGCAGGCGCTCGCGCAGGGCACCCTGCACACAGGGATGGCTGCTGCAGGGACTGAAGGGTGCATCCCAGTTCCTGCAGCCGCTTGATCCTGCTGCCTCCCCCCCCCCGCCCCAGCAAAGACTTACTGCGGGTTTCAAACTCCCGGAGAGTTTGAAAACCACAGTTGTAGAAGAATATTCAACTAATGATCAATGGTGGCGGCACAGAGCTGTGCCGTCTTGAGGGGCCAAATATGGGCCACTGACATTATACTGCCTACCCTTGACAGGTGGGAAAGAAACAAGAATAAAGCTATCCTAAGTGCTGGTCCACACTGAGCAGTTAAGAAAGAATGCCTAGGTGAACACTCCTACGTATGCCAGTCCCATTACATACATAGCTATAGTCCTCTCACTGAATACTTATAGGAGACCTTGATCTGAATGCCAACCTGAACAGGGACTCATTGCATCAGGTGAGGTGTAGCTACATCAGATAACTACAAAGGTGTGTCCCTTGTAAGCCACAGTGTCACAATCTCTGGTCTTTCTGAACTGATGAGGCAGAGAGATAGCTGTTTATGCCATATAAATGGTAACAGCAATAAAAATACACAGCCAAACCCATGAAGAAGCCTGCTTTGTGAGAATAAAGTTATACGATCTTGCTCATACGAGAACATACCGTAAACCCTCAATGCAGAAGGAGCGGAAAACCAATTGGTTTCTTGACTTTCTTTAGAAAGTTCTTCATCCCGTAACTGAATCAACATAGAAACACTGAATTAGAATTTAACAAGCACAATGAAAAAACACAAAAAGCAAAGTATGCATCAAAATGCCTACCTCTAACAAGTCATCCAGGAAACTGCAGGCTAAAATATCCTGTATTTTTATCTTTCCTGGAAGAAAACAAAATTAAATTAACACAGACACACTTTATATATAAATATATATAAAATTCTCACACAGGCACAGACTCAGACACTAATTAATGGATGTACTTTGGACCTCACCTTTTAAATTCATGTTTCAAAAGGACTTGAATGAGAATAAATGTTTTAATGGCTGAAAATCTTTAGTCCATCAAAACTGGACACAGCCAAAGTGAAAGGCCTTTACAAAACTGATCAAAAGTCACAAAGCCCTGGAGAGTTGCACTTCTTATGTCCTAGGACAGGGGTGCCCAAGCCCCAACCCAGGGGCCACTTGTGGCCTTCGGGGGCTCCCAATCTGGCCTTCAGGGAGCCCCCAGTCTCCAATTAGCCTTTGGCCCTCTGGAGACTTGCAGGAGCCTGTGCTGGCCCAACGCAACTGCTCTCAGCGTGAGGGCGACTGTTCGACCAGGCCTCCCTCCACTGCTTGCTGTTTCATGCCTGTGATGCAGCAGCGGCAGCAAAGGAAAGGCCGGCCTTGCTTTGTGCAAGGCCTTTTGTAGGCCTTGAGCTATTGTAAGACCTTCATTCATTCATATAAGGTCCACCTCTAATATATTCATGTATGTACATTTATTCAAATTTGAAATGTAAATTAATTCCTTTTTCTTCCTGGCCCCCGACACAGAAATGTGACCCTCCTGCCAAAAAGTTTGGACAGCCCTGACCTAGAACAATAAACAGCTAGGAAAGAATTCAACTTCAGAGTTGCCCCACATTTTCAGTGGAGTGCAATGAAGAAGGAAAGCCTACCATCCTACTACAAAAAGTTCAGGATTACAACTAAACCTGAAACAGCTGAAGGGAACTAACAGCCCGATCGACCGTAACTCCCCATGTGGCAATGCAATCTGCTGTTTGCCGCAGGGGTTTTTTAGCATCTGAAGGTCTCCTTGGGGTAAGGGAACAAATATTCCCTTACCCAGGTTATGCCCCAGCTGCTGCCATGGGTCAACTTGAACCTGCACCAGCGATATTACTGGTGCAAGTTCACATTGCCCCATGAAGGCAGATCAA